>NC_133583.1:48744552-49062750 GCF_964106895.1 Numenius arquata | reverse complement strand
CAAAGATTCTCCCTTCTGCTGAGTTGCAGTCAGTGAGTAGTCAAATTCACTTCCCTGAGCCCCACAGTGCTTCCTCACATGCATTTCTGGACATGAATAAGACCCTCTACCTTTAGCACAAGATGAGCGTGTTATGGGAAATCAGCATGAAGGAATCCAGTTTTTCTGTCTGTGCTGGTTCTGTACACCTTTTCTACAAGCTGAGTCTCAGAATAAAACTTATTCCCCAAGCATAAAACTCAACAACAATTAGTTCTGAGTTAAAAAAATACGTTTGTTTTCAAATGAGTCATAAAAAAACCTTTTCCTTTGTTAGAAAAAAGCAATTCGTACTCGTATTTACGTAGGAGAACTAGATATGTTTCCAGAGAAGTAATCCCAGATGCCCATATGTTCACACTAGCCTGTTACATTTAAACTTAAAGTAATTATAAGCACGTCTTGCAGGCAGGTGCAGTTGAGGCAAGTGGAAGCAGAGTTGTTCATGAAAACAGGAGTGAAATATCGATAGCATTTCAGGGGTTACCCTGGAGGTTGTAAATGCAAGTAGGAGAAATATATTAAGTGCTATTAGGTCTGTATACATATGGATATAGAAAGATTGTTACCCTTTTGTGCATCTAAAACCAAGCAGAAGCTTGCATTTATTAAATGTTTTTCAGCTACTTCCTGATGGTAAAGATGCTTATTCTGTAGGTAAAACATGAATTCATAGAGGCATCACATAATCAGAATCTGCTTTGTATTCCTACCTCAAATGTGCTTGAATTACCTTTTTTTTCCACTTCAGAAAACCTTTTAGACAATACTTCATTTGAAACTAGGCTTCTTGAACTGAGACTTTTGAACCACTGTTTTCGCTGACTTTTTATTTCTGTGAGTGAAATGTATTTCAAATTAAAAATGCCAGTGTCAGAAAAAATAGCTTTAGTTCCTGGGATTCTGATACTGTCTTTTGTGTTGTTGCTATTACTAGTCGAAAAATTAAGACCACCACCACTACTCAGCTCCTGTAGAGAACTTTCCATTTTAAAAAGCAATAGGAAATAATTAAAACGTAATTAATGAATTTTCCACAGTAATTACTGTGTTGTACCTCATTATTATCCTCATTTTAGAACTCGAAATGCCCAGGGAATGCTTTCAGATTTTCTTAAAAAGGAACTGACCTCTGAAACCAGTGCAGTTTGTGGGAACTAGGCAGATGAGAACCTGCATACCTGACGGCATCATAGAATCATAGAATCATCTGGGCCAGAAGGGACCTTCAAAGGTCATCTAGTCCGACCCCCCCCGCAGTCAGCGGGGACACCCCCAACTAGACCAGGTTGCCCAGGGCCTTGTCGAGCCTCACCTTGAATGTCTCCAGGGAAGGGGCCTCAACCACCTCCCTTGGCAACCTATTCCAGTGCTCCACCACCCTCATGGTAAAGAACTTATTCCTAATGTCTAACCTAAATCTGCTTTTTTCCAGTTTAAAGCCATTCCCCCTTGTTCTGTCATTGCCGGCCTTTGTAAACAGACTGTCTCCAGCCTTCCTGTAGGCCCCCTTCAGGTACTGGAAGGTTGCTGTGAGGTCTCCCCGGAGCCTCCTCTTCAGGCTGAACAACCCCAGCTCCCTCAGCCTGTCTTCATAGCAGAGGTGCTCCAACCCCCTAATCATTTTTCGTGGCCCTCCTGTGGACCTTCTCTATCAGGTCCATGTCCTTCTTATATTGAGGGCTCCAGACCTACACACAGTACTCCAGGTGAGGTCTCACCAGAGCAGTGTAAAGTGTAAAGCAGAATCACTTCTCTGGATCTGCTGGCAACACATCTCTTGATGCAGCCCAGGATGCGATTGGCCTTCTGGGCTGCAAGTGCACACTGCCTGCTCATGTCCAGCTTCTCGTCCATCAGCACCCCCAAGTCCCTTTCCTCAGGGCTGCTTTCTAATACCTCATCCCCCAGTCTGTATTGATAGCGAGGATTGTTCCGGCCCAGGTGCATAACTCTGCACTTGCTCTTGTTGAACCTCATGAGGTTTACTTGAGCCCACCTCTCCAGCCTGTCCAGGTGGCTTTCAGATCCTTCCCTTGCTGCGGGGCTGCACTGACTCAGCCAGTTTCTTTAAAGAACTGAGACTGACTGTGGAAAGCTGCACTCTCATGTTTGTGTGGAACAGGAGACCTTCCTTTTGTTTCCTTCCTCTTTTTCACTTAGTGCTAATAATTTAATGAGAGATCTATTTACTGTAAGTATTCTTTGTAAGGTGTGGTGCTATATGTGAAGTTATGTGATATGCAAAAGCTCAGGTCTTATACTTGAGGAGGTCTGGTGTGACTTCACAGATCTGAGTACATGGGTAGATGGTAGTCCTGAAAATGTTTGAGAGCGAGTGTTGAAAGTGAGAAGGCCAACTATACCTTGGAGCATGTACAGGATTCTTACCATCTTTCTTCAGTATTATTAGGATCCCCAGGAATGGAAATACTAAGTAAACTACTGACTTATATAAACTCCTTTTGTCTTTCACTTTAGTAGATTCCTGATTTGCAGTAATAATTTCTGAGTCCCGGTGTCATGTATGTTAGGAAGCTCTGATCAGCCAGATGTCCACACTGAGACTTGAGATGTCTGTGTGATCAGTCTGCTGCAATGTTCATCAGAGAGTGTTCGCTATCATGAGATACGGTTCAAGGAGCTAAAAGGCTTTGAAATCTGTAGCTTTTTTTTTCAGAATCTGTACCATAATGTGGATTTCTTTTCTACTCTATGCTATTTAAATTCCCAACTTCCGATTCCTCGTTATGCTTCTACTACTAATGAAGCAACCTTAATTTAACAGAGCTACTTTTAATAATGTCTGTATTGCATGGAAGTCTAACACAGAAACTTACTTTCATAGTCTTTCATATGAATAATTATGTACCTTAAAGCTATTATGTAGTAGCAAAATTAAGTGCCATAATTAATTCATCCCATGAAGGACAGAATAGCTGTCAATTATGTATTTCAAATAGTCTAAAAAGTGGGGGGGGAAGTTACTCTTTCTGTTGACATTGAGGTAGGACAGAGCTTCTCTCCCACTGGCAGTTATTTAAAAAAAAATAGATTACAAGGTTAATTGTTTAAAAATCTAATAGATACTCATTAAAAATTACCAGAATTCATATTTTTGGGGTTTGGTTTGTAGTTTGTGTCCTCATGTCTCCAGTCATCTACAATGTGCATAAAAAATAATTTGATTTTCTTTAAAACACTATTTAATTTTCTGGAATGATAGAGGCCACCATCCTGCTTGCTAGTGCTTCTTATCAGACTGTCCTGTATTGTTTGAAAATGGCTCTGCTTTTTAGCCGCTTTCTACTTCCTCGTCTCCATATCCTACTCTGCCAGCGACCTCCTTTGTAAAGGTGAATGACCATCATCCCAGTTTTGAAAAGTTGTATTTCTTTCTTTTGACTTTTGAAGAACCTTTTTGTGCTCAGATCGCCAGGAGGAAAGGCCAGACTGTACTTCAGGTTGTATTCCCTCAAATGATGGAAACCCAGCTACACGGGACTTTTTTTTTTTCAACTTGGTTATTAATTTTCCAGATTGTCTACCTGTGAAGTCTTGAGTATTCAGTCTAGTATGTGGTTGTCCTCAGGCAATTTATCATCCTTGAGTCAAGGGGCCTAGACAGAGCATTCAGAAGCATAATGGGTTTGTTCTGCCCTCAATAACAATGTATTAGTAAAAACTATATAATGAACATAAAGATATAAATCAGTTCTTCTTTACACAGTAGTAGTTAGAATACATGTAGATGTTTTGGTGATGCTTTTGTACAGCTCAAATTTGACTATCAAATTTACATAGTATCAAGCTGAACAAAGACAATTATTCTGTAGATAGGAAACATCATGAGAAAAATGTCTATTTATCATTTGTAATGCAACTAGATTATGTCATTTCTAGAATAGTAAGCTAATTTTTTTTACTAATACTAGTTAAAAGTAAACTATGAATTTTTTGTTCAGGTAAGTAAAGACAGTAGAAATAACTGTATGTGAGAACAAATAAATCCTTTCTAATCTGCAATCAGATAAAAACGTGCACAGTACAATAGGGTTTGTTTTTATCTCAAATGCTTCTTACAGAGAATTCTAGTATGTTTTAAAAGGCAACACTAAGGTAGTGAGAAAAAGATTTCTAGGCGAGTCTTTAAATAGAGGTAGATGTCTTTTTAACAACAAGGGAGAGAAAAAACAAAATTATATCTTATTAATATGGTTAATATACACTTGTAGCCCCATTTTTAAAATCATGTGAATTCAGCGGTCTGAGTGACTTCTGTCTTTTCCACCACATGTACTAAGTAGTGGTGACCTCTAAGGTTGCCTGTGAACATTTAGCAGCATTCCTAAGAAAGTGGGGCGTCCCCCGGCTCAAGCACCAGAGGTATGTCTTCTGTAACGGTTTGATAGCATGAGTAACCAAAAATTATGAAGAACACTGAAAGCCACAAAGGCAACTTGAATTTAACTGGGAAGGAGCTAAATTTCCAAATTTTTTTTTTCTCATTGCCGTAAAGCTGTACTACCTGAACTTTAGTGTGGGGATGGGTGTGAGAGAAAACAGTGCTTACCACACAGACCAAAAATGACAGGAGAAATTAAAATCCTCTTAGCTGCCGCACCCAACCTTTTGAAAAGTGCCCTGAAGCTTGGGTGAGATTTAGATAAACAGAGAAAGTATTATTAAAAACTGGATGTTGGAACAGATCTGTTTTCACCTGGTCCTAGGCATCAGTTAGCTTCATAGTGGCTGCTTAATTTTAAATACACCTTACTTACAGGCTTTTTCAATGGAAACCATACAACCATTTTCCTGCAGAATATGAGACATTTATATTTTGCTCTTTTTAAAGATTTTAATTTTAGCTAGGGGAACCTTCTGGTAATGCAAATGATGAACATAGTCTAGATAAGGTTTCTGGGGTGAAGTAAAAATTTGTCATTAAACTTTTTCCTTAGCATTTCAGGTGAAACAAATGGACTAACCTTTGCATAAGACAAACAAGCCCCTCCTTAAGCCTACAAATTTCCCTTAAAAAAAAACACAGAAAATTAATGACTTTGTCAAGTTCCAACACGCAAATATAGCATATCTGAGCCTCTCCTAATAATGGAATTGCTGAGTCCTGTAGTGCTGGATAGTCAACTTAATCACAGACTTATTTAATTACTTTTTCCACAGATCTGTACTCCAGATTTGGTGGTGTTTCTGGCATGTTCCAGTCAAAGGCTGAAAGAAAGGTTACTGAAGCGTGCTGAACAGCAAGGGAGACCTGATGATAACCTGAAAGCCACTCAAAGAAGACTAATGAATTTCAAGCAGAATGCCGTCCCATTGGTTAAATATTTCCAGGAAAAAGGGCTAATCATCACAGTAAGTCCTTTAGTATATACCTCTGAAAACTTAATTGTTCTTGTGGTTATACTTGGCTTCTTAGATCTTTTGCTTTAGGATAGGATAGATGAGTCAAATTATGTTTTTGTTATATACCATGGGTACTGAAAGCAAACTTTCCATTTGCTGAGAGATTATTTTCTGCAAAATGCAGTAACACAGAGCAAAATTCATGTGCATGTAGATGACTCTTTGCAGCAGGCATAAATTGCTTCACCAACTAGTTACAAACCCTTTGCTCAGAAATTATTTGCCCGAAAGAGCTTGCTTTGAAACACTGGTTGCTATTCTAGTGCCAGCAGTTTCATCCCTTGCAAATAGTCATGTACTTTTGGATGGTTGTCCTGAGAGGGGAGGAAAGCAGAAAAAAGTCACATTCTAACAGAAAGCATATCTTGAGTTGGATTAAATGAATGCAGGTTCTTCAAGGAATAAATATATCTGGCTGTTGACTGACTCCAATAAATAAAAAGTCCATAGATTATTTTATCATAGGTTAAATATGCCTTACCTTGTGGTCTTCTACAAGCTTTAACATTTCAGATAAAATTTTTTATGACAATAAAATTGCAATGTAAATTGACCACTTGGATGTCAGTAAGAATACTGATTTCTCCAGTATTTGGGGCAAGAGAAAATATCTCTAAACACAGAACATACCAAAAGCTGCATTCATAAATAAAGCCAGAAGTAGTTTATAGAAGTAGGGCTAGCAAGTACTGCTGGAATATTTAAGTGCTTAATGATGACAAATTCAATGAGCAATTGACAACGGTTGCATTATTGACATGTTCTAAATTACGGACTGTGTTTGATTGTAATAGTGCACGGAACTTGGTACCACATATGGTACCATGAGAGCACAGATGGCTTATTTTGTTTCTTTTGATAGCCTAAATAACCTAGGTAATTCACATTGCTATGTTCTCCTCACGGCAAATGTGACTAATTCTATGTGCTGGTCAGATTCATGAAGGGCCAAAGCACCCTTAATTGCAAAGTCATCTTGTAATGTTGGTAGCCTTAATAATGCACTTCAACATCTTACTAAATTTAAAAATGAAAATCACAGGAAATGATTACATTGTTTTCTCTAGAGCATATCTTTTCTGTTTGAGGGCTATGATTAAATTTGTTTGGAAGGATGAGAGGACTGGAATTCTTGGAAGTTGTTCTTCATTATTGAGGAAGTGTGTATTTTGTGACATTTCTCTAGCCTTTACAACTGCTTCTCCTGTAGAAAGGATGCTCAGCTCTTCAGGGAAAATGTACCTTTGCAGATAAAGCATGTGGGGCATCTGGATAGATTCCCTTTTCTATGATGAGACCTGTAAAACAGAGGATGCTTTTCATGTTGAGGTTTTGCATTCTACTTTTTAGCTCTGTTTCTGTACGGTTCTAAATATAATTTAAATTGCAGTGTTCACCTTAGCCATCTCTTTTCTTTTTAAATAAAGCAGATGTTTGTGATGGGCATGGAAATGGTAACATGGCATGTGAACATTATATATATTACTGTCCGCTGCAGGACAAGGAAACAGCATATGCAGAAAACACTGACTTGGCAACATGTCAAAAAAGTCTTTAATATGAAAAAAATCTGTAAGATTTGAATCTACACCTTGGCTATATGGTATCTACTCAAAGTGTGTTAATATCATTTCGTAGAGATCTAGAAATTACTCTAGATTTACATCAGTGTAGAAATGAAGAGAATTAGACTTTGGAAGGGAGAGTCTGTTGCTCACCTGCCATTAGAGCTGCTACAGTGCAGTTGTGTTTTCCTTGTTGCAAAACCAGGATACATTAGTAAAGCCAAGCCCTGAGAGTTAGATGCATTAATAATTTCATGGCCAGTGGATAAAAGGATGCCATTCTGTAGATGATAAAGAATATACATGGCAGGCCTCATTTCCATAGAATTCCTTTGCATATGGAAGATATATTTTGCAGTTGCCTAGGTCAACTTAGTTGGTAGGGGATAAATGAGCAAAAGGAGTAGCTGGGAAAGGAGTCAGAGATTAAGCATGTGTATTTCGGAGCATGTAAGCGACTGAAAATTTCTACAAAAGAACATTTTTAAAACCACATGACCTTGAAACAGAGGAAACATTCGCTAAGTCCACATAGAAGACTACATATCGCTAGAGCAAGTTATAAATTCTAAATTAGTGTTTCTAAAAATAGTTATTGTCACCATTTGTTCCTTTTCTCAGTACTCAAATTATAGATCAGCATTATCTATAGAGTTTTGATATTCTTCTGACAACGTAATTTCTTTTAATAGGTTCATTTGTTGGAAATTAATTTGTCCAATGAGAAATCTCTTTCTGCCAACTTCCTGTCCTATTCCTTTAAGCAAATATCAATGGAGATAACAGATGTTTTCTTACTGCAAGTGGCTTTGATCCCATTGTCTTCTTCACTGATGAACTTGAGCTTTCTTTTGGTTTTGGAAAAAAAAACACAAATCATAATCTTTCATAGCTTTCCAACAGTGGAAAAGACAGTTTTCTTAGGACGCCATAGGATCCAAGAACCATTGCAGTCTTCACCACCACCTTCTCCTGGTAGAAGCCTTGTATCTTCAACTTGCCTTTACTAGTATGTATCTGTATAATACACATGTAATATTAACACTTCTACATACACTTGATGCACTTGTGCGTGCTATTTCCCTACAGAAGGAGGGAGCAAGAAAGAAAATCACATTTATCCTGCTGATTATTACATAGAACCTGGAAGGCAGTCAAATATTGTGTGGATGAGAGCAGTGTAAGAACTAGAATAATATAAAATAGAATTACACAAGCCTAATTCCTAGAGGAGTGAATCCGTCAGGCAAGGTCAACGTTGACCAGGAGCATAAAAAAAGATTTACATTTTTCTTAAATCCATACCTGCACCTTGTCACTGCTATTCAAAGCTCTAAATCTCAGAAATTTCTTCTATCCAGCATCATGATTCTACTCAGGGAAAAGAAATGAAAACATTTGTCTTATGGAGAGTTAATTTTAGAACCACGACTCAAATTTTAAACATCTATTTAAATATATTATTCCTCATCAATAAACAGACTAAAAGACAAAAGAAAAATTCACTGAAATCTAACTAAATATGATTAATGAGCAGACATTTGATGTAATTATAATCTACTGTTAGACGCTGTATGAGCATGAAAATAAAAATCTAACTTCCCAAAGAATTCCTGCTCCAGCAGTTATTCCATACTGTTTTTAATGTATTTTGGTTAATAGAATTAAAAACCCACCTTCTTAATTTCAGAGCTTACTGGTTTTAGGTTGCTTAGGTGTAATTCTTTCCCTTCATCTTTTTTTCCCCCTTCTTTGATAATTTTATACGCTACATGGCTTATATTGTTTGCTGCTCTGTGTTCCTTATGTTTTCAGTTTATGCATGTCGGAGTCTGATCCTGGTTTCTGTTTTCAAGGAAAGAAGTGAGGGCCCAGCAACAGTACTTCTAAGAAACAGGAAGATAAAACTCTGTCCCTTCTTAAAAACTCCTTCTTTGGAACAATGAAGTTGGAATATCCAAAATTTTGGATTGTTGTTCAAATTGAACAGAACTGTAAACTTCATTATAATTAAGAAAGAGAAGTAAATATCTGATATTTTCATGAACACACAATCTGTGTTTAAAATTCTTTTTAGCAGTCTTTCAGTAGGTCTAAAATCAAAACCTGACTTCACTTAAGTCAAATTTGATTTCAGAAAGTATCAAGACTATTATTATTAGACCTGCTGCTGTGAACTACCTAGCCCTTAAGAACCATCAGATAAAGCTAAGGAAAATCACATTCACTGACCTTTGAATAAATTACTGCGATGTAACATTATTCTAACTAGGAAACTTTTTCATTTACACCCCATCAGATGTAATTCATCCTACTGCAGGGAAGTTTAAAGAACAAACCAATACAGCACAATACAGCACATGGTGTATCATAATGTCCCTAAGTCATAAACAACCCCCTTCCCAGAACGCAGCCTCTTTGCTTACAAGAAATCGATTTTTTTCCACTCAGCTGACTTGGTTAATTTGTTCTCAGTTATAGGGATGAGCTATGTTCTGGAGAGAGAGGAATGAGAATTCAGAGGATAGTAAACAGTGCCCACAGTGAAAAACACCAGAGTTGTACTTTTTTTTACTGCTAATTCACTTGGGAAAATGTTATGGTTATTTCTGGTATGTTTTTATCGGAGGAAAAAATTATCAGAGGTGAGGCGGGCAAGAAAATATGCAGGATTTGTATCTTCAGATAATCTCTATTTCAGAGACTAGTTATTTGTATCAAAGCAGAACTAATTGTGGGAAGATGGTAGGATAGAGAAGTTGGGTAGAAAGGAAAAGGCAATTAAAGTTCAAGTCTCTACTCTGCCTTGTTCAGATCAAATCTCTGCTATTCTCACCCCAGTGATACCCTTCACCCAGCCATTGATTATTTTGGAAAGGGTCTCTAAATCTCTACTTTGTCTGGATTCTAATCTGGTATAGATATTGGTATAGTCATTGGAGAGGAGATCATTGGGTTACGAAAATCTTTCAGTCACAGTTGTTA
Organism: Numenius arquata; assembly: GCF_964106895.1. NCBI lineage: Eukaryota > Metazoa > Chordata > Aves > Charadriiformes > Scolopacidae > Numenius > Numenius arquata. The sequence continues at coordinate 49,052,734 of NC_133583.1, read as the reverse complement.
AAGCTGTTCTCAGGGGGCTTAGCTGTTCTTTGTAGAACGTATCCGTTGGTCTAGACAGAAAAAGAAATTTACAGAGATCATCACCGTAGCAATGGAGGTTTCTTACTGGAGACAGGATTAGGCCCAGTCTGCCTTATTTATAATAATTCTGTGTAGGCATAGCGCTTCAGTGTCAAGCTTGTTATGTTAATAAGCCTATGTGTATTAAAAAAAAAAAAAAAAAAAAGAGACTGGCTTTAGTCAGACAAAAATTCTAAACATTAAAAGAAGGCTCTGGACCTTATTTAACCAGCCAGGATGGGAGAGCATCGTGTGGCATAAAATGCTGGTTTCACTGATATCTTCATTGTCTCACTTGTCCTTTTAGGGAATTTACCATGTCTATGCAAGACATTAAAATGACATTCAGATTAGTCAGAGAAGTAAAGGGAACCCAGAAAAAGCAGCCGAAGCTGGAAATGGATTTTGAGCACAAATTTAGAAGTTAAATAGTTGCGGGTAAGGGAAATAGCTTATATAGCTGTCTGCCTTCATTAGCATCAAACAAGCCTAATGGCTGTCAACTGTCACAGAAAAATTCCCCACGGAACTGCATTACATAAGTTTTTCTCTTGATTTGGTTGAAAAAGGGATTTTCCTATAGCATTGCACACTGACATGAACTTTAGCTACAGGCTGTGACTTATCAATAGCTGATGAAAATATCAGTTATAATCCATTTCTAAAGTTTTGGTGCTATCATATAGCTGTCCATCTTGAGGTTTTGGGTTGGGCTTTTTCTTTCTTTATTTATTTATCTATTTATTTATTTATTTAGCTGTGAGTGCTGATTCCAGAGGACTTTCAATTACTTGTTACTCCATTAGTTCTGGGCCCCTCCCCAGAGAAATGTGAGTCCTGCAGTCCTTTCAGCAACTCTTAAGGTCAATCCAGATCTTATTAATAGCAAACTGTTACACAACGGCATGATTTGAACCTCCACCCTGCTTCCAGGTCCTGATGGCAGCCACTGCTGGGCACCTCTCCCAAACCAGAATCCAGCTCCAAGAGTCTTCTCGCCAGTGGAGGAACGTGCATCTGGTTTGACAGAATGCAGAATGACTAGCTGCTCTTGTTTTTAAGGTGGCGATACTTGCTCTCATCCATGCAGTTTTGCATTAAACAATCCTTAAAAAGAAAATTAAAAAAATCCCACACCCCCTTCCCAGAAGTAATGCTAGGAATAGAGACTGTCAGCCACCACCTCCCCGACGTGCTCTCACTTCTCTGCTGCAGGCTGAGGCACTCATTTACATGCCATCTGATGCCTTGCATCTTGCATTTTTGGCTGCAAAGTGATACAGACTTGGCAGGAATGGTTTCACTCAAATCTAGCCTATCTGTTTCTGAGCATAGCCTTTCTCCCCACAAGTCACAGATGTGGATGTGAACTTGCTTTGCTTTGTTTTGTAGAGGGTACTGAACTGAGATTTCCCATTGATTGGCCCAATGCCACCAATATATTTTGAAATGCCTCTCAGTTTTAAAAATATAGCAGTCAGAAGCACAGTCTTGTAGGAACATGTTAGATGTGCTTTTAACATGACTACTACACTGGCTTTTCAGGGTACTTCTGGTTTCTTGGGCATGACCAAGTAAGGGTGCAAAGAGGAACCCAGATAGCTTTGAATGTCAACTGGAGCAAAACTTCAATGTTTTAGGAACTTTTCAAATCAAACAAGGAATGTAGGCAGCTATTTGTGGGACAAGGAATGTAGGCAGCTGTTTGTGGGAACCTCAAGACTGGAGGTTTTGTTTGAGATTGATGAGCCTTCCTCTGTTTTGCTGTATGGTTCCTAAATCTTTATCTGGCTCCATGAATGTATATGCTTATATAATAATGGGAAACATTTCTATACAGGGAAAATGAGATGTGAGATGGGAAATAATTACTATCACTTTTTCATTTTTTGGTGATTCAGAGCAAAGATAAGTTGAAGTCTAGAAAGGTAACCAGATCTCTGTAGACACAGAAAGTCAGCTAGCTGTCATTGCAAATTAAGGGTCTCTTTCTCTCTCTCCTATGTTTGAAAGCTCTTTTGCAGAAGAAATGGGATATGAGAAAGAACCTGGAACTGTTTCCTGTGAAACTACTGAACTAGAGAAAGTTTATGCATGCTCTCATCACTGCTAGGTTTTACACTGTGTCTCAACACCATTTATGTGTTACTGCTTTGTGAGATATTTTGAAGAACATACAATAGAAGGTATATAAATGAAATTTATGTAGAAATGTGTCTAAACAAACCGTTTGTAAATACATGCACATTTTATATGGGAAAGATAGATGAGTAATTTGTGCATATGTGGAAGAATGTGCACCGTATACACTTTCCAAACTTCAAAATATTTTCAATCTCTGATCGTATGATTTATGTCAACAAGTTAAGTATATCAGAAATACTAATGTCTGCCAGAGAATGACCAAGCTTGGAAACTTGCCATCTGTGCATACATGCAAGCATGCAGAGAAACCTCGAGGGTGGAAATTCTTTGCTGAAGTGAATAGAACTGGGGCAACACTGTGTTCTTTTTTACCTTTGGAAACATGATGATTTAAATAAATACCAGCTTTTTGAAATCTGCCCTGCCCACTGTATCCCCAGTAGTTTGAATGAGTACGTAGAATTTGGAAAAAGAAACAAACATTGACAAGTCTGGCTATAGAACTAGCCATTGATGAATGCATGGTCCAAGCTGATTTATGAACTCCATAAAGAGAGAGGGAATGCTGTTTCTGGCAGCCATACTATCCTAGATTTATCCATTTCTGGCCCTGTGAAAGTTGATACATGTTTAAAATTAACTGAGCTTTTTTTACAGATCTGAAGCTAAAGCTGAGATAAGTAATTAAGCCAAGTTATCATGCAGAGAAATGAACTGTTAGAGATATTTAATACATGCCCTACATATTCTTCAAGTTACTCTAAACAGTTAATTAAGCTGTGTCCTTTGGGTGAATATTAGCTTCTAATTGCCTTTTTGTAGTTAAAGTGAGGCTTAAAGAAGACTAATTTTTCTTATTTAGAGGAAAGAAATCATCTTGCAAAAAATACCTCATCTCTGGGAAGTTCTTTTGTGTTGAATCAGGAATAGTTGGCATCCATAAGCAAACTTTCCTGTCCTAAACCATACCTGATTTTGTGAACATCCAGCAGAAGAACCAAAACTGCATTTCAGCCATGCTTTGCTGTAAACATTAAAAATACCACTTTCTTACCAAAAGTTCCGCTGCAGATTTCCAGCTCTGATTAACAGTGATGGATGTTCCCTGTGAAAAGTTTATAGTCTCTGACTTCCTGATTTTATGGCAAAACCATTTTGCTGCCATTTGATGGAAAAATTTTGGATATCAACTCGTGCAAGTTGCTACATCAGTAAAATCAGAATGGTCTTTCAGCTCTCAATCTCACAGTCCTATTAAAAGGTTACTACGTATGGTGGCTCTTGCCCTACACTTCCAGTATTTAACATCGTTATTTCTTGAATCTTAAGTTTGTGTCATTACCTATTGTTAAACATTTCTATTTCCTTATGCACATGGCAACTGGATGTTTGTTCTGATATCAACCATACTCAACTTTGATTCAAATGGGTGAAAAGACACTGAGTGGACTGGCTCTAGTCATACAATCCAGTATCATCCTGCAATTATTTGAACATTTGCTGCTGTTCCTCCTTTCCTGTAGATGTACTGCATGAAAGAGAGGGGAGACATAAAAGATTACACTTTCTTATTTTTTAATGCATCATAAATTTATTCACATTTGTGAACACTCACATAGTTTTATGATGGAAACCATTTAAGTGTCAAAATAAAGAAGAGATGCTCAGACTGTCACCAGAAAGTCTGATGCAGTTACTCTTCTGGACCTATTCTGGCATTTTCCTCTAGTGTTCTGGAGTCTTATTTCAGCATTTAGGCTCAGCAAGACAGGGTTAGATGTAGCTACAGTGTTGTTGGAGAGCTGAGACAGCTGAAGAGCTAGTCATCCGTTGCATGACTCAGAGAACACACCACACTAGACTACTGAAATGAGAACTATAGCTTTCCCCTAATACATTTTCCCCTTTGCAGAATATCCTTTTGAATATTTGAAATACTTCAGAATTAGGAAACACTGCTGTTGTGTTAACTCAGTGCTTCACTGAAGTAATATATCCTGGCTTCTTAAATTCACTGATACTTACACATTGGGTAGCCACTAATACGGCTCTTTTGTTCCTTGTAACTGTGGTACGTCATTTAGTGTTAGAACAAACATCTGTGCACAGCATTGCCTTGTATCATGTAGACATAACCTAAAATTATTGTCAAAGACTCTCTTGTGAATCTTTTGCAGTTTGTCTTTGCTATACCTGAGCATGCTTCCTGTATCCTCTTGCACAGTTATCATTCTTCCTACTCCCAAGGTTAACATTTATACCTTTCCGTCTGATAGAGGACTTCAGTTTGTGTCCTTAATGGCCAGTGAATACAACTATCTGTTCGCTTTGTTGCCACCATATCACATTCTGCAATTCAGTAGTCTACTTAAATAATAAAACAGGAAAAGAAGCCTCACAGGACATGACTATAACACTGCAATCACAATTATAATTGTAATTTTCTGTGTGTTCAAACATTGGTTTTAGGCAAATCTTAACATTTTTGCATTGTGTCCTCCGCTGGATTTCTCCTCCCATCTTTAACCAGAATGTCAAATTGAAGCTTCATATTCTTTTTTTCAATATCAGTACTTCAAAATTATCAGCTCTGTCTAGCAGATCTTCTCTTTTCTTGCATTTTACCATCCATTGTGTTTTGGTAATAATATAGTTTTTGTAATGCTGAGGTGATCTCCCTCTCCTACCACTGCAAGATGCCAATTAGGCGATTTAAAAATATACTTTTCACTAGTTTCATACTGTGTCCTGCCTTCTGTGCATTTTTGGTCTGCTCTACTGAAAAGAACAAGACTTCTGTATAAATGCAGAGTCCTTACTAAAAGGGAACCTAGAATGTGGGCAATACGGTTTTTAGTCAAGTTGCTTATTAAATTTATCAGTCCTTAATACAATGAAAAAAATAATCCAGTAATCCTCTTTGTATGTACACCTTATTGCAAGAATTTCACTATATAGATTCTACATAATACAGATTCACATAAACCCAAGGCAGCTCATTTCTGTTTCTTTTACAAGAACATTCTCTCTGCTGTCCTTCAGGCTATGTATGTCGCCTCAGTCTGCTGTGATGGCCGTTAAAGGTTTTGTGGGTACTTTAGCTTTCATCTCTGACCCTGTTCATGGGGTACAAGACACAAATGAGCTCAGTTCCAGTACTGTGAACAGAGGCTTTTCTTCATTTATGCAATTCATGTTCTCTCATATCTCTTGAACTTTAGAAAGAGGGTCAGGAGCCATGTGAATTCTGAAATGAGTTTGGTTTTAAGAACTATTCATTATATCCTTGAACTACAGCCAGGAGACCACTCCTCAGAAAAATCACTAAATTTAGTAGGGCAAGCGTAATACATAATAAGTTAAACATATCTGGATATTCTCTCATAGGTTAGGTTAGGGCTTGGTAACAGAATCCATGTCAGTCTTTCTAGGAAAGATGTTCCTACTAAAACCCTTAGCTTAACAACCAGTTAGAGAGAACTTTCAATAGAATTTACTTGATAGCTTCTTGTTAAGGCCTCGATAACATACCATGTAAATATTAAAGATTACAGTTGCTTTTTCTACATTCAGCAAAGTTCAAACAAAATTGCAAAATTCCTTTTTTTCCCGTGAATTGCACAAGCATGGTGAACTTTGCTGATTTAAAAAAAAAAAAAAAGCCCCAGGAAAAGATTTAATAGAAAATGACTGACATTTGAGGCATGAAACAAGACCTAAATCTAACCTTCTTCAAGCGTGCGATTTGGCTTGGGGATGAAAAAGGACAAATAAAAAGTCTTAAGCAGGGATAGAAGCTTGCAATAATTTATTCACTGTAAGGATGGTACATAAGTATGTAGAGTCACTCTCTACCTCAGTGACTATTTATGTATTACAAAAGTTGTACAGCTCTGAGAGAAGGGTATGAAAGAAAACTTCTGCAAATTAAGTCATAGGTGAGTACCCAGGATCTTCATTACATGAGGTAAGAGAGTGTTGAGTTCACATCAGGGAATCAGTTAAAAATTAGCTGGTGAGCAAAACCAATTGCTTGCAGAGCCAGCGTATATAAATGGGCTCTCTGTAGGCTCTCGCCTTCCACACCGGAGGAAGGAAACATCCTAAGACCCAATGGAGGGCTTTTAATGGAAACGAGATCTAGTTTGTTCAGTGTAGACGGGTCCACATGAACTTTTGTTGGATGGTGTATTTGTATTTCATCAGTTCCCCTACTCCCTTGGCATAATTTTAATACAGAGTAAGCTTTACAAATAATTAGATTCTGCCTCTGTTTTTCTTTTTTGACAGTGTAGACTACTCTCAAAACTAATAGAATCAAATAAGAGATTACAGTTTTCTGGAAGTTCAAACAGTGACTTCAAAAAGTTTCTGGGAACTAGAACACTATAGTCCTAGCTAAAGGAAATTTTTGTTTCCTCCTTAGCAACAATAACTGTATGGAATGCAGTCAACTGTTTCAACTAAAGATTTTGAAAAGTAGTTTTAAGAACTAGCATATCTAAACTGTCTTGAAAACTCTGCAAATCTTGTTTTTGTTCTTTTAATTATCACGAGTCCACTTTTAGAGTGAGTCTAAGTGTTGATACTTCCTGCTTAACATGTATCATGCCTGTTGGAGAAGACTCTGTCCCTTAGAATGAAAAAAAAATAATTTACCCTTGATATAATACTCCATAAGAGTTAGAAGATCTAATAAGATTTATGAGATGCAAAAGGAGGGAACTGGAATTGTATTAATGATTAGTAATAAGGATATGCTTGGTGAGACCCGCCAACTGAATTTGACTGTCAGCACAGTGCATTGCCATATATTGTATTACTTAAAAATGGGACAGGTATCCAAAGAATGCCTGAAAACTGGGTTAACGTAACATGTTCAGGCTTAACATCATCTGAAATTATTTTTTGTTTAAGAAGATTTTTACTCTCAGATTATCCAAGTTATCTTATTTAGAATTAAAACAAAAAAGTTAGATATGGAGAAAGGAATATTTAAAATACTTTGTTTTCTACCTCACTACAGCTTAAACCACGTGAAAAGAGAGTGGGAACCTAAAATCCCCCCCAATCCCTTTTGTAAGCCAAAAAAAAAAAAAAAAGAATGTATTCACACTGTCGTTTTTTCCACTTTAAGTAATTTCACTGTAAAGGTAAAGAAATCTTTAGTTTCTTGAATGTCATTTGTTTAATTAGAATCTTAAAAAAAAAATGCAGTAAAAGATATCTTTAAGCCTGGTATCAAATGAATTGAAACTAACCATCACAAAGCCTGATAATAAAATTGTTCTATCCTTATAAATTACATCTTAACACTTCCTTCATTTACTGAATATATTAAAAATAAAGACTACATTGCTTATACCGATTCACATTGCAACTTTTCAGAGTACCTTGACCAACACGAACTATAGATAATTTTAGAATTTATTATGTATATCTAATTTCTTATATTTTTGTGTCTTAGAAGCATGTAAGAGTATCTGTTTACACTTTGAGTTGCTTTTAACAGTGCTTCCATAAACTTATACTGAATTAATTTTCAATTGCTAGCATAAACATGCATTAATTCTTAGTTATAATTGTATAGCTGTTCCTTTACTGTTTAGAAGCAGAAAATACAATCAAATCTGTGTTTTCTCTTAAAGCCTATCCCGAATCCAAACCAAACATGTTTTCCAGGGTCCATAAGTGTGTGACAGCCTATGGCATTCACTGTCTGGATAACATGAATGGTTTTAATAATGATTTTATCAATAGTAACATTTTAATAATAAGAGAAAGGCAAGCCTAAATGAAATATTCATTATATTAAGGTAAAAAAAAACCAGTGGATAATTGTTAAATATTCTAAATAGCTACTAGTCACCATTTGAGATCTAGTCAGTACTACAACACTGGTGAAGGTTGAAAGAAAGAGGGACACCTTACACTTTCTGTGTAAATTGAGGCAGTGGTCATTTATAACAGTTTTTATAGATTATGTTGTACAAATAATATAGGTCATTTGGCTTACTTTTGCAATAAATCCTTGCTATCTCAACACTGTATTAATACTATGGTATTAGACTTCAAGTGTTAGAGTTGGGGGTATTCTGTGATTCACTTAGCTCAAACAAGCAGGTAGTAGACAAAGGTAAAGTTATGAAATTATATTAAAATAAAGATTGTGGAAGCTTCATTTTGATCCTTCTTAGTTTTTTGGGGTTTTTTCATCTTTCTCCTGTAACATACACTGTTGTCACATTACATGCCTTTCTTGACAATATCCCTGTCTCTTCTTGGACTTAATTTCTCTAGTCAGGGTAAGTGAGCTGTTCTAGTTTTCTGATTTGTACTTTCTATTTACTTGATCAGTATAGTGGCCGTTCTCTGTACTGGACATTTCTCCTGCCTTTTTTTTTTTTTTAATAAAGCCGTTATATTATTTAGTGCTTCCCTAAAATTATGTTTTATTTAATAGCATCTGGGTAGCAATATTGTCAAAAGCTTGTGAAAAGTTAAATAAATTATGTCAATCAGTTCCACTTCGTCCACTTTTTTGTTGTGATATTTTTAAAATGCTCTCAGCCTACATAATCATGTGGGATTTTGTCCTACATTTGTTTCCAAAAAATACGTGCTAGATGCAAGAATGTCATATTCCATGATGACTAAAGCAATAGTTTCTGTCAGTATCTCCTTAGCTTGCCAGCTTTCATTTATAAATCAAATAATCTCCTTTGTGCTCTGAAACAACATGCTCCAATAATTTAGACAGCTAAACAGAACTTTCTGGTACAGAAATTAAAATAGCGGTGCACTCACTTCTTGCTGCAGGAAACAAATTCATGTCCTTCCTGAGGCAGCGCAATTGGAAGTTGGTTTTATGGGCTCATCCTGAACTCAAACTGACATTTGCTGAATATTATCCCAAGTTCAGTATGAGTCATGCTTCTAGAGATAAATAATTTATTTCATCAAAATTTAGCACTCTTCAGCTCAAGATGACCAAGGGAGGGATCATTATGAAAGATTCCAATGCCATTTACAGAGTTATTTAATGTAGAGACCACCACTGGAAACGCTGGCTTAAAATTTATTTAAATACATAGGAACTGTTTAGCTGGGAAGTAAAATTTATTTTTCTCTTCCAAGAAAAATAGAAAAGCTAGTAATTTTCAAATGATCTAGTTTTTACAGTCTGAAATTCTACTTTGAGTAACGATAGCTATTGCAAATGAGATGATCTATATTGCTAAGGCCTTAGACACCTACAAATGTCAAAGTATTTCCTGAATTAAATGCAAATTTTGCATATAAAAACCCCACAGCAGCTAGTGTTCAGGCCTATGGTATCCCCTATGCTTGTTCTTGCATATGAGTCATTAGTTCTTGCGCTTTATTAACTAGTTAAATTTGTAGTTGAAATTAATGCAGGACTTTTCTTGTTAGCTTTCAGTTGGTAGCATTCTTCCTTAGAAAACTGTGATGATACATAGGCAAAAATCATATTTTTGGTACTAGTTATTATGACATCATCTAATGGTAAAAGATCAGACTGCAATATATTAGCATTTTTCATTCAGAATCTCTGCCACAAAAGCCAACAGGAAAAATGCTATTGGTCTTGAAAGGGAAATATTTGGTGTATTTGGCAGCAGTATCAATGCTTTTCATTGAAGGAAAGTGCAAACTATCACTGGAAGAAGATGGTATTTGTAGGAAGAAGTGTCCTTTATTTCTGAATAATTTCTAAAATTTGTTCTAGTTGCCGTATTTGAATTACAGTTGTTTATTGTATGTACCTTTTCTGGGAAACCAGTGTTTGCTATGTATTTATTTGGGGTGCCTGTCTGCAACCTGTACGTGCTGTGAGAGCTGATGCTAGAAAACTGTTTGGTTTTGTTTTAGGCAAAAGGGACCGTGACATGGGAGCTCCAGGAGCACTATAGGCAGGGGGAAAGATAAGATTTTTTTAAGCTTCATTCAGGAAAAATCTCTCCACACACAAACATACTTGTTAATGTCTTGTAGCTTTAGGGCTCATTCTCTCTGAGAAGTACTCAATATTAAAAATTAAAGGTATTGAGAGAAGCATTTATTTGAACATATTAGTAATCAGAGCTGTTTCACTGAACTGGGTCCTCTGGGAATGGGAGCATTCCAGTACTTTTCTCATATAGTACTGGAGGAGATAGGGGAATTATGCTGTAGCAACTAGTCCTTAACTAGTTTATTCCCAAAGAGCCTCTTGGTTTATATGAAATAGGGTGAGCTCCCAGGAACTTCTGAAGAATGAGGACACATCCAAGACCCATCATAAGCCTTCCTATATAAAGATGGAAGAAAAACTGCTGGAGGACAAGCATTATTGTTACGGAATGAAAAAACAAAGGCACTTGGGGAAGTCAAGTGATTCTAGATCTTCCTGTAATGTCACTGAGCTGTATGCAGCAAACCGACAACTACAGCTGTTATTGACTGAGCCTCATGCAACTTGCTTGTACTGTTCTGCCCTTTGTCTAGGTTTCAAAATACTGAATTTTACATTAATGCTTCATAATTTGCAGCATCACTGTGGCCTTCAGTAATGTAAGAGGAAAGAAAGGCTATTGCAAGCTAAAACACAGAGGGCTGTTAAAGCTGTGTGAGGATTTGGACAGCATCCAATCATATCTGACTCTCTGTAATCAATAATGCCTTTCCCCCTCCTTTAGGGTTAGGTGCATTAAAGTGAAAATCAAGCAATTTATTCTAGACCCAGCGGAGGTGAGAGTAAGATGATCTCTCCCTCAGGCTGAATGTGTTCCTGGGTTCTATAGGAACAGAGTAACAAATAAATCATGGAGCATCTCCTAACTCAGATTGTAGTTCAGTTTTCCATTCAAGCTCTTCAGTAGTGATCAGTCTTGCTGCTTGATCCCACTGTTCTGTTTCTTTGTAATACCATTTGCCTCTTTAAAGGCAATTTCCTTTAAAAAGTAAATGCATAATGAAAATAACTCCAACAACGGAATGCATATTTTTTTAAATTAAAAAAATGTTTGTGATTTCAAGGTAGGTCTCTATATGTGCTTGTGCTAAAGCATCTCTTTGTTTTTAATTAATCTTCAAAAATAATTAATATAGTTGACTGTTTTAGAAGCTACTGGATAGATGTAATACATGTCAAGGTACAAGTTTTCAATCATTTCCACAGTGAATGTGTATAGGGAGTTTATATGTTGAGATGCTGGCTGTATTTATAGCTTGAAAAGTTACTTCTAGAAGTCAACAAGTCAGATAACCCAGAAAAAACACAGAGAAATCATGTCACTTAAATACTGTGTGAACTAAGGTATATGCTGCCTAATTCAGTTCTGATTGCTGATGACAACTTCAGAGAGAAAGAGAATATTTATTGTAGGGGCCATAGTAGTGTAGAGAAATGGCTGGAACATTTTGAATTGTTTATTACTGACTATGTTAAACTGACTTCAGCTTTAAAAAGTTGAAGAGATACAAATATAGTGGAGCATAATGCCTACTGGAGGCTCAGAGCCCCTCTGAGGAAATGGAAAACATGATGCAAAAATTATTTCAGAAATAAAACAGCAATATATTTGCTTTCCACATGACAGTCACCAGCCATCCAGATGAATATCCTTAGTGGGAAAAAAATTAACCAGCCAGTGCTCTTAAATATCTGCTCAGACAGAAAGGCTTTGCATCTAAGTGTTACAAAAAGCATGTATGTTCCAAAACCACTCTGTGGCACCACTCTCTGCTTCTAAACCTTCCTACCAAGCAAGTAATTGCTTTCCCCCCAGTTCATTAATTTTCTAGCTACCACGCCACCAAACTATTGAATTCTCCCCTTACCCCCAATCAAATCTAGTTCTCCTCCAATTTGCCCATTTTCTGCTCTACAAGGGCCCATAATTGCATGGTGTCTTTCCCATCAACCCTCGCCACCACATTGCCTGAGGCGCTCGTTTTTAGCAGCTGAAAACTGATGTAAGCCAGGGTGTTGCTCAACATGATCACAGTGTAAAGGTAGGACTTCTTCCTCTTTCTGCTTATCAAAAGGTATTACTCCACATAAACCTACAAAGACAGGCTATTACTTCTGCTTACTGTTAATTGTTTCTTCAGATAAGACATACCATTTACTTGGTGTCATACTGTTCCATATTACAAGTATGGATGCTGGCTTAACAGGGTTTTAGTCTGAAGGGAATTAAATTGTCAGAACATCTCCACACTTGTGTGCCATGGCGCTAAGTTCTTGAGTTCAGCAAGAAATAACAGAAAATCACTTTAAGAACAAAAAAAACCCCAAAGCCTCTCTTTTGTAGTAATTACATTGTTTATGTAATGCCAAATTAACAGAAAAGGGAATTGATTAGCAGTTGAACTCCAAGTGTCCTAAGATATCCTCTTATGTACTAATGTGGAAACAGGCCAAAGTCTGACATAATTTTTGCATTTCATGTCAGCTATAACAAAATCCAAAAATCTATTCGGGGTCCATCTCTTTGTTTCTAGAGGAGCAGAGCAAGTTTGATCTGTCTGCATGCATGGGTGGGCATATTTGTATTTTCACATTTGTGGCAGTTACATTAGCTGATAGTTTCCATTATAACGGTGTATTTACTCTTTTTGAGGGTCATTTCAGTTCTCATTGATGTTACCTGAAGGTGTTATTTGAATTTGGTGGTTTAATTTTAATTTTTTCTTGCCATACTAGATTCTGTCTATGCACCTAATGTGCTCAAAAATAATGTAGTTAGTGGCTTCAAATTGCACCTATTTTGGGTGAAGGAGTTTGGGATATACAAAAGCGAGCAGCAGCCCCTACAGAACTGTCAGCTCCACTCAGGACTGGTGAACATTCACCCTCATACTTGTTTACAAGTAGCACCTATAGCAATAGACACTCGGATGACAAGTGGAACTTGAGAAACTCTAATAGTAGAAGTATGAGGATTCTGCTATGATTTACGAATCCTCTGTGGAACTCCTGTGGTAAAAAAAAAAAGGTGTTAAGTGGTTTATTTTAGATAACCCAGAGTATTCCTTAGGATTTTAATAATGGTGCTAAAATCTCCAATTCAGTTTCTTTTCTAAATTTCTATCTGATACCAATTTATGACCTCTTCTAATTGCATAATTTTTTATAAATCATTGGTGAGCTCTAATGTAATTTCAGTTGTAGTTTTTCTTCTCTACATGATACAATATCATATAAAAAGTTAATCTGAGATGTTGGAGTATTAGATATAAAAAATAGAAAATACTAAAACTAGAGAACGGATTATAGAGAAATATCTTAAATATCTTTCCCCTATGTCCCCTTCCCCACATTTAGTGGCTTGTTGAAGGTTTTTTGTTTGTGATATCATTAAAAGTACTTTATAATAGGGAAATGTTCCCTGAGGTCCCAGTCTGCACATTCCAGCTTCATTCAGCAGTTCCTCTGCTTATTACTTTTCCTATACAAGGCTTCAGCTCTTTTTTCCTGTCTACCCTTCCCAATGGTTATTATTCTACCTTATATATTTTTCCTCACATATTTCTTCACTGTTTTCCCATTTGCTGATTTTTTTTTTTTCATTTGCTTTTTCTACAGTTCTCTAGAAGTAACTGCACAAGTCAATTAGCTTGTAATTATTATGAAAAGCAAACTAGGGATGGAACGGCAACAATAAAGGGATTTCTGTGTGGGTGTCTGAAGATCATAAAGCAGCACCTATACACTCGTGTGTGTCTCTCATTTCACCTTTTGGTATTACCAAGGTGTGAGAACCCGACAGGGTAAAATAAAACTAATCTTTATTTGTTTTCACTTCTTCAGGAACAAACCCCTGCCTAATCTAGTCTGAATAAAAATAGCGAGGAGTTCTTGTCACAGTTGTAGCCACTGCCACCTGAAAATCATTATAACTTGCTCAATCTTTTGAATCTCTTTATGTTACTAGCTAAAGGATTGTCAGTTTTTCAACCAAAATATACTAGTACTTCAAGGGCAGTGGTACAATCTGACTTCTAAGCTAGGTATCTTTTAAAAACATAGGGTAACTGTGATGCAAGAAGCCATGTCCTCTCTTTTTGTGGCTTACCCTCCTTTTTCTTTTATTTAAAAAGAAATTATTCCTCTGTTGCAGGTGATAATGCATGGATGATTTGTCCGCTTCCTAAACAATGATTGTGTTTCACTTCCATGTATAGCTGGTTAATGGATTATAAAGCCAGCAGTGACAGCTATGGCTATGTAGAGCATTTTTTAGACTGCAGACTTTCCTGAATTCGTTCCTCTTTGAATATGAATGTATTACTACTTTTCTTTTTAGGAACAATCTTTAAGTGGGGAATCCATTGCCAATTATGATTAATTAAGCAGTAAAGAATCTGGCATCAGAATAAATGGTGCTACTTCCTTCAATTCTCACTTGGTCTTCATCCTTGTATCTTACAATTTTGTCTGCTGGATGTAGTAACATCTAAAATTTCTCTTACCCGTGGAAAGGTACAGGAAACAGATTGATTTTTCAGCCTTCTCTGATCTCAGCCCTAATTCTTCCTTTGTTACACATGGTAATCAAGTAATCATTCTCATAACCAATTTGGAAATCCCTCCAGTGTATCAGCTATGGATACTGGGACTGCACTAAGCATTCAGGAGCTATCACCCCTGCACCAAACACCACAATGTTATGTTGTCACTTGTCTTAGGTACAGCATTCCTGTTCACACATATAATTAGACCCTCTGACTAAGCAGCACAACCCAACTCCTGTTCACTTAATTGTTCACTATAAATCTCCCTTCAGAAGTTGCTTTGTCTGAGAAAAAAAACCCAACTATTTATATGTCTAGAGGTCTGATGGCTTATTTTCCACAGCCAAAGACCAGTCAAACACCACAGAAAGGTCCATAGCTGAGGATGTGACTTAAAAGACAACTCAAAGCAACTCTGGTTTATTTCCTGACCAGCACTGACTGCAGCGGTCAGAGGCTTCGCACTCTGTACTCACTCCTGCTCTTGAAGACCAGTGACAATTAACCGAGGCACGACCAGGAGGTCAAAAGAGCACGTATGAATACCATCTTGCTTGCAGCAAGTGGGTCTGATAATCGGATCATCTGTACCTTTAATGTACAATATTTTAGGCATTTCAAGTGACATAATATATGTTTCAATGACTGAGAAAAGACTCAGACATCTATGAATTGCAGTTATTGTTTGAGTCTTTGCCTGTAAAGAGAGCAAATAGAGCATTCATCATCCAATTCCTGTAGTCCTATTTGATTTTTAGGTGGACAGGAATATTGCCATAGAGCAATTAGCCCAATGTTGTTATTTTAATTTGGACACAGTTTATTTTCTTTTCATTGACATCCATCATGCTCGAAAATAGAGGATATTTTCATCCACTGTTACAAATACTATTTAACTACACCTATTTGCTTGGGGTTTTTTTAATCCTTTTGCTATCTCTAACTTTATTTCAAAGTGCACAAACAAGAATTCCCTGCAAGTCTGCTGCAACCAGATTTCTTTCTAGTTTTCCTGTACTCCGATTTGAAAGGCGGTTATGATGTCCCCCCATTTTGGGGCTGTCATTTTGGATAAGCCACCTGCAAGGACCAACAGTGTCATTGGAGGTGAATCAGTTTGTAATAGGCAGTGCCAGGCTGAATGACTTCAGCCTCACCCAAAATTCTAGTTAACTGCAGTTTCCTTGATGCTTCCCCCCAACAGGTGTGGGGAAAGAGCTGTGCACTTTTTTCTTTAACTCAGTATGTGATATTACCAAACCTCCGTTTCTCATCATTGACCAGTGAGATTCACAATGTTCAACAACTCAGACAATTTTTCCGTGAAGCTCCTTCTATTGGTTAGGATTTGTTGGGTGCTTATTTAGAAACACTAACTGTTTTCTGAGAGCAGCAAGTACAACCTGCTTTCCCTAAAAAAAATATTTACAAGGCAGAAGATCTAGAAAATATTTTCCGTCGTTTTTATATATAACACTCTGCCAGCATCAAATGGTCCAGTTCAACAGTGTTCACGTGAAACTGGGATGAACTACAGTGTGTGGGTGTGGTAAATTCACATCCTCCCAAATGATGCTGTATTACCTCTTACTCCCACAGAAACACCATTATTGAACTGACTAAGCAGAGAGAAGGTACAAAAAGCCTCTTGTGCTTTCATTCATCACCGGGAGATAAATCTTGGAGGCAGGACCACTCATAGAAGTGATGTGGAGATTGCTGCCCCACAGCTTCTGCATGTATGTGCTGGGCAGGGGAAGGATTTGACAAGATTCTTACCAAGTACAACCCCCAAATGTACTTCAGAAAGGTTTGTGAGACCTTTCTTGGCTCTGAGATTTAGGCTAGTTTCTTAAAGTAATGCGACTCCTGTCTGCTGAGGTCTTCTCCAACACAACAGAGACAGTGAACTACAAAAACCCTGTTAGCATCTCATTGAAGGAAACGCTGTAGAGTGGGTTCAGACCTCAGACCCCGCTGAAGTCACAGGGAAGAGATACTTTGCTTCTTCCTGCATCACCGATAAAGATTGTATCAATTCAGATAACAGTACAGTTAATGTGTCTTGTGTATTGCAAATGCTTTCAGTGGCATGTTTAATAAAATTATATTTCTATAAAACATAGGCCTTGACTATAATTAAACTGAGACATCCGTAAAGATACCAGTAGATAATTTAGTTGCAGAGAACTGTGTTTTGAAGCAAATAGGGATTTGTTTTCAGTAAGGAAAGCAACCTATTGAGTTAGACATGTTCTGCTAAAAATACAAGTTTTACTGCTGTTTGTTCTTTGTGAATAGGGTTGTTTGAGTACCTTTTATGTTTTATTCAAGCCTCCAATCATTATCAAAGGATTTAATTTTAAAATGTTTAGCAATTCAATGAAGTACAGAACTCATACGGTTACTTGGTTTCTTTCAAAAATGTTTTCTCTATGAAAGCTACCTTGCCTTCCTGTGGCTCAGGGTATTACAGTTCTCGTTTTGTGAGGGGAAAACTTAGTCTACGTGCAGGCTTAAAATAATTGGTTTTCTTTGGGTGACAATATAGGCTTTCATTACAAAGACCAGATTTTTCAGAGTCCTGAAGCACAGCTGGTGTTCTCTGAATGGGGGAAGTGGATGTTTCAAATTCTTGGAACCTTCAGAACATTTTGAGATTGATCATACGGTTTTTCATGGTAAACTGGATTATTCAGAGGAATGCTACTAATGAGAAAGCAAGCCTGCCATCTCTACAAGTGTGGTGTGACCTACACGGTAATGATCAGACACAACCTGATTACAATTTACTGGTTTTTATGTGTACACATACCCACAAACATCATATTATATGATATGTCTTTCCTAGCATATCTAACGAAACGCATACGTTTTTTGCTGAGAAGTGACAGAAGAAAAGCATATCCTCACACTTCCTTGGAGACAGACCAGTGCAGAAGAATTCACAGAACTCAGTATTTTTTTCTTATCAATAAGGAAATTCCGAAGCTGTTCTTGGCACTTGGTAATAAACTGCCCAACAGTAGCCAAACAGCTTAATTTAAGACCTGTTCTTCCACAGGCCTCAGTTTTGACACAAGTTAAGATGTAGTCTTTCTAGTAGGTAAATACAAAGAAATTTCTGCTCTATAAACAAAAAATAATGCTTTGAATTTTGATTAGCACCGAAAGGCAAAAGAACTACTCAAGAACAGATAAATGTCTGTGCAGACAGATGGACAACTGTGCTGCATCACAGGATGAACTTCTGAGTAGTCCTCAGGGTCAGAGCCAGAAACTCTATTTCAAGAACCAGTCAGAAAATTCCATGTATTGATAATTATAGTAGCCCTATTCACAATGAAAATGAACTCTGGGGCAGAGCTAAGCATGAAGCTAAATATTAAGACCTTAAAGATTTAAAAAATGCCAATTAAGATTTGAGCACTCGGACCGGTATTGAGAGTTAAGCTCGTTGGCAGCAAACTTTCTACAATGGTTGCCTCTCTCTCGTGTACTCTGGCCTCCCACAAGCTCACATTTTGTTTTGTTTGCACAGACCCAGTGTGTAGAACCATTCTTTGTATCTTTGATGTTCTTTCCCTATTTTTGAACTATTTCTGACATCCGCCACTCTAAATAATTATTCTTGGGCTGATATTTGCCTCTGAGTTTACCTTGAGGTACTGGTGGAAAATTCCATAAGAAAGCGAATTTTGTTACCAGTGACAGAACAACTTAAGTAATATAGATAATACATAAATCATCATAAGGCATAATGAAAAGAGTGATACCAATTTTGCAGTGGTGGGGTTAGACAAGCAATTCAGTATCTCTCTAAAATTAACTCATTAAGTATCATGCTATGTTCTGAGACAGAAATTTGGAAAACAGCTTCATCTCTATAAATCTTAGCTTCTGCAGCAAAGTTCTTAGTAGGGTTTGAACTTCTCTCTCCAAGGTTTTTCCCTGCCTATTATTTTTACCATGAGACAGGCAGGTATCGGTGAGACATCTGAAAAGATGCTCAACAGTTTAGGACTTGGAAGAAAGAGCCCATTGAAGTTCATGACCTTGTAATAGCTGTGTAATGCTTTTTGCCATAGGGTTCATTTTGCATCCTAAACCATATTACACTGAAGATACAGAATGATTGAAAATAATGACTGTTATACAGGGGGGCATGCACTAAATGACAGCCATCTAATGTGACCATTATTTGCTTGCTCCTGTAACTTGAGGTTACAGTATTCCCTTTTTCCATAGAGTGCACCTGACCTCAATTCAAGAAATAATAAAAAATCCAGAGCATCAGTAATAAAATGTCCATTTTTTTTCCAAAGAAAGCTTCAATAAGTGATGATCTAAAATAATGAAGCTTGATAAATAAGATAAGAAAAAACAGAAACCCACTATCAATCATGGCACCTGGCTGTAAAAAGAACCTGTCAGACAGAGCTGAGAAAAAACTTCGGAGAATCAGTATCAGAATTCAGGCAAAAGGTAGACAAGTAAAGTTTAAAATGGTAAGAAATTAATTGTATGCCATTTTACAGGAGCTTTGCTTTCCTGATTTTATTAATTTATCACTGAGCCAATACACTTTGTGCTAGTGAGAGAGCAAGGAAAGCTTGCTTTTCTGTATAATTGGGGACTTCCAAAAATACTTTACTTTTTCCTAAGAATTTTGCTCAACTACTTGAAGAAATCATACCCACATACACGTCACCAAAATTGGTTTCAAACAATTCAGAAGTTGCTGAAAATTTCTTCCTTGCAAATTAAATAGTTATGCTAATCCCTGAAAAGAAGTGACAAACTAACCACATATCTGGTCTCTACATCATCCTTTTTTTCATCCATTAATGGTTGAAAAAGTAATATGCATTACTAGTTTTATGTTCTGCTTTGAAACTTCCTTCTCTGATAGCAAGTCAGTTTTACTGTAGCTTCTGTTCCTGACAAGCTATTAAAAATAGGCAAAATGGTTTACAAAATTAGTTTAGTTTTCAGTCAAAATTAAAATGATTCATACCTAAAGCAATGGACAGCACACAGAAAAACAGAAAGGTTCCTATCAGGAAGGCTTGGGGTGAGAAGTCGTGTTACACGTTGATGTTCAGCCAAGTAGCAACCAGTGTCTGATTGCCAACTTTTTTTTTTTTTTTTAACACAGTTTGATGCAGACAGAGATGAAGAAGAAGTGTTCTTTGACATAAGTTCGGCAGTTGACAATAAACTATTTGCAAACAAAGAAGCTGCAGCAGGTGAGTTAATATAAGATTTGAAGAACCACTTTTTTTGTACTGCATTTGACATTGGTGGGATGCCTTTTTCATATTCCTCAATTATTGATATATGTACTGTAGTAAAGTCTTGATCGACCTCAAATATTTGCACAACCAAGGGCAAAAAAAATCTCTTTACACTTGGAAACTTCATACAAACTTTCCTAACATCTTGTTTATCTACAAGCTCACCTTAAAATAGTACGGATAGTCCACGAAACAACTATATCAATAATACAAAAACTTTCAAAGTTGATTGATTCCAGTTGTCAGCTATCTGTTTTGGTTCCAGATGATACCTCGGTGTTCACCAGAAAACCAGTCCAATGAGATTAATGTTCATATTTCCTCTCTAATAGTTGGTACTAATTCTGAAGTTGTGTGCAAGTATAAGTCAGGTGTTTGGGGGGGTTATTTATTTACATATTTATTATTTGTGCTTACTGACACTTGAATATCTTCAAAGAAAAAGCCTTTGAGGGACAAAGGACTGCAAAAGAACTGAAGCTAGAAATCAAAGCACTGAAAGTCCAAAACATCTGTCAGAAATATTTTGCTTGAGGGAAACAGCAAAAGGTTTCCTGGTAACTTCACAACTTCTTTTTACAGATGACATCTCTGGCTGCCTTCCAAGTAGACTATGAGGGTTATATAGGTAGATGGGGTCATAAAGTGTCTTGTGAAACAAACAAGAAGAAAAAGAAAATTCTTGGTGAAATATTTTTCTGTAAATTTTACTAGCTTTATTAGATATGAATAGTAGAGAAAATAATGTATCTGATCTTGCTCTTTTAAGGAAAACTCACTTGCCATAAATCAGCAGACAGTGTAGCTTCAGTTATTTGTAATCGTGAACAATCATCTGGGGGCTGCCAAGGAAGGAGGAATTGATGAAGCACAATGAAGTCTAGTAGTAGCGATACATCTATTATCTCTTTTTGACAAAGGGGGGATTACTTTTTTTCTACTAGCAAGACATTTGCAAAGAGCAGTAGTTCAGACAGAAAGATTAGGTCGCATTTTGAAGACTTGAAAGGAGGTTCCAAGCCAGCTAACCTACAAAACCCACCCATAAGGCTATTTTTGATAATGTTCAAAATGAGATAAAGATTAATTATCCAGGCCGGGGGATGTGAGAGTGGGTTTGAGAATGATAAAAAGTGCATTAGCTAAAAAAAACAGTTTTCTAGTGGGCAGCTTCGAGATAAGATGCACACAAGAATAAAGACTGCTAGCTTTTTCCATTAAGTGGCAGGCTTACCTGTTTTGTACTTAGCCTTATTCCTAGAGGCAAGAGATCGATTCCAAACCTAAAATGACATTCCCACTGTATATCATTGTATTGATAATTACCTGTGGATTTGCTGATTAAATGAGCTAAGTACTGAATAGCAAGAAGACAAAAGAAGTGGCACGAAGGTGCTAACTCTGCCAAACAGATTGACAAAAGTTAAACAATTTGCACAAATTGGTTGTGATTCTGAGTTCAAGTCAGTCCCTTGAAAATCTGATCTACTTAATAAATTTCTCACCAAAATAATTGGAGAGCTAAGCTTTATCAGAAGCCATGCCATGATCATCTTAATTGGTGCCTAACCTGAGCACCAATAATAGTAAGGAGATTTGAAGTAGGATTTCTAGAGGTCCTATAAGACCAGATATTTAATTTCTAGAGGTCGCAATTCCGGCATTGCCTTGATCTCACTTTTTGTGTTTTAATCTTATCAATATATTTCAATTCCTGGCAGTTAATGTAAAAACATTATTTCTAATATTTTCATGCCTCCGCATTGATCTAATTCGTATTTTATACCGATAAAATCCAGTTGTAATCAACTGTGTAACAATTTATGCTGAAAGAAAACAACTGAATATTTTTTTAGATTAAAATACAACTTTCTCATTGTTGCCTTCTACGACATATTAAGACTGTTGCTAAGAGCAACAACCTGTCATGAAACTCAACAGTATAAGGTTGCAATAAAATTTGTATTAGAAGCTGCTTACTGAGAGCAACATTAAAATGTAATAATTCTAATGCTAATCAATCCTTCAGTAAATTATTTCTTTTATATTCCATTTGAAATTTATCTTCTAAGCATTTGTCTTGCCCAAGTGCTTATACGCAACATGTATTAATTGAGTTATTAGACGGTGCTTCAGAGCATGTTCCGTAACATAAAAAAGACATTTTTATTTTATTGTGCTTAAACATGCTATTAAGAGAAGTAACATGTTTCACAGGATAATCTTAGATTACTCTTATGACAGTCAGTGTTGAACAGTGCAAATACTATAGTTGTTAAAATATGAGTGTGGGCATATTTGAGCCAATGAACCATATTGAATAGAATTGCTACCAGGATTTGAAATAAGTAATGGATTTAAGCAAGGATTGGAAATACATTCGCTGATTTGCCAAAACACAAACGGTCCAAGGAGCAGACTTAATTAACTCACATGATGGGGTATAGCTACCTTGTAATGGGAAGTTAAATCAACTGCAGATAAATTTAGACAGATCAGTACAATTTAGTTTCATTGTATAAATGAATTTAGTGAACTGTGAAAAAGCAATGCTTGACATTTGCATTCATGAAAACTTTCAGAGAAAGTGGCATACTTCCAAGCCCAGAGCATTGAAATTCTTTACAGGACCAGACATTTACGGCCATGATGGTCCTGGGTTGCATTTCCGCAGATGGAATCACACACTTGCCCTTAACTGCCATATCTTCTGAGCTTTCCATGAACAAGCCTGTGCAATTCTGCTTAGGAGCAACAAATAATACATAAAATACAGCATAAAATTTAAAAGCACAGCCTCATGGTAAAGGAAGCGACTGAGTACAGCCCCGCATCCCTCCTGGGGCAGGGTAGTCATTCTCCCTGACTGTCAGACCTGGCAGGAGCAGCTCCTGTCAGCACACCCTTGTACAACTGCAGCCACCCATTAATTCAGCTTGTCCCTTGGTGCTGTGTCATTGGATCCTCCTGGGTTCCTCGCAAGACAAATCTTGATGAATGATGCCTTCAGTGTCAAGATACAAAGCCTAGTGAAAAAAGGGAATGCATTCTAGCTGATCTGCTGTTTCTTTTTTCAGCAGCCTGCTCCTCCCTGGAGAGCTGATTATTCCGTTAACGGGGATTTAATAAAAACTTCCAACTGATTTATTTTTTAATTGTGCAGTACTCTACCTAATAAAATCCACTCTGTTTTTTTCCCCTAAGGAAAACACAGGGCACATAAAAATGACCAGGTTTCCCTTACCTCAAGTGTGTGCATGCTCTGAAATTGAGGAAGCATATTTCAAGTAATAAGAATATCTTTTCAGATCAGGTGCTTGCAATCTACTTTTCCATGACAGTACAGTTTTCATGCCTTTTCTTCATTTTTTAGGTTTTTTTTTAGCTGTTGAATTTCCCCTTTTGAAATTGATACAGCTATTCAGATCGTTTGCAATAGGTTCATACAAGAACGCAAAGGCTCTGAGTTAAACAAGAGCTGAGATTATCTGGTGGAGTGGGGCATCCCTTCAAAAGGAATTAGAACAAATCAGACTCTAAGACTTTCCTCCTAGTGGTAAACAAGTATTAATTTTTTTATAGCCTAGCTCTCAAGAACTCAGAAAACTCAGAACACAACTCAGAAACGGCAATGAAACTTCCTTATGATCAGCTGTTTTGTTGTCAAGAGCATGAGATATGCAGCCTGCAGACTCATTGAAAGCAGCAGGGCTTCTTTGCTTCCAAATGCTTTAACTGATCCTCCTCTTTTTCCTTAAGCCAACGTTTTGTGTTTCTCCTTTGAGAGCTGAACATTGCCACAAGTTTTACAGGAAATGCTGCTGACTGAAACTTAGTCTTGGAAAGCCTGCGCTAAGTTTTGAATTACCCACTCTTTCTAACACTCTGCCCTTGGCTTTAGCCTTGTCAGTAGCTTTGCCTGCCACCAGGATTACGGACTCCCAGGACCTTGCAAGGTGTCTGTCTGGTACACTTCTGCTGCCATGCATACTATCAATTAGTTAGCAAGCCTGTTGTGCTCCCATAGAAGCCCTGTTTTAGCAAGATTTAGTCCAAACAGAGCAAAATATGCTCCCTCCAAAACCAAAGGGAGCTGGAGGATAGCAAACTACTCATGCTTATTCATACTGCACCAGGGGAATACTCTTATATGTCTACTCCCAGGACAAGATGAGGGGACATTTGCTTCAATTCATTTTTGGTAGGTTTGTCTTTAGGCAATCTGAGAAGGGTAGAGAAGTCTGTATACTATTCAGTGATAGATGGTTATGGGTTTTGTTAGTTTTCATTGAACTAAGACAGAAAAGACTTTTTCAATTTTCCTTACCTTCCTTGAATATACCCTAGAAAGGAGTGATGCTTCCCCAAGGAAACTGATGTCCTCATTCAAGAAAAAAGGCCTTAAGAAGCTTGACCACATTAAAATTGTAAAACCATTTTAGCTTTTATCACTTAAGATACATTATGCATGAGTGTTCATTTTCAGCCTGACCTTTACATTTAAGTTTGCAGCACCATATTTCATATTAACGTTTCTAGCTAAGGATACATACTGCTCTTGGTAGTTAAGTGACAGTTAATCAAATACTTGCACACAAGTGCCTTTAAAAGTGATTGATGTGTCAAGGTAGGCCAGTGCTGGTGACGAATGAAGCTTAGTTAAATTATATTATCAACAATGATACAATGTTGAGAGTGAGATGTCAGCTGTGTAAAATAAATCAAAAAATTAAGGTTCTCTCAGCAGTTGTAAATCTGTTTGGTTGCATATATCTTTTACAGACAGGTATTTTTAGAAGAGGATAAAGTGTATATGCCAGAGAACATGCTGCATATGTACATGAGACATTCTATGGTAGCAATAGTATAATCCCTTTCTGTTCTTTTTTTTATAGCAATCTGATAAAGTATATGTGAACGCTGTGGGGTGGGGAGGGAGAACAAAAACACCAGCAGATGGTAGACCCAAGTCTTTCCCTGGTATCTCTTACGTAGTCCAAAGAGTTGCATCAAAGATGAATTTGGCAGCAATTGTAATATGGATTGCAAATTAAGACA
The DNA here is from genome assembly GCF_964106895.1 of Numenius arquata. Classification (NCBI taxonomy): domain Eukaryota; kingdom Metazoa; phylum Chordata; class Aves; order Charadriiformes; family Scolopacidae; genus Numenius; species Numenius arquata. The sequence goes on along the minus strand of NC_133583.1, from coordinate 49,027,652 downwards.
CCCTGGAATCATCATCTCTACCAAGCAGTTATGGTTTTAGTCATCATGACATCCAGTTCCTCTCCTCTGTTCTCTCTCTTAGTGACGTTTAATTCACCACCTACATAGATTATTACTATGTAAACTTTAAAAGCAAACAAAAGCAGATAATACATAAATGCATCTGGCGCAAATTGAACTGCAAAATCTGTTATTGATAGTGCTTGTTACAGACAACCACCCATACAAACATCTCTAATGGTGAGAAAACAACTCCAGGTCAGCAATATTCTTAAAACTGTGTCTTCTCAATGCCAGTGCTTGCAGGACCATCAAACCAGGTAGAGACACTTGTAACCCAGGAGGGACGGAGTTGTTTTCTCTTCTTCATCAGTGATCCTGTCTGACTGGGGACATGAGGGCACAAAATAAAGCACACCTTATACTTCCCCTGGTGTTACCTGTTGCTCCCTGCATGAAGACAGTGATTGGATTCACCTGTGGCTACTGTCTGGTTACAATTTTTATTCTCATTTTAATAATTCTGTGAAAAATACTCCTATAGTCACATGCCTATTGACATTTTAATGTCTGTTGAATATATGCAGGATTTAGTTTAGGTCTGCACCATCTGGAGGGCACAGGAGACTGTTTCCTTCCTCATTGCCCAGGAGTGAGATAATGTGAACGGGATGATAACACCAGACTATGCATACGATGCCCATGCTACACCCTTTCTATGTTTATATAGGAAGGCGATTAGTGTTTTATCCTCCCATTCTGGTTTAGCAATGATCACTCCCCTACATGACTTCTTGAAATACCAAGCCCAGTTTCTGTTATCGTGTACCTTCAGCAGTTCAGGTGAAGCTAAACTGTGAAACTCCGCCAGGTCAAGGCTTCTCAGCAAGTGAATTTTGTCATTCCAAGCGCAAAAGGCTGCACGACTTGCTGATCCTGCCACAGGAAGATTACAGGGAGAAGGGGCAGAGACACATTCGGAAGTGGTGGGATAGGAACGGGGACTGTGGCTGCTGGAAGCATGCTGCTTTTTTCCCCTACCAACATCACTCCAAGATACTTATCTGCTAATCACCAATTAGTCAGTATTTCCTTTCTCTTTCCTAAACATTGTTTGTATTCTTCCCTGAGCCAAAATCCGTGTGGTAACTTTACAATTGCAAGTCATGACACACAGAACACCCTGTCGAATAAATTTGCAATCTAACTGAAACAATTCACCATTTAGTATAACCATTCCCAATTAAGGTCTGTGGTAGCTTTTACGGATGCTTTAAAGGCTTTGCTAGTGGAATACCATTCACTCGGGTACTCTAGCACACGTGAAATGTTCCTTGGATCACAGTTTTTGCATATGTACAGACAACTGGAAATATTATAGTGTTCCATCACGTAAAGTGAAAATTTCCAATCTATTTCTGAAGTCTAATTTTCTTTCTTATTTTAGGGCCAAATGAACTTGATTGCAGTCTGATTATGGATTCTGGAGATGCTGTTTATACAGAATTTGACTTTGAAGACCAGGTAATTTTATGGCCTCTCTCTGGACAGTTTTCTAGTTTATGTACATACTGTGCTATACCATTTGTCTGAACAAGGTGGTGGAACTTTAAGGGTACCTAAGCCAAAGGTATTTTTAAGTGCAATATAAGTAAATTTGTGATACATAGAGGTTGCTTTCTGGTTATGAGAAAAGAGTGAGTATTATTGTGGTATTAAGAGCCTATATTGTCCATTACTGTATGTTGCTGAGTTGCCTCCACAAATTCTAAAATGTTGGCAAAAGTGGCAAACAGGATTGTTGGAATGCACTGTAAGTCTACTGTATATTTAAGAAGAGGGAGTAAAACATTTTTCAAAGAAGAGGCATAAAAGTAAAAAAAGTGTGAAATGTAACTAAAACCAAATCAAGGATTCTCCCCTTGAAAAAGCGCTTTTAAGAGTAAAACAACAACAAATGCTTACAGTGAGTTGAAACCAGCATTTCTACTGATCCTGTTCTATCCACATCTAAAAAGTAAATTTTGGTGGTGTTTTCCTTGTACATAGGAAGAAAGAAGGCTAGAGAGGGCAAAAAAGGTTGCATACATCTTTTCCCTCAAATCTTCACCTCAGCACTGGGTAAGGCCACGTCTGAAGTACTGTGTCTAGTTCTGGGCTCACCAATACAACATCTGGAGCTACTTAAGAACATCCAGCAAAGGGCAACTAAGATGATTAAGGGGCTGGGCCATCTCTCCTATGAGGAAAGGCTGAAAGAGCTGGGAGTGTTCACCTTGGGTGGGGGGGGTGTCACCTCATCAATGTGTACAGACATCTGAACGGAGGGTGCAAAGAAGGTGGAGCCAGGCTCTTCAGCGGCGCAGGACAAAAGGCAATGGGCACAAACTGAAACACAGGAGGTTCCTGTGGCTTGGATACTGTGCTAAGGATAATTATTATTATTATTGTTACTGTGGTGTGAATACGCATTAAAAGAATTACTTACAATTAAAAAAAAAATAGCTCTAAAGCCATCTGCCTATCACACCGCCATACTTAAGGGTGGTGGTTTTGTATGTTTTGGTTTCTGCCTTTCACTTTTGCACAACTCTGCTTGCATTTTCTTCATGAATACTACAAACACTTCTCTCAATTTGTGAACAGCTTCGCAAAGAATGTTATTTTGTGTTTCTTTTATCATTCAACTAAATGCAGTTGCAAATATTCTCACCTCTTTCCTCAGTATTTGCAAAAGATATCTTCTGAAATTTCAAAGCTAGTAACAAAATCAGGACCAACAAAACTTAAATTTTATTCAGTATCATCCATTCGTTCATTGGTTTTCTTTCACACTGTTCAATGCAACGCTTTATCCTCACCTGCAACATGTTATACGTTCTAGCCTTATTCATTTCTGTTAATTTATGATCCTCTTACTGTTCTTTTTGGCTCATTTATTTCAGTTTGGCTTGTTTTTCAAGTAGACAGCTCGCCTCTGTCTCCAAATCCCATTTTAAATCCCATTCTTAAGTTTCTTGTCATCTTTGTCTTGACTGTACTACTTCTTTATTGCAGAGTTTAGGCCTTTATGGCTTATAAATTGGAATATATATTTAAATCATGTTTGGATTATGTTAATGTTAAATTTTGCACTCTAAACACTCTAAATACATTCTTTTGGCAGAGTATGAACACTAAAGAAATTATACTCTTGGTTCATAATGTTTGAAATGCTGTTCAAAGAACAAACACAGGTTTTATAGTTACAAAATAAAATTAACAGGAAGAAATATATGAAAATCATGTAATAATTTATGATTTCAAACTATATGGTTCACTGATGACACGTTGCACAGTTCACAAAAGCACTGACTAGTTTTGAATGAAGTTGAATGTGGTTCGGACATGAGACCAGACAAGAAGACTGCGATGGGACCTTATTGTCTTTGTCAATAGCAAATATTCTTTCTGCCAGATGTGGCAGCTTAACTTTTCTCATCATTTTGCTAGACCAACACATTGCCATTCTGGCAACAGTACAATACTGTTATCAAACAGAGAAGGAGAAATGAAGTAAAAAACAGTGCTAAAAATGCTTCAGTCAGAGAGAGATATATAATTATGAAGTGGCTGACAATGACTCTCTTCAACTGCAAGTTGATACCTTTGATACTTATTAGTGAATTTTTTAAAAATATAAATATTTCTGTTACTAATGAATATTTTTATACCCAGTTCATATGAAATGCCTTGTACAAATATAAAGAAAACATAAAGGAGAAAGCAATTGCAACCAAAAGCCCTCACCATCTAAATTTGCAAATGGTGCAAGGAAGTATTATATACAGAAGCAAAGGAGGGAGTGGAGATTGCCATAAAGTCATAATACCATCTAGCTACCCAGTCTGAAAAAGAAAATTAGAAATTACCTCAGGAAGAAAAGATCAATAACTAAAATCAGGAGTGAGGAACTGCTCACATTTGAAACTTCAGCTCATTTTGACTGTGGCAGTGATTTAATACTCCAGTGATTTACCACATGCTGTTTACGAATTGCATGAAGCACCAACACTCTTTACTGAGAGAATCTCAAGTGGAAAAGGAACGCGTGTCTGGATACAAATGTGTCATGCAGTGATGTTATTGCATAGGAAATCTGTCATGAGAATGTGGGGGATAAGAAGGCTCGTTTCTAAGCAACCTTGCACAGCTGAGCTGCTAAAAATGGCTGAATTTTAGCAGAACATCTTGGTAGTCACTGAACAAGAGGAGTTGGGGGTTAGAGCAACATGTGCTGAAGACAAAGGCACAGCTGGGGATGAGTATCACTGGGCACAACTGAAATGGACATACACAGATACCTTCACATTTTCTCATTCTTGGGATGAGCCAGGAAAACCTCCAGTGTAAACTAAGCCAACAAAGAAGTTTCTGAGTTGTTCAGATCTATGCTACTTCTTCCAGAATAACCTTGCTTACTGGCAGGCAGGAACAAGGAGAATGAGTGGTGTGGTTCCAACTATAGATGTAGTCATCAGCTCATCTAGGAGTGCTCCAAAATACAGCGACGTGCTCAGAGAAACACTTGGTACCTGTTACTGAAACAGTGCAGAGCAACACTAACGCAGGCTAAGATCCTAAGATCTGGCTTTTCTGGAGGAGTATGCAGGGGAAATTGAATTAAAAATAACTCAGAAAAACCTTGAGCTTTGCATTCTACATTTTATAAATGAACGTTCAATTAATGTAACTAAATTAAAAGCAAGCTGATTGTTTTCTACCAGCTATGCGTGAATGCTTCAAGAACTAGAACACTTCTAATCCCTAAACCCTACAGCACTGAAAGCCAGGAGGGAAATACCCATATTATTTTTTAAAAAAAAAAAAAAAAGAACAACAACAAACCCACAAACCAAACCAAAACAACTTTTTTCTCCAAGTCACTAATAACTATATATCTGTTCTTTCTCAGATCTGTCGCTGTCAGATCCTGTATTACAGGAGGAATAATCTAGCTTTTCAGAATGCTGAAAATACATTCCTTCAAAAAGTATAAATAAAAGCAGACAGTACCTCTCATTGAGAATGCCTTGTGGAAGAACCAGCCAAAGTTTGACACGGTAGCGATCTCTATAGACTTTTCTGGAGTAATGATTACATTAATCATGGCTTGATTGAAAAAACATAAAAGCACTGATAAGTAAACTGATAATTTTTACCCATATTAAGACATCAGGAATGTGTTTTGGGCCACTCATTTGAGTGCAACAGCATAACTTCTAATGAGGGAAGACCTGTGCTTTATAGAATATTCTCAATATGCAGAGCTTGCTGTCGACGTGACTAGTGCCTGTTTAGTATAATAAGGATTGACTTTTGCTGCTGGAATGCTCTGAAGTGTGATACAGGTTTTCACTGCTCACTGTGTTCATTTATACTTGCCATTCAATTTTTCAACTTTGCCAGAGAGGCTGTCAATATAATGCCACTTGTTTCCAGAGCTCAGTCAAGTTTTAAGAACTGAATTTTTTAATTAGAAACCTACCATTTGGCTTATTTCAAGTCCATTCAGGCCAAAAGGGAGTATTGAAAAATTGGCATCAGTGAGTCCCATCAAAGAGTTCCAGAAGAAAAGAGCATCCAATTATTTTCTTGTGAAACAAGGCTTTCGAGACAACCTTAACTAGTCTGAGGAATATTTAGACCAATTAGAGAGAAAGTTATGACATGCAGCCAGACAACTGTAGAACAAATATACTCCTGAACAAGTGCTTATAGAATTGATAACTTTAAAATTTAGGAAAAGTGAAAATCAGGTAAACTTCAGGTAAACTGCAGGGGAACATATTTCACATCTACAAAATATGGAAATGCATTTTTGTGCCTCAAAGGAAGTTACCAGTTCATAACTGAGGCATTTCCATGTCCTTCCAGTGTCAGACTGCATTTACTTATGCAATGGCACATGCAAATTGCCTTTTTTTTTTTGTCCCCAAGCGTGTCAAAGACCTAGGAAAAGTAGATGTAAAAAAGACTGAAAGATAATAAAAGGTTTTCTTTTCAGCAGTGACAAGCAATCTATTGAATTAAGAAAATTGCATAACCCAATCTTTGCTGCAAGTGCAGAATGTTTTATAATTAGAAAATGTGACAGCTCACTTGAAAAGCAACAAGCAAAACCACGATGAAGTGGAACAAAAAAGCCCTCAAAGAGATTTACTCTTATTCTAACAAGAGGAAACAAGCTTTTGATTAAAAGTTGTTGCCATGTAGTGACAATTCCTCTTACAGCTTGCTGTCATTTCCCACCCAGAGCACATACAGATCTAGGCTTGAGGGGAGCAGGAGGAAAGCTTTAAGTGAACTGACGCAAAACAGACTCCATTGCTACCAAGACTATAACAACATTTCCGGCCTGACAGATTATCATAGCTTGAATCTTACATATTCAGGAGAGATAATGAAAAGGCCCTGAACGTCTTTTCAATGCAGAAGTAGAACACAAGTATTCCTAAAACTGATGGGCAACAGCAAATTGAAAGCCTCATTTACCTAAAGCTCTGTGTATTAAACCAAAGACCATTTTCCTCCGTTTACTATGTTTCAAATCAGTTGTCACTGTGTTTTGACTCCATTTTCTCTACCTCGAAGGTACAAGCAATTTATTTAACCCTTTAGACACAGCGCTCCAAGGATTGACGTTACAATACAACAAAGAGCAAACTGCACGTCTGTGTTAGCTAGAGAAATTTTCATTGGGACTTCTAAAGCTACCTTTCAAAATCAGATAAACATTGATTAAATTATTTAAGGGGTCAGATCTAGAATGTGCTTAATCATGTTCCTTCTTACTTGAGGACATAAAGAACTTCTAGTATAAAACCAGTTACATTTATATATGCTGTGCAGCATTAATCATTACAGGTCTTAGTACTTACTCTTACCAAGAGTATCCAGAAGCCATTTGGGCTTTTAATGCTGAACATTTCTGCAGTGTCCATTTCTCTTTTGCTGATATATAGTGGTATCAATTTGAATAACAGATTCTGCTTCTACAGGGAAACTGATTAAAATGGGAGTATGTGATAGAAAACAGACTCTAGAAAAGAAAACAGACTCTAGGAAGCTCAGAGAATGATTGTGAAACTCTGTACCCTCAACATTTGTTTTTGTTAAAGAGCACAGAAAGGTGGAGTCCAATCTAGTTTAAAGATATCTGCAAAAAGAGATAATGCATAAGCATCCAAAGAGATGAAAAAGCTGGAGAGGCAGGCCTAACTACAGAGAAAAGATGTTTAATAGAAATGTACTGAAGTCAATGAACAATCTGTTCTGTTCAAGTTGCCATGGAAACTATCCTATTAAATGCTTAAAAAAAAATCAGTTCTAGAAACAAAGTACTACAGTTTGCCTGTTACAAAGTGCTTCCTTAATAAGCTCAAGCCAAGTGTTTTGAGGCTTCTATATCATTTTGTAAGATTGAAGAATTATTTTTCTCTTTCAAAATCACTATTGTACACTGTAGTAAAGGCATGTGAAAGAAAGCCTACTGCTCTACTTCCACCCATGCAAACCATGGCGAAAGGGGCAAGAAAAACTGCCATAGACTCAATCTGCATTTTTTCTTTTGAATGCCAGAAACAGTTGTTTGCTCCTCCTTTCACATACATTGTTTGGATTTACTTTCTGATGATACAGATTATTAGGGGGGACTGAACTACCAAGGTTAGTCAAAGTCTGCATCCCCGTTCCTTTTCCGATTTTGAACCAAAAGTTGCTGCCTGCAACTCTGGTGAGAATACAGGACACGAGGACTCGGTTAGACGGATGGTGAGCTCATGTGAGTTGCTGGAGATTAAACAGTGACAGCATCATTCTTCAAGATGTGCTGCATTTATGCTCCACTGAATACTTTTGCTGGAACTTAGGAGGCTTTTCTCTGTGGCTTGTAGAAGGTGTGTGTAGAAAAAAGCATTACAATTTACACTCTCACCCTCATTTTTCTAGGCAATATCACTAGGATAGTGTACCTCCTTTCCTCACACCAGCTTGCCCCTCTTCCACTTTGCAGCTAAATTTGAGTTCTGCTATTTACATGTCTACCTTTACAGCCTAGAGAACCTGCCTAATCCTTAGGGCATATGAGGCATCCCACACAGTTGATGCAAATAGGATCCACATCAGAACATTTCACATTGCACCTAAAGCTGATAAAGAAATGCAAAGGTGTATTTTAAATCGACCTCTCCCTGCCTCCTAGATTTAGACACCTTACTCAGGGTGGGTTCTGTTCACATAACCCAGCGTCCCTGAAGACAGCTACCAAAGCCCTTACTTGAAAAATATTTGTAGCAACAATTCCTGTATTTTAAAGCATTGAAGAAGAAACATCTTTTCATAGAAAATACTAATATTTCTTAATCACGGCCAAAGTACATACTATAGATTTTTACATTTACATATTAAACTACAGTGGTTGCAAGGATGCAATTTTACTATATGGGGTACAAACCAGCTCTTTAAATTATTTGTATTATATTGAAGCATAAGGATGGGTTGTCCAGGTACACTGGAAACATTTAAAAAAAAAAAAAAAATCCTTTATGTATTTTCAAGAAGCCATATGGTTCCTATTTGGTGTCTTTTTCCTCCTTATGTATCCTGTGATTGTGCAGTCAGCTTTAAGCAATTTAGGCTTAAATATCAGTCGTAAGGAGTGAGAGGTGACCTAGTTTTAGAATTCCTTCACACTAGTGCATGTCAGATCTGTGGACTGTTTCTTCCCATTGTTAAATCCCTTCTTAACAGATAAGTTCTTTATAAATACTGTAAAAGTTCCTCATTGAAAGTTATAAAACAACCTAATAAAACATAAATAGGTGTTTTAGTAAACCTAGAATATGCTTAGTAAAATGTTAAGCAGAGAAGGTCTTTGAGAGGTAAAATTTGAGCACAGCTGTCAACTTTTATCTTAATAGCAGCAAATCATAGGATCTGAGGCCACATGCTTGTCTTATTTTTAAAACACCCTATTCTTGTCTTTCTCTGTACCAAGATTTTTCAGATGATGCTCTACTTCCATATTTTAAAAGGTCTGTTCTCATTAGCTACGTTTCCTGGGTCTACATTTCTTCCTTCTTTTCCCCTGCTGCAATTCTGTGTTACGTGTCTATGAATTATGTATCTGTGCATGTGTCTTTTTAGTAAATGGCACATGTGGTCAGGGCATAGCAGTGCTGGCAGCCCTTACTCACTGTCTCAAGACCAGCTCATCTGCCACACAAGGGAAAGGCATCTACTCATTTTTGTGGTGCCATCCTGAAACCAAACAACCTATTTCTCTTTTTTCACTGGCAGTGCTAAATTATGACTGGTAAGATAAAGAACAGAGCTCTATATCAAACACATTACTATACAGTAATGTGTATAGTTACTTGGGTAAGTGCTGCAACGTGTGACACTGGGTTGGGGTTGGAAAGAGCTCGGAAGGGGAGCAAGCGATAGAAAAGACATTTTTTAACATACCGGCCAATGTAGACATATATAATAGAGGATAAATACTTTCATTTTAAAGAATGAAATAAGAGAATACATATATCTTAAGGAAAATTAAACATCCTTAGAAAAATTAGATTACAAGTGAAAATTACATTCTCCCCTTGACTCCTTTGCTGTTTATATTCCTAAAGACAGTTTGAATTCCTGTAACAAATCTTTAAAATTAATGATGGGTTAGTACTTACAGGTTACTGCATCTGTCATTGAGTTTGATCTTCATAAAATAATGGAGGTCATGTTAACAAAATAAATGGGTGGTGCCATGCTGATGCATGGAGGTAGCAGCATAATATTTTCTAGGTTATCTGTGGAAAGTAACACCTTGAAAATTCAGTTCGTCCAAGAGGAACAATTGCTGAGCTCCACCACAACTGAATCTTATCAAAGCATTTGTATCTTTTTCTTTTTGGAAATTTAATTGATACTGGCCTACAGAAAAGCCTTTTTCATCTAAAGTTTAAAACAAACCTGCACACCAAAAACAAAAAACAAAACACCAAAAACCCCACAACCCAAACCCATGGAATTTCTAGCCCTCAGAAAGCAATGTAAAAGTTCAGGGCAGAGAAACTCTGCATATGGTGCCAACAGAGTATGATTTGAGGGATTCATTCATTAGCATTGTCATTAGCAGTCTAAGAAAAGGAGCTAAGCAATGCCAAGTTCGCAGTTCAAATGCACTGGAAGGTCCCCTGCTGCCCTTCTCTGCCGCAGTGGCTTGATGTAACAAAAAGCCCCTGGGATAATTTATACCAAGCAGCATAAACAGGCCACATAGAGAAGAATCATTTAGGGAATGATGGCAATTTACAGAAAAGAAGAAAAAAGGAAAGGAAAAATAGTGATAACTCTTGGGAAGAATTTTGTAGGCACTGAGAACTTTTAATAAAAATATATCTACTGAAAACTAACTGAATACTGTATGTGACAAAAGTATTTTAAAATGAGCAATAGACAATAAGTATCAACTGGTAATTTGGGTGTTTAATGTCTCAAATGTCTTCAAAACACAAAGATATTTAAAAATCAAGCCCCAGTTCTTCTTCAAGTTAGATACAATGCTGTCCCCTCTATTTTAGCCTTTTAAACCCAATATAAAAACTGCAAAAGTAGTGTTTGGTTTACCAGAACACCCTTAGGCTGCTCTGATTGTGCAAAATGCTGCTACCACGCTGGGAGGGGTGTTCTTACTGCGTACCTTGGTTGGTAGGTTTGCCCTTTAAAGTTAATCTCTTTGATTTTTTTTCCAGTTTTCTAGTGTCTGGAAATCAATATGAATTTAAATAAATTCTGCTTTCATTTTCATGGGTAATAATTACATGTATTTTTGTCATTTATAAAACCTACAGAAGTTAACAAAACCCCAACCTCCCCACACTGTAGCAAGCAGATTTTTATTTTTCTGCTCTAAACTACTGATAGATACTCTTCTTTATGCTATCAAAGAACAAGAATGAAAAATCTGAAAAAACATTGCATATCTTTAAAAGATAGATAACTCTGTCTTGGTTTACAAGTGTTAAAAATTAGTTAATCTCTAGCTCTATATAGCTAGAAATTTGTTTTATTTTCAAAACTGATAATAAGGTTTATTTTAAAAGAATAGTGGTACAGAGATTCTTGACTTTGCTAGAAACCCAAAAGTAAAAGGGAATCATAGTGATCTAATAATCCATCAGCATTTTGTAGATGCTATTTTGCACTTTCAAGTTGCATGCACTCCAAACAATAAAAAAATCACCTCAAATAATATTAGCACTGTTCTTGATCTTAATTCCTATTACACCCCATTGACACAGATAACTCCGCTCTGCTAAGCAGTATGAACTGTATAAGAAGATATGCGTTTCAGGGAAAGAAAAGCCTTGAAATCCAAATATATTCATACTTTTATATTATTTTATTTACACATATTCATTAGTTCTGAACCAGAGGAGGTCAGAGCACAGCCACCCCTGCTTTCCAGAGGCATACTTTAACAGTCAGCTTGCAGAAAACAGCTCAGCCTCAAAAAATTATTTGAATCATAAATCAAATTTAAAGGCAAGCAACTGTATGGCTCATAAAATCTGTTCCCAGGGACCATTGCCCATACATAAAACCTGCGGCTAACCCAGCATATCTCACAAAACCCAAACATTCGCTCTTACAGGAAGAAAATGGGAATTTAAAAGACATATTCCAAAGACGAGCTCTGACTAGCCCCAATTTCTTCCCATGTTTAACTTTGCCTAGCTAAAACTTGTTCAGGGTCTTTACGTTTTGCAATACATGTAAGGAAACCAGTCATCGATAACCACATTTTTATAAATAGAGGCTGCATACATCTAATCTGAAAGACCATCCTCTGTGATTAGGTATATGCCTATTAAATCCAGCTGCAAACACATGTCAAACTGTAAAACTACACAGATTTTACAGACTGGACTGTGCTGAAGCAGACAAATTGTATATCCAGACAATGCTCAACAGACATCTCATACTGCTCTCTGATTCCCTAAACTATACTTAATCAGCGAGACACTTTATTTAATTGAGACCTAAAGCTGATTTTAAAGGCACTAGATGTAGAAGCATCATCTGCAAACATCTGAGATTTCGTTTAATATTACTTCATTGAGGACTAAGAATTCAAAGTAAATATACTACAGGCTAAAGAGGTGCAAGTGGAAATCTAAGTCCTAAATCTAGTTCTGCTTCCATGTATAACTGTGTTTACATCAACAAGTCACTAATATCTCTGCTAAAATGGAAATAACGCCCATGCCTCTATTCCCAAAGGAAATACAGGGAAGATTTATGTGGAAGTCTAGTGTTATTTGAAGAAATAGAATGCTACAGGAGTACCAGTATTTTGCATACCTAACAACAGCAAAGGGAGGATTATACAACCACAGTGTGCTGAGAAATTGATGGTTATATACCTACATTCCCATCAAAGGGATGCTGATGAGATCACCATAATAAATCCACATAGGCAGTTCTTGCCTGTTGTCCTGCTTTCAGCTGGAACAGAGTTAATTTTCTTTCTAGTAGCTGCTGTGGTTTGGGTTTAGTATGAGAAGAATGCTGATAATACACACTGGTTTAGTTGTTGCTGATGTCTACATTAGTCAGGGACTTTTTCAGCTTCCATTAGAAGCTGAGAGGGAGCACAGACAGGACAAGCTGGCCAAAGGAGTATCCCACACCATAGACGTCATGCTCAGTACATAAATGGGGTTGGCTGGGGAGCACGGGTCCATGATCATTGCTCAGGACGGGCTGGGCAACCTGATCATTGGGTGGTGAGAGCAGCTTGTGTTGTATCACTATTTTATATATTCTTTTACCATTATTATTATTATTTTTCTCTTCCATTACTGTTCTACTAAACTCCCTTTATATCAATCCATGAGGGCTTTTTTTCCCCTCCTTTTCTCCCTCTTCTTCCTACCCTACTGGGAGAAACGGGGGCATGAGGGAGCGGCTGCATGGTCCTAGTTGCTGGCTGGGCTTAAACCACGACACCTGTACTTTCTACTGTATACATTATGTCATTCTGTACTAAAGTTGTGTTTGTCTGTGCTGATATTTAAATTTTTTTTTTGCTTACACATTAAGTTCAATACTCAACAAATGTTTTTAGGCAGAAAAACATGTAGTTTTTATTTGTTTAAATAATTTATGCCTGAAATGTTCCTTTGAATGTTTACATTCTCAAATCCAATCTTGAAAATTGAGCATAATTTTAGGCAACAGTCATGCTATATTTTAAATTCAGTCTCATTCTACTGCCTCTTTTTTTCTTAATCCGTGATTATTTATCCTCTGTAGTAAATTTCTAGGAGGAATTCTTGTTATATCTGTTAGAAGTCTGAATAAAATGTATCAGGCACTTTTCACCACTATTTTCGTGAAGCGTTCAAGCAACAACAAGGCAATAAGAGAGATACTTTCTTTTCCATGTTACAAAAAAAAAAAACCCAAAACTGAAAAAACAAACTACCAAGGACTGGAGCAAGGGTTATTAATGGGTAACAGAAAAGCTTTCTCATTTCATCAGGTAACAAATATTCACAACAGTTGTCATTAAATTCTAATGAAGAAAATGTCCCATTTTTGGATTAAAAAAAAAAAAAAAAGGTATTTTATTGCTTTCTTTAAAGTGATACAACGTAAGAGTCCTAATTCATTAGTAGCAAAACTCAAAGATCTGGAGAATTCTGTATCATTTCCTTATTACATGCTATGACTTACTGTCAGTTTGTTTTATTATGGAAATTACTTCACAACCTAGCAATGACAGGCAGTAACTCATTAACCTATGAAATACCCATTACTAGTCAGATATTTACTAATAACGAGGTAAATGCCAGGAAGTCAGAATACAGTCAGGAGTTTGCATTTTTGAACTCTAAAGGCAAATGTCAGATAAGAGATTCTTTACAGGTAGCAAACTTCTCTGTTTAGCAATCATTTTAATGTACCATTGATACTGTTTAAGTGGTTACATGGTCAGCTATGCCCCACTAATTGATATATTTCCAGATAATATTTGTAGATATAACCTGGCTCTAACGGCATCTGAAATTACAGACTACCCATCTTTCATCAGAGGTCATTACATATAAGATTATAGTCTTCCTCACCTGGCTTTCACCTAAATGGAAACGGCTACACTGAGAATACAGAGATTGTTCTGCTGTTAAATCACTGTATTCCTGATGGCAATGTGGTGTAAAATACTATTAGCAATCTGGTAATTGGTGGGACTTTTCTTAATGTGATCACTTCCTAAATCCAACAGGTTTTTTTTCCAAGTGCTTTGATAACCTGGCTTTCAAGCCGATATACGTCAAACCACTCTCAGTTTAGAGACCTAATTACTAGAAAGACACACTTAGAAATAGGTATTGTCAAATGTAAATATGAGGGACTGGCATTAACCAGGATGCCAGTCTCTCCCACTCTCTACAAGGGACTGCAAGCCAAACAGCAAGTCTAGCTCCTCACCCAGATCAGCAGAAAAACTGGTTGTACTTCTGAAGAGATTGGGAGGAAAAGGGTGAAGGGAAATGGTTCTAGGTCAAGTTTAAGTATAGAATATTGAAAACTCTGTAGGAATACCTTGTCATCAAAACTAAATTAACTGTAGCCCCACTGTTCTAATCTGTTCCTCCAGACTTTTCTTACCGCTCCCCTAGAGACCAGGCTTTCAGGACCTCTTTCCACCCCTCGCTGTGTGCCATTCAGTTCTGTCTGAAAATGGAATAACTTAATCTCTGAAATATGGGGAAGCTTATTTTGTCACGGAAGTTCAACAAGGCTGGTGGTCCCCCTAATATGAAGCTGTGTGCTGAGTTGTTTTATAGAATTATGAAACAGATGCTCTTTGGAGAAAAAAAAAAAGAAGTGGAGAGAAAAAGCAATTATTTTGAAAACAATATTTCTGCACCTGAAAAGTGAGCAGGTACAGATATAAACAGAATTCATTATTTTGGTGTTCTGGATTCCAATCATTGTCACTGTCACACTTCCTGTTTACCTGCTTTTGAGTTGTAATTAGAATTCACTTTAATGGCTTTTCATAGCATTTGTTCCTTATGTGAGTGTGGCTTGTTAGTCAGTTAACCTGTTGTTCTGTTAAGGCAGATAATGGTTGGTCAAGTCAAAGCAGCTGGTAGCTTATTTAGCTTCAGTTCTGTCTCTAGTTTTTGCATAATTCAGCTTTAAAAAATTAGAGCTTTTCCTGACTTAGACCTTTATTATCACCTGCTGCTCTGAGCAGCCCACCAGTTACGGAGGCAGTTTCATTCTGCAATTATAGTGGAGAACAAAGAGCATTGCCTGGAAGAAGTAATGCCTCTTTCATTTGATCGTAAACTTGTGACTGTGATCTTGATTTTTAAAGAAACTTTACTCTGAAGTTTGTGCTTAAAATTATTTTGATCCATAAACCTTCAAAGGCATGATAAGAAGCTGAATCTAAAACCAGGCCTTTTATACGTAATATATCCTTTGCAGGGTCAACTATTTTATTGTATTATTACATCAAAGAAAAAGCACGTAGGGTCCTACTGTCACTTGAATTGTAGGAAAGAGATTAATGTCTTATTTGAAAACTTTTTTTCCCCCCGAAATACTCTCCTGCAAACTTAGTGGATCCAGTTGCTTTTTTAAATTTTGCTCCCCTCCTTTTTTTTTTTTCTTCTTCTTCTGCTGCAGTGTAATAGGCTGAGAATTACTGTGAATCAAAAAATGGAAGTGCTGTATGCAGCAAATGTAATGGTACTTCAGCCTAATTAAGAGCACTTCTGTTTCAGTGATAATGGGAACACAAGCAGAAACCTGCAAGGGTAGTGCCAGAGCCTGGCAAATTAGAGTGGCCAGCAGTTTCCCCGTTCTATTCACCAGGCTGGTGGTTTCACTTCATCTGTTCGTGCAGCTCTACAAATTGCTAACAGTGGCTATTTCTGACAGCATACTGAAGCAGAACTGTAAGAAACTACAGCTTGATAACCCTATGCTATTTTGAGAGGACTAGCATAATGTATTCCATGCTGATATTACGCACTGATGATGTAAGAGGAGCACGTTACTGTCAATGCTATTATTGATATTTTATAGACTAGCTTAAAGTATTGATGGTGTGAGTATATTGACACTACATAACCTAGACTATGTCCAGCATATATATAATTCTGATTTATAAGAACAACAAAGAGTTCCCACTCTGACACCCTTGCTGGCCAGTATTTCTAATTCCTCATTGGTTGTACCATTAGGGTACATGACAAAATAATTCTAAATGGCCAAGTATCAGGAAAAAAAAACCATGCCAAGTTCCCCATTTTGCTGGTGGAATCACTCTTTTTAGTTCAGCGGCCTCTGTAACAACTTGTAGCTTGTGTTGCATTCTGAAGGTGAACACATTCAAGTTGTTTTAGACCAAAGATTAATTTCATCTCACTTCTTCACTAGCCCACTTCTAGAACTTACTCCAGTATTGCCTTTCCACTACTAACAGCTTATCGTACCATATTTACTTCAGAAGCAATTGAGCATGCACACTGGTTGCTTACATATCGTGCTGGAACTGTGCAGTTGGACAGTAAAAGAGCTGTTCCTCACAAAATCAGTATGGGCCAGTTAATCATCTCGAGTTATCTTGGGCTCTCCATACTCACGTTCTACCAATTGGAACAGTACTAACAGCATTTCTGTGACATTGTTAACCATATCTCAACACAGATTAAAACTGAGAGGTTAGAATATGGAGAAGATATTAAGATATACAGATAAGCAGGTATAAGAAGAAATGCAAACTATGCAGAATATCTATTTCAATGTGTCAATTGCTTAATTAACAGGAGGAGGATCAGTCAAGTTTTTCTGGTTATGAGAACACAGGAGGTGAGTTTCTTTTTCAGTACCATTTGCCATTTAATTTTGAAACCTTTGGTTTCCCCTTGTATTTAAATAGTTACTTATAAGGTAAAGTGAATTCAGGTTATTTATATTGTAAAAGTTATGTCTCAAAGGATTTTATCATGTGGTTTCTCTTTGAATGGAAATTAAAGCTTGTAAAAGACATTTTTACACTCTTTAGGTCAGTGGATCCAAAATTATTAGAAAATATTACTGTTTATCAGCTTCACATCTCATAAGT
Source organism: Numenius arquata (assembly GCF_964106895.1). Taxonomy (NCBI): domain Eukaryota; kingdom Metazoa; phylum Chordata; class Aves; order Charadriiformes; family Scolopacidae; genus Numenius; species Numenius arquata. Next base: position 49,010,461 of record NC_133583.1, on the reverse strand, counting down.
GTTTTCAGAAATTGACAGTTATGAAAAGCTTGTTGGAAAGTAGGAGATGCTGAGAGTCTAAGAGGAATGAAAGGATTAATCAAAAGCTTTTGCAGCTAATGATATTATGTAATAAGAGATGTACATGCAACATAATAAAAAACAAAATTGTATGTGGTAAATGAATATGTCTTTTAAGTGATTAAGTCACAGACATAGTAAAATTCCAGCAGGCTCAGATGGTGCAAGATCAGCTTCTGTACTGGTATAATCAGGCCAATGACTGGGGCTCAGACTAGAAGGAACTGCTTTTTTAAAAAAATTAAAATTTCAGTAAAAGGCAAAACTAGTACATACAGTAGTTTTGGTGCTAAAACGACAGTAATACCTAGATTTCAGTTAAGATTATTATTATTTGGCTGAATTTGAGGCTCAGGGAGTTTAAGACTACATTTCTGATGTAGTGCACCAAATATAAAATCTGAATGGGATGTGGACAAACTTCTATAGCAATTATTATGTAATAACATGTTCAAAGGAAAATGCAATGGCTCAGGAGGCACGTTATGACATCAAGATGCATCTACTTCTCTTTGCTGCTTCTTTTTTTTTTTTTTTAAAGAACTGATATGTATGTGCAAGGTCTCATTTTCAGATAAAATATTTTTATCATATCTGCAGTGAGAACTACGAACCTGGGAGATAAATAAGCTTTAGGATAATAGCTGGTTTTGAGATGCAGAGTACTATAGCAGAAAGTAAATCTCGTAAAATCAGGTCACCTTGCACGAGTGTTACACAGTTCAGTGTGGAAGTATCTAAGATTAAAATTACTAGCTCTTGCCAACTAAAGAATTTTTATTTTCATTTTAGACTTTTCAGAGGATTTAAGGAAATCAAACGTCATTTTTGTAGTCGGTAAGTAGGATTCCTAATTTAACTGCTACAGTTGAAAATCCCCACGTTATTTAGTTTTGATTATAAGCATATGATTTCTTTTAAAGTATAGCAGAACATTTTGGTTAAGAGTATTTACACTACAATGGCGGTTTAGTCTTTTGAAAGGGAGTTAGGATTTAATATCAAGTTATTAACTTGGATCTGACCATGCTAACAACAGTTGTGTAAAGCTCAGAGTGGGAGGTATGTTTAAGTGTGAACATATTCAAAATGACCTTGGTTCTCATGCAGTTACAGTAGTGTTGTGTGATCTGCCACAGCAAAGTTGCCTCACCAGCATTAGCTAAAATATTAATAGATTGGATTTGTAACTCAGATTTTTGAGGTTTAGTGCAAAAATCAGGTCTCTTTTCCTCTTCATCCGTGAAACAACTTTTGTAAGTACAGGTTTCAATTCTGCATGTGCTCAACATGCTGTTAAAGAGTCAACATGCTAGTCACCATGCATGATGCTTAACATGTACTGAGGCTTTGCAGGTTCAAGGTTTACTTTATATTTGCTCTCTGGAAGTCCACAGTTAATGCCTTAGATAAATGTGACTAATGTAATTAGCATAAACTTTGAGCAGCCTTTGAAAACAAATTAATTATAATGTGAAGATTTACAAGTTTCAGCTTAATGCTTGGTACTAATTACTTTGAAAGAATAATTGGGTTTTCATCAAGCAGAGTAAAAACTCTGAACTGCTTTACGATATACAGCAGGATCTACAGTTTCCAAGGACCTAAGGATAGATAGACAAAAGTGCAATTTTACATAAAAGTAAGTCACTTCGTGCATTCTTTTTCATTGGGTGGGGGAGAAAAAGTGACTTCTGAAGTTAGTCATAAATGAACTGGAAATTTCATTCAGAATTCGGGAAGCATCAAAAAACATTCCAATACCAGCAGGTTGAGGGAGATGATCCTTTTCCCTGTTCAGCACTGGCAAGGCTGCATCTGGAGTACTGTGTCCAGTTCTGGGCTCCCCAGTATACAAAAGGTAACGATTTAGTGGAGCAAGACCAGCACAGGACCAAAAAGATGTTTGAGGGAGAGGAGCATCTTTCATATGAGGAGAGGCTGAGAGAGCTGGGACTCTTAAGCCTGGAGAAGAAAAGGCCCCAGGGGATCTTATCAATATGTATAAATACCTGATGGTAGGGAATGAAGATGAGGGAGCCAGAATCTTCTCACTGGTGCCCAGTAACAGAACAAGAGAAAGTGGGGACAACACAAAATACATGAAATTGCATCTGAACACAAGAAAACACTTTTTTTGCTGTGAGGGTGGTCAAACACTGAAACAGGTTGCCCAGAGAGGCTGTAGAGTCTCCATCTCTAGAGATGTTCAAAACCCAACTGGACACAGTCCTGAGCACCCTACTTTAGCTGACCCTGAATTGTTGGACTAGATGATGCCAAGAGGTTCTTTCCAGCCTAAAGGATTCTGTGAGAAGACAGCACGTTTATGTGTTGTACTTTTATCTCACTCTGTCTTATACCAAATACAAGTTGACTCAATTTATTGCAAACCTATGGTAGATACTATGTGTTTGAAAAAGTGAAATTAGGTTACTGAAGAGCTCACTGGCGACTTTTCTTAAGGGAAAGATGCATAACACTTAATTTTCAGTCTGTAAGCAAACTTACTGAAATAGGTCTTCCTGCTGCTTGCTTCAATGACAAATTTTCATTCTCTCTGCCTCACATATCCTATTGGAAAATTACGTTTGTACAAACACAGATTTTTTAAAAAGTGAAGACACTCAAGGAATTTTGCCTCTGAAATTGTCCATGGTAAGGCATATTTTTCATTTACCTCTGGACTGCTCTTTCTTTCTCAAAGAATGGCTTTTAATTTTCATTCATAATTTTTTATAGGCCATCTACTAGCCATCTTCCAGCTTAAAACTGAAAACACACCTTTTCTCTATTTATTCCTACTTTTAAATCCATCTCAGACTTCTACTAAATGCTTTCTAGGAACAGAGGAAAATTCTGCTTAATCAAAAGTCTGTTTTCTTTGTTGAAAATGTTATAATGAAAAGTTTGACTAAGTTCAAGCCTGGGTTACTTGTCAACAAATTATGCAGAATGGTTTATACTTTTTTCCCAAAAATACTCCCATCCTTCTACCCCTGAAAAAGCTTCTTGAAGTCTGATGTGAAGAGTGAAGGTATACTTTTTTCTGGATTTTTTTTTTTGTCTCCCTTTCTGTTTTTGGGGGATGCTATTTTGGGGTTTTTGTTTGTTTGGGTTTTTTTTTTTTAATGTGATCACTGTGAGATCTTGATGGCTACTCATTTGGCTGCAAAAACTTGATTTTACTCCATCTAGGTAGTGAAGGTAAATGGTATTTCCCAGAGACAAATTTCTTGCTGATGCTAGGTTGGAGTGGCCAACTTTGCTTGGCAGTAAAGTTGTCATACGTGTCAGTCAGGAGCTGAGGTCTAATCACTGTGCGAGGACAAAAGAAAACTTTGAAGGCGGCTCACAGGAGCAGAACAAAACTGTCAAACTTGGAGGAAGGGTGGGAAAGGAAAAAAAGCACCACAAATTCTCTATGGCTGTGTACTCCATTGCAGTGGACAGTGCTAGAAATATTCAGCCCATGATACCTTGGCTAGAAAGAAAGCCGAGAAGATAGGTTGGAGCATGCTGCTGTGGGTGCTTGAATGGGAAAAACTCTCTCAGGTGTCATTAGGAATGTTTACTCATTACACAGATGTATTCATGAGGAAAGAATAAGACAAAGATGTTTTAAAACTGGAGTTCTAAAAACGTGCACTTGAAGGGGTTTACAAACTAATTCAAAAAAATACACCATCTGCCGTTGCTGGCAAATTAAGATACTGTTTATAAGACAAAGGGAAAAAAGCAGACAATTCCCTCCCCCACTAATTTCCCTTGAAAATTGTCCAAAGAGGGAAAGAAAAAAAATAATCTAATTAGCAAAGATTTACATTAGAGCTAATGTAGGAATTAATTGGAATAACAGTCAACTTGGATTAATTAAGCAACAATGTCAATGTTTTATCCAGACAGCAAAGCAGAGACGTGGAAGCAGCAAGTCAAAAATATGAGAGATAGCAACAGGGTAATAAAAGAGGCAAAACCAAGTTAAATTTGGCCTGCAAGGTAAAATGCAAGAGAAAAATAAAAAAATAAACTACTGCAAAGATAAATTTGGGGGATGCTCTAGTATTTGAAACTTATGTAATTACTGCCAGTCACAAAAATAAAAACCCCACAAAACAGACAAAAAAACCTCCACCAAGCAAAAAAGCCTTTTTCAGCAGAACAACATGAAATGTAAAGTCTTAACCACAATGAACAATGTATGATTTTATCATTCTTAACTAATTCAGTACTCTGTATGACATCCAGAAAGTTACCATACACATCAAGGTTACTAGGACCATTATCCCTCCCTGTTCTCTACAGGATTTTCATAAAACATAGCCACATTTGGCTTTGGTTGAGGATGAAACCAAAGCAGAAAGTTTTCGGGAATATTTCTGCACTTTGGATCAGAGACAAACTCCCCACTTAATCTTAAATGTAGTGTTTAAAACCTAGTGTAACCAATGTCCTCTGCAGAATCCTTGTCATAGTCTCGCTGAGGAACTAAAGCTGATAATGGTTTAAGCTCAGTGTAAATAAGACCAGATTTTCAGCTGACACCCTGAAGATATTACAGCCGCCTACAGTTACAAATAAAACATTGTCAGCTGCAGATACTAGTTTCTTATGTGTACAAAAAAAAACAAAAGACCCCAAACCAAACCACAGAACCCAAAACCCTATATTTGTCCAAAGTATGTCAGACCTCCAACGACTTAGTCTAATGCTGAATTTAGCCCTGCTTTGAGCAGAGGGATTTACCAAACGAGGTCCCTTCCAACCTGAATTAGTACAATACCTGTATTACAGCTTGTTCTATAGATGGGCAAAAGATGAGCAGTGCTGATACTTAAAACCTCAATCAGTCCCAGCGCTAACTGCAGGAGCTGATGAAGGCTGCTTTCTCTGACTTTCCGTGAAATGAACTCTATGTTTTCTTTAAGAGGGATGAAAACTCAGTGATATCCTAGGACATCACATCACTCTGCCAACATATGCTCCAGCTTGTTTTCTGATTAAAATCATCTTTCAGGAAAAAAAAGTATGGAGGGTTTTTTTGTTGTTGTTGTTTTTAAGTAACAGCATTGTTCCTATATGGTTTCACTCAAACTAAAATCATATGTGAACAACAGATGAGGTGCTATTGAGAAGCTTTCAAGTGCCATATTCTGAAACTAAGGCTTATTTTTATTTGTGTAAGTGATCCAAGTAGCATTGATAGAGTTGCCAAACTGATCAAGTCTTCCAAAGTCATTTCTTGCATATAAGAATATCTTGACTGGGATTATTTTTATTTCAGTTCTGACTTCTGAGGCTCCATTGTGCAGCTAGGTTTCCCCTGCAAGCACTTTTCCATGATACAAGGATGATACTCATTATGAAAATAAGGTCTAGAAATTGCAACATTTTAAAATGAATGGTGGGACTCTCTTGTAAATCCTGCTGCTGGCATTTTATGTAAATGTTCATAGTATTTTGGTGTATGATAAACTCATAAGATTTGGCAAGTTTAAAATAGAGACATCCCAGTCTGTCTGCATGACACTTCTGCTTTGTTAATATTTCTGGAAGCAAAGCTGGTTCATGAACTGCTCACATTCCTTGTTCCTGTCCCTGTTCACTCCCAGCGGCAGTCCCAGCTCCCTCCAGCATCATTAATTCATCTGCTTGTGATGTTGTGCTCTAGGACAGACCGGTGCATGTGAATCAGATGTCTAGGCTTCTGGGCTTTCATCGTCTTGGGAAATTGGGGCACGAGGGAGAGCAGGTGTAAGAGACTCAATTTCTTAAGCAGAGATCTTGCACTGATCTAAGGCAGGCTGCAGTTAAACATTCAAAAGCACTGCTTGGGCAGTTGTCATTTCTGCCTACCCACTGAGACTACTCTTTTTCTGCCCTTGAAGTGCTCTCTGCGAAGCATTTCTGCAGTCAGTAATTAAATGGGGAAAGGTGAGCATTAAGTCAGCAGTGCTGCCAGAAAGTTATTTACCAGAAGATCCCCTTACACAGTTTCACAGGCAGCTGAATCAACATAATGGAAGGGAAAATTGGGCTAAGGGAGTGCATAGACCTTTTCATCCAGCCTCGTCTCCAGAAAAGAAATATGCAGAACTGCATTGGATTTCTAGGCTGTGTCTAGTACCCTGGTTCCAGATACTGGATGCTTATTGTTTGTATCAGAAAGCACAAAGGGACACACAAAGGGTTCGATTTCCAAGAATAATCTCACTGAATGATACAATGTTGTTAATTTCTGAATCTGCAACTTTTTATTAAGTTGATGAATGAGCTTTAAAAAAAGATGTACTGCATTTAGCAATACCAGCACAATACAAAAGCATGCTAATGCTTTGAAGCTGGTAGTTGAAGAACTGCTGGTAGTTCTTCTACATCTCCTACAGGTCACAGCATACTGATAATTCCTCTGGCAATTTTCTAGGCTTTATATTCACGTCATATATGAAAATCAGAAAACAACATGATTAATCCGAAAAGCAAGTTACCGTGAATGAGTCTGTCACTGGTTAGAACTTTTTTTTTTTTTCCCCCAAAATATATGTAGGCAGAGTAAAAGATGACAGCTTACAGAAAAAATGACAGTGTTCACAAAGAATCTTATGCCTTTACAGCAAAAGCAGGGACATGTTTTCCTCGTCTTTACAATTGAGCCATTGGGAAAACTTCACTACCTTTTTCAATGTCTCAAGTTTTTTCTGTTTGAAAAACAGCGTAACAAGTTGCAGTGAAGGCTTCTTAATTGGAAATATCTTTATGCTAGCTTTTCTTATATTTAATATGCAACTGTAGTTCCTTATAAACTTTCTTCAATTAAATTTTACTCTTTTTTTAGAAAGTTACATAGATTTAATAAAGAGACCCTCTAAAAAGAATGAGCTACAGATTTTCCAACACTACAAATTGATAATAAGCCTCATGACTGCAGGGTTAATTTGCTGTTAAAGCTGCTTATGTAGTAGTCCTATGAGTATATACCCAGAGCTGGAAGGAACTATCTAACGAGCAAGGAAATGCACTTTCACATTCTTTCCCACCTGAATAGCTCTTTTCAGTCACATTAAATAATAGCCTTCACAAGGAGATGATAGATAAACTAATACTTGAACTTTAAGCATGAAAATTAATACTGGCCTAAATGCTGGGTATGCATTTGGCCCTCAATGCTGGATTTCTTGGGGGGCATTCAGACTCTTCTCAGATAAAGCCAAGCAAGAACCTCGGCCTCATTCGTTGATAAGAAAGCACAAGACTTTGTAAAGCGGGTCATATACATTCGTCAAGCAGTAGGATGCTTTGCTGCTCATCAGATGATACTAAATTAATAGCAGTGGCCATAAAAATTACCATTTTCAGAACATAACTGTTATTTAATTATGTCTTTTTCTCATTAAAGAGCTCAGCATTTTAATCTCAGCTTTGTTGGAATCCTTCTATAAAAAAAATAAACACGGTCAATTTTAATTAATGTTTTGGAGGCATGGTGATGCTCATTTTGTGTATGCCCTACATAATGGGTCATTCTGACAGTGTTCTCTTTTAAAATACTAACAGAATAAAGGTATTAGAGAAACATATCAACTTTTCTGAATATTTATCTGTTAGCTGAACATCCAAAAATTGTCCTTGTATTGTTATTTCTAAAAAGAGTTCTAGTTGATTTAGTATATGAAGGGACATTATGAAATTTGTGTTTTAGCTCTACGTTCAGAAGACAAACAGTTATATAAGAAACAGAATAAAGTAATCTTTGTAGCTGTTTTTTTCTAATACTGTGTATATACACCAAATAAATAGGATGAAATTACTTAACTGTTAGTATATTCAAGGCCAGGAGACAGAATGTGTAAACAAGCACACGCACACACAAACTTAGTAATCCAAAAAACCAAAACAGACTAGAAATAAAACTAATTGCCACTACAGATATTTAACAGTCTCATTACAGATAATTTGCCTATAATTTGTCTGTAGCCACTCTTATTTAGTCCTTGTTTTCATTCAATTGGTGCTTTTACAAAATAATAATTTTCTTCTTATTAAAGCAATGGAAAAACGACATGCAACCCACACTCGAAAGAAAATGAGACTGTGACAAAAATATTTCTAGCTAAAATTGTAGTACAAGTGTGATTCTTACACCATGGGCTGATAATTATCTTTGTGAAGCTGAAGTAAAAGACTCCAGGTTACAGTAGACAAAACTCTTCTTTTGATGCTACTGCCTTATGACCCAGTTTTTATTCTCAGCTACAGTACTGTAACTTCTCTGAAAATTATATGCTTGGAGCAATTATTTCTTAAATTGAATGCAAAAGTTAGAAGAAAGTTCAAGTCAGGAGGAGATGGTGCCAGATTCACTCTATTGTCAACATGTTATTCCTATGTTTGTTCATGGAAAGATAAATAAAAAGGAAAATCACGTATTTTCTAGCATCTTAAATTCACATAATAGAGCTGTGTAGTCACATTTGCAGGTCCCAACAGTTGATACACAAATCACATGCTTAAAAAGCTTTGTTGAAAAGTGTTGGGTTTTTTATTATCTTAGTCTTGCCTCTTCTTTTGATTTTTGAGCCCTGTCTCCCTGCTAGGGTGTAATTACCTCCCACTGCAGTAGATCTTCTGAATAGATCCATCAAAGGTTGTAAAAAACGCTGCTACACACCTTGAAAGTTCTCCCCAAGTCCCAATATTCTCACAATGGAAATTTGCTTTCCCGGCCTCCCTCAGCCCTCCCCACACAGTTCAGCCCTCGCAGGGTGCTTACCTCAGCTCCACCAGCAGCTCCGCGGGCCGTGGCCACAGCAAGGAGATCCCCGAGAAGTAGCTTCCAGCATTTTCCATGGACTGCCTGTCTCTCCAGCCAGAGGCCGAAGAGGCGTTTGGTGTTTCGCAGCCTTCAGGATGAGGAAGGAAAAGCAGCTACCCCTACTGGGGAGGTGGGACAGGGCAATGCCAGCACCTGCTGAGCAAGGAGGTGTCCAGAGCCTTTGAGATGATCTGCCCCAGAATAAGGACGCTGGCCAGAGAGGTATCCAAGAGTTTTGGGACTCGAGGTGGTGGCAGCTCTCCTGCCGAGGGAAGCAGGGAGGCCTGAGGCGCCATTTCTGACAGGAGGATACCTGCAGCATTCCCCTCAGTGGCTGCCCTTCCCCTCCCGCCCCCTCTGTCTCCCCACAGGCCCCGGGGAGGAGCGAGCACCCAGCCCCAGCTGTGGTGAGATGGGGGGCGGCCACAGGTGCCTTCCCTTCAGGCTATGGAAAAATCCCTTGAGCAGCTTCCCCCGAGTGCCCTGTCCTCTGAGGCTGCCCTTCACCCTCTGGTTCTTTGACTCTGGGCCTGGTTCAGAGACGGTTTTCCAGCTCCTGACTGAGTGTGGTTGTGGGTGTAGAGGAGCAGGTGGTGGCAAGGTCTCCACGCGCCCTTCATTGCTGAGCGCTTTACTCTTGCGCTCCCCTGCAGCGTGCCTGAAGAGCAAGCCAGTACCGCAGCTGCAGGGAGCGGCGTGACCGAGCCTCCGTCAGCATTAAGCAGCCCGGTTACCGGCAGACATGCCAGCACCTGAGAGCTTTCCAGCTCAAAGGGAAAGGGCAAAAGCTCTTACGTTTGCCACAGCGCAGAAGGGTTTAGTTACCATAGACCTCCCTGCATCCCACAGCGTGGAGGCAGGTTTCACCATCTCTTTGCCTATACCTTTCCATTCCATAAACGGGGGCAAAATATTGCCCTCCCAAGGATGCAGTGAATGTTAGTTTGCTAATAGTTGTTGCAGCTGTCAAGCTGAATGTATCCTGACTCAAATACCCTTCCCCACCAGATGCCTGTTTCATGTTTCTCCTTTACATGGTCATGGTGTTTTAGGAACAGGTTCTCTTTCTGCAAGAGATTTCACGCTGTTGTGACTGCTTCAACTTTGGTACACGTTTTTGAGTTATCAGTATAGCGTATTGGAAGGGTTCTCCTGGGTTTTGCAGAATAAACAAGGGTTTTGCAGAGTGCCTCTGCAAAAAAAAAAAAAATTTGCAAAAATAGGCAGTTTCATCAATTTCCTCCCATTTTCTTGGTTGCTATAGTTTGAGAAAAGGCAGATGTTTATTCCGTTCTAATCCTAGATATTTTTCCTTCACAAAGGTGGCCCTGGCTCTGGCAAAGGTAGCCAATGTGAACAGTTAGCCAAGAAATATGGATTTACTCACCTGTCCACTTGTGACCTTCTCCAAAATGAGTTATCGTCATTAACAGAGAGAAGTAAATTGATCAAAGACATCATGGAATGTGGTGAACCTGTGCCTGGCGTAAGTGGCAATTTTATTTGGGGTCCTAATGGTTAAACAAAGGCAGATTGTCTAAAAGCATGGAAATAAGAGACTAGAGCTGATGATTCCCATTTAAGTGAAGTTAATCTGCAACTTGAGGGAGAAGTTTCCTCATTGCCAGATCTGTGACACTTTTTTCCCCTTTCTATGCCAGTATTTCTTTACATTTCAGACTCACGTAAGTGACAAATTAGTCATGAAATACAGTGAGACAGATGCTGCGCTGTGCATTGCAAAATGTCAGAGTAAGTGCAGGAAAGAAACTTTCTGTCCATTTTATAGCTTCACATTTCAAGATTCAGAGCTGGTCCTCCTGGCAGCTACTCTAATTTACAATACCTGCAGCAGTTCCCTGCAGAGCTGGCTGCCATCCCAGAGTAGCTGAGTTGCAGTTTAACGGAGACAGAGTGTGTTGTTCTCAGCTAAACTTGATTTTTACATGGCAGGTCCCCAGCCCCAACTCTTGGTGGGTCTTCGGCAAGTGCAGCTAGATTGTAGGATGCGTTTGTTAATGAAAGATACTGGGAAGTGCTGCTTAGGGGAAACTAAAAGGTGTGCTGAGCCCTCATTTTGATTGCTTTGCTCTTTGGTGTGTTTGGTCAGAGGAGTCTCTTATCACTTTCCATGTAATATTATTATATCCTTGACAGAGCAAAATGCGATCAGGTTGGAAAATGCTGCAGCAGTACTCCAAAGTTTCACATGTATGAAGATTAATTTTGAAACCATGAAATATTCCCAGCTATCTAGAGGATACTTTGGGAACTCTTGAATGGGTTGCAACACTAGGTTTGTGTAGCATAGCTGGCCCTCAGAGAAGAAAAAGTAGGGTGTCCTGCTATCTGCAGGGAAAGAAAACCACCTGCATCCACAGGACCTGCTTTTAGCAAAATAAGGCAGTTCTCAAGGTAGTTGGACTAAAGTCAATGTAACAAACAAAGGTATCAATCTTTCTTACTAATTAACAAAGTAATCCCTTTCTCTCCAATGCAGAGTATTGTCCTAGAGCTACTGAAGGAAGCCATGGTTTCCAAGTTAGGGGACGCAAAAGGATTCCTGATTGACGGGTACCCCCGGGAACTGAAAGAAGCAGAAGAGTTCGAGAGCAAGGTGACCATATAATTGTAATGCTGTTATAATTCCCATTAAGATACGACTGTACTCCTGATGCTGCTTGGGTCCCCGTCTTCAGCTGATTGCAACGGGGATGTGTAAAGAGCCGATCCAACAGCGTTGTGCTGCTGATCACTGAAATTTTGGCACCCCCATCCATATAGCAGCTCCCGTTTTTCCCCTCACCAACACAGACTCTGTAATACCAGGAGAAGTAAAGGCTGACTTTACCCAAATTTAATATAAACCAGGAACAATTCACATTTAGTGGAAAGCACCATTTTTAGAATCTGTTTTCTTATTCTAGTGGATGGCTGCTGTACTTCTCCTGAAAATCTCATCAAGCACTATTTGATGTAGGTTCATGAAAGCATGTATCTTCACAGTTAATATCTCCTACCATTGAGCCAGCTCTGCTAAAGCTTGCTGCCACTTTGAAACAGCAAAACACAGATTAAATTTTTGCGACGAGTAACAGGTGGCGTAGCCATAAAAAGAGCGTTTTGCAAGTGACTGCATGGCAGTTCAGAGTGTTATCGATTTCCTCAGTATGTGCTAAGACTTACTGAGAAGTCTCAGCTGTACATTTCTCAATCTGCAGAAAATACTCTATATAAGCCCTATGAATGAATTTGCCAGGGTTTAGAAGAAAAGTAGTGAACTAGGGGAAATAGTTAAGTATATATTCTATCATATTACACTCCGCAAAGTTTGAAAGGTAATAAAACTTTAATGAATCATCTGTTTTCTCCCTGAACCTTTGGCTGCTTTGTCTAGTTGATTACCACAAAAGCCTAGCAGGATTTAGGCATCAGAAGTTGGACAAAATAATGGGCAATAGGAGTTGCTATAGAAGCCATTCACAGAAATGTTGACATGTTAGTTCCTTTACTGAAATGCTACAGACTGTTAAAAAGACATTGGAGATTTCCTTAATTTTGTTTAGAAGGAGGAACTATTTCAGCAGTGCTGCTTTTCTGGCAGGCATATGTGTCATGCCCTGTGAACACTGGTGTATGCTATGAAGCAGGACTTAGAGGTTGGAGTGTCCTGGACTGAGGCATTGCCAGGCAAACAAGTCTTGATGCATCCAGTGCAAAGCAGAGCCCCTTTCAGTTCCTGTAGTTGCTGTAGCAGCAAAAGATCGTGTAGTCCTGAGCTGCCTTTGGATTAAAATACAAGGACCCAAAGTGATACAATATTAAATTACAAGTTCCACATCACCAGGTGGAAGATACCCAGTAAGACAGAGTGAAGACCAATGCATTAGACTTGTTTGGCCTCCTGCAGATGTCCCTGGAGCATGCGTTATTTATGCTACATTGTGTCAGGAAAACAGTAATTCAAAATAAAAACAACAGTAGTAATATCTGATAGGGGCATTACTTTTACTTTTTGCAATTTTTAACTCAGAAGAATGACATTTCTGTAACTTTTTGAATTCCAGAGAACAGCAACATTGAAATTTTTAAGAGAACCACATAGGTTTTTCAAAAGCAAATTGGACTTGGTCTGTCAAACAAGATACTATTGTCTGATCCTACCAGTCAGTAGACTCCTTCATATCCTCATTGTAAGGTGATGATATGACTATAACTGATGAAAGGAATCATTCCTCATTTATTCTATTATAATTTAGAACAGACCCTGGAATTCCTTATGTGGACACGGGAGGAAGTAACTTCTCACCATCCAAGTCCAATTAAACAAAAAAGGACATTTGTTTTAATCATTGATTAAGCCCACATCTTTTATAACTTCTCGATCTAAGTCTATTGCACTGTTAAAACTGCCTTGTTGGCTTTTTTAATCCCAAAACCCAATACTGCTGCTGCTAATAGCATTAATGTTTTCTGAGCTGTGTTGAAAAAATGGATGGATAAAAGCCTGTCATTGAACCGTCCGACATAATCCCTTGGCTTCAACTGTCTCTTAGAAAGTCATTAAGGTAATAGAAAGGTCAACATAATCCAGACATCCTCAGTCAAATGCAGAAGGCCTAACATGAAATATTTACCTTTAGAAATATTTACCCTTCCTTTAAGAGCTGTCAACAAAGGCAGCAATGGCAGTTTCCATGTGTCAGTCATTTAGACTTTCTTTGCTGTAGCTGTGGTAAAAGCAGGAATGTTTAAGGGTCACTAATGTGAAGATCAGCTGTCTTTTCTCAAAACTTCTCACTCTTTCCTAAATGGTGTTCTCCAAATCCCTGCTAGAAAGGGAAGGAATGAGAAAAAGCCTGAGAGCATCACTGAAGGATTTGATATATAACTGCATGGAAAAATTATGACATTTACTTTTCTCTGATCCTGTAACACCTTGATTTTACTTGAGAGAGTGGAGCTTATCCCTTCAGACTCAGCCCAACAGTTGTTGCTCGGACAAAACCTTGTGTCAGAGAGAGCTGTGCTTGAGCAGGGTGCATGACAGGGTGTATTGCAACATTTATGCTAAATGACGTGCATATTTTTCAGAGTCTTGGGGAAAGAACAATGGGGATTTGTGTTTACAACCTCTGACTTTCTCCTGAAATATTATAATGAACATTTTGTTCTTTCTTGCCAGTTATTTTTTACCCATAAATACTGCAATATCTACTATCAAATGTAGATAGAGACAATTATTTACTATCTTTGCCAAGGCCTGGGAATAAAAATAAATAAATCCATATTTATTTTGTTTATAGAAAAGGTCATACGCTTCCTTATGACTAGTTTGGCCCTAGCCAAAAAGCACTAAGGGGTGGGCTTCTCATAAAATTCAGAAATCACTCACCAATTTGAAAATACAGAGATATCACAGTCTTCCTTTATGTCATGGGTAGTAATGATGTAGAGTTACACTGCAAATATTGACATAAAATAATGTGCAACAAAGTAATTCACAGGGTGTATTTCTGTGAATGCGTCCAATAACAAGCATTTGATGGTGTCTCTGAGCCTGTTGGTTGCTACTCGTTTCCTTTTCAAGTGGGCACACTTTACTTTGGACATTTCCTTCTAATGCCTCTTGAAATTCTAAGCTATAGTTTACCTGAATGAAAATATACTCTTCACAGATTGTACAAAGCAAAGGCTAAAAAAATAACTGTGTCAGGCATTCCATGAGTCCAGTGCTGTTTGCATCAAGCTTTTATCAAAGAATTGCAAATAAAGAACAAACTGATGATCTTTAGTCCTAGTAGCCATAATTTTTCACATCATATCTCTTTTTCTCTGTATGTGTAGAGCCCAATAAAGCACAGCCTTGATCCTGAATACTGGGATCTCCAAGCACCACTACAATAAGAGGTGTTTGTTAATAAAAATAATTTCTCCATAGACAAATACGAAAGTAATTTGCTAATAAACTCCTTTATGTCTCTTTCAGTAGCATTTCTTTTTAAAGTTATCCAAAGAAAATAAGTTTTACCAGGCCGGTGGTTTGAATACTTATTGGTTTTCTTTGTCTCTAGATTGGGGAACCAAAACTTGTGTTCTGCCTGGACTGCTCTGCGGAGACCATGAGCAGTCGCCTCCTGATGAGTAATCAGAGCAGTCAGCACTCTGATAACGCCAAAACCATCAAGGAAGGAATCGAAAGCTATTACCAAGCATCAAAACCTGTGATTGCGTACTATGAAAGGAAGACACAGTTATGCAAGGTAAATTTCTTGAGCTTTTGAATTAAATTATTGCTTTTTACTTCCATTATATGAGCAACATTTGGAAAATACTGACATGACACGATTTATGAACTGTATTAGTTTCTGCCTTGTAGTTTGTTTTCGTCTTACACTTCCCTCGTTTGTTTGCAGCTTCTGCAAAATTCTGAGTTCCACAGTACAATTTGAAAGAATAAAACCACAGATTTATCCTGACTCTGAGAACATACCCTGAATCACTACTTCATCTGTATAGAATCTTTTATTAAACATTAATGCTGGAAAGCTTTTTTTTAAGTATTAGGATTTATTTCTCTATAAGGACTTTCAGAGTTAGGATGAAAGATTATGTTAATCCAAAGCCCTTTAGTTAAATTTACAAAACTGACAGTGTATATCCTGAAATAAAACAGACCTGCACACAAGAAAGATCTTTCTGCTGGAACAAATGACATAGTTATATTAATTTCAGTGAATTACTTCAGTTTACACCTATTGAGGATGTGATATTTAAAGCATTCTTTTTATTCTTTAATGAATTCTTTACAGAGAAGCAAGAAAAATTCCATCAGTGCAATTAAGTGATATATATGCTTGCACATCTGTAAACTCATTTATGTGGGATGTTTTATATCTTTCTCTGCTCCATTGTGGCAAACTATCCCTTATGTTCAGCTACAGAAAGATCTAGTTCCTGCTGATCCTTCTTGTCCTAAAAGGGAAAGAATCCAATAATAGTTTCTGGAAATATTATGGGAGCTTTTTTCTAGAGGCTGTAGCAAACATGCAAATCACATATCCCAAACCTTTCTCCTCTGCCAAGTTCCCAAAAGAGAAACATGCAGCTAATTTATGCGCCCATATCCTGACCCGAGAACAGAGTAAATGACAGTCCTGAGAAAAATGATACTCAAAGGGAGAGTCCTGATTCATGTCCTTTGCTAATCCCACGGTAAGTGCACGGAAGGCAAACTCTAGAGTGGCAGAAAAAAAATCCCCAGTTACTTTCTTTTCTTCTTCAAGCTTAAGAACAATTACCTGGTTTTATTTGTATTTTCTTTGACGAGCTGTCTTGCCAACATTGCAAGGATGTGTCTAATGAAGAACTCAGTACAATACACCAACACAGTGCAATGCAAAGGAAGACAGAGCTCTCTGTATCTCTAAGATCTCACTGCAGTGAGCTGTGCCTACCATAGTGTTTCTCTTTTTGAAGTATCAGGGAAGTGACAGCCCCAAAGAGAATGAAACCACACTAGGCGTTTTCACACAGATTTTGCATTCACGTTCTGCTTTATTTCACTTGATGTGGACTCTCCTTGCCCTTCCTTGATACTTCTGCTGCAACTTTCTGCTCCATCTCCTATGCAATCTCTGCAATGGCAAACCACACAGTCTTTTCTTGAAAGCTTATAGCTCCTTAGCTCCTTAAGGGACTTGCCTAGTCTATGGGTCAGAACCGGTGTATGCTTTGCACTCTCTTATCGTTATTTTTGGGGGGAACTGACATTGTGTGTTTGCATGTTAGAAATTATTCATGCATTGCTTTAACAGTGTTTACACCGTTTTTCTTACAATGTCTACCCAGTGTCTGTACTTGCTTCTGATGAATGTAGGTGTTCAATGCACTTCCACCTTCTGGATGGAACTATTGGGTATAAAAGCTCTGTAAAATCAGCTTTAGAAACATTATCATGTAAAATGTCCTTTTAAGGTTGAAAAACGCATTCTGTTTTTCTTGAGTACAGGTACTCTGTATTGAAATGTCTGCCTCATCAGCTTTTTACTAAACCGATAAAATACACATCTGCTATTAAAGATGTGATTCCATTATTGATTTAAGTAAAGTAGGGAGATGCCCCCTCCCCAACCCTTCTGATGTAGACAAATGCATGTTCAGTTATTTATCAGCATTTAGAGAACACTGCCAAAATGCTCAGCAGAGGTAGGCTTTTAAAATTAATCCTCCCAGGCTGTCCTTGTCACCCCCAGCCAGCTTCATGTACAAGCCTGCAGCCCTGGTGCCTGTACAGCAAGGAGCAGAAGCAAATGTAGTTTTCAGACACGAGGCATGTTAACGTTTTATTGTTCATGGGTGAGAGAAATGACTTTTTTTAACCAAGCGTTGTTGAACAGTTGTGATAATCTATTTTAACGTTTACTTTGCACCTACAGTCAAAGTGGTCTGAGCACCTTTTTGCACAGGGCAATTGACTTCAATAGCTCTTCTGATCCAAGTATTCCCTACCAGTTCTGCAGTGGAAAGTGCTGAAATAAAAAAAAATTAGTTTTGGAAATACACAAATACTGTGAAACAAAGTAATTTCTTTTCTGGAAGAAATGCTTGTTTAGGAAATTTTTCTAGGCAATTTTCCTGCGCAAGTGAACTCAAAGAGTTTGATCGTAGGGTCTCACTTGGTCAATGACACGACTCAAGCCTAGTGCCTGGCATAGTGGTGTCCTTGCAGTGCCCAGTCCTGCTCTGAGCAGGAGGTTGCACTAGATGATCCACCGGGGCTCTTTCCAACATGTATTATTATCCTGTAAATGCGCATCTTTCTTACAAACCTATACACTATTTGGCTCAACAAGTTGAAGAATAAAGACAAAGAACAAACAGTTAAGAGCTGGCCAACAGCTGTTTTGAAACAAAGAGAACTAAATAGCACAAAATGTGTAATTGTGAGCTATGTGGGGAGTTAAGAGGAAATAGACATTTAGGTTTACAGTTTTAAAATGGTTTCAGCAGTGAATATGTGTGAGCCACATGTGTTGAAGAAAGCAGAGAGTAAAAGGGAAACTTGCAATTCCCAGGACACGGGGTTAGTTTCTTATTTATAGCAACATATTTTCCAGACTGCTGAGCATTGACATTAGCAGCCACTCTGATGTTCTCTGAATGAAGGAAGGAAATTCAGGTGGAAAGGAGAAAAACTGTCAGCACTTCTGACTGCATTTTTTTTTCGGTATGGGCTAGGCTAAAATAGTCTTTGGTTTTTGTTATTTGTACTATCATATGCATACACAGAAGACTGAGACTTTACCTAGAGGCAGTCTAACATGTTTAATAATTTTCTTCCTGATTTTAATTATGTTGTGGTTTGGGCCAAACTGGCCGCTGAAATGAACAACAGAGGCTCTCCCCCACCTCTCTCCAGGAAGAGGAGGGAGAGAGAAAGAGACGAGTTTAAAAAGAAGCTAAACTAATGAAATACTAATAATGAAATAAAAAGACAATAATGAAACAAATACAATATATACAAAACCTTATCGAGCTCCTGGGATGACAATCACATCACCAGCAGGCACTGGGAAAAGTCCCAGGCTGGACTCAGAGATGGATGGGAACTGGAATCCAGATCTAGATTCAGGAATGCATGGATCAGGATCAAAGGCAGATAAACAGACAGTTCTCCTTGGACGCTGGCCATTGAAGAAAGAGGCTGACCCCGTTGATCCCTCAGCTTTTATACTGAGCACGGGGCAGATGGGATGGAACCCCCTGTTGGTCAGGTTTGGGTCACCTGTCCTGTCCGATCCTCCCTGAAGGTGCGACCCCTCTATGCTTTTCCTCTTCTGAGCCTCCAGCAGGGCAAATCACAAAGTGAGCTGGCCTCAGTTGTTATAGCAGTAAGTATAAGCAAGAGCCTCTCTGCAAACCATTCCTTGGCGTAAATTAGAAACAATCAGGTCGTATCACTCGGGGAGTGAACACTGTCTTAAAAATATGGCGTAAATTTTCACAGAATTCAGTTAGTTAGAAGAGGCTTAACTGAAAAGTAGAATTTCTGAACAGAAAATTGGTTCTGGTTTACCTCAAGCTATGGCAAATTATACCACCACATGTTTTCAGCTTTGGGAATCTGTTCATTCCTAAGTGGGTGTTACTACTCTCCAGCATTGACCAGTACTGGTTGAAGACGTTGATGTTCCCATTAAGATGCTGCTGCCTCTATAATTCTGCTCATTGAAAGAACTGTGTGTATGTTTCTGGATCCATTTTGGGCAAAGCCACCAAAGCTAACTTACAATTGTTGATTTGAAGACTCCTTAAAATAAATAATCTCATCTACATTCATGGATTTTTTAAAAATAATCCATGGACCTTCATGTAACTACAGACCAGAGGCTTGTGCACAATTTTTCTCAGGCAAATGGTAATAGTGATAGTAGGTACGTAATTTATTTCTGTCTGTTGAAAGGTTTTTGGAGAATCATTAAGCCTAATAGGTAAGTCGGTGGGGAACAAAGGAACAAATGTTTCCATGTCACCCCCCTTGGTGACTTGTGACCCATTAGAGGAGACACCAGTCTAGAAAGACACATCAGAACCATTAGCAGGGGATTACAGAGAAAACACAATGGTAAATTCCTGCCAAATGTGAACGCGTGTCAGGGCAGCTTGTATCCACTGGATTCCAGACAGCTTGATCCATTGCTCCAAGAACCAGGTACTGCACTGTCTGAGAGGTTTTTAACACTCTTTTTAATGACAAAGATATAAATCTTAATGTCAGCACAGCTGAACTTGACTGACCTTCAATGAGAAGCTTCTAACTAGTGAGTTTATTCCAGAGTCTCAGTCTGTCTTTCTGAAAACAGTGGTCCTCAGCCATCCTCTCTACAGGCAGTCGGGTTTTTCTCAGTGGCAGTGTGCATTTAGGGTTCTAAATCCCAAAACCTACAACAAATGGAGATTTGATGACAGAGAAATTAATTGGTTGATGATTAGTCCACTCATTTTTCACATGAGCTCATTAAATTTCTCTGTGTTTGAAGTTACCTAAAGCCATGGTGGCATTTCAGAACTGGGAGCATTATGGAAAACTGTGTCTGGATATTGCTTTTTTGAGAAGACAGTAGCTTGGATAACCTTGAAAACAGTCCTAATTTATGAGGTTTGTTATAATCTGAGACAGAGAAATACACATTTTTCTCTTTCTGGAGCTGCAGGGAGTGTCATTGAATTATTGTGGTACTAGCTGTGAATTATTGTCACATTAAGTTAGTTTTGTGCCACAACTTTAAGTTAGTTTTATGAATTGGACCTTTGTTATTTAGGAGACCAGCATGGGAAGCACTGGGCCTGTCATTAGTCACGCTCATCCATATTTTACTGTGGCTGTTAGGAAGGCAACATTCCAGCCAGTCATAAGGGGCTGC
Organism: Numenius arquata; assembly: GCF_964106895.1. Lineage (NCBI taxonomy): Eukaryota > Metazoa > Chordata > Aves > Charadriiformes > Scolopacidae > Numenius > Numenius arquata. The sequence goes on along the minus strand of NC_133583.1, from coordinate 48,990,163 downwards.
AAATTCCACGCTCACAAACCTCATTCTTCATCACAACTGCCTTGATCTAGACCTGAGTGTCAGTCCCAGTTGTAGAAGAGGTTGCTGAAAAGCCAGTGGCAATCAGCTGTGCTGATTAGGTTAGCTTGGTTATCCACTGCAGATGTGTTTATGGAATAAAGAGATAATAAAAATACATGTTAAGACAAGAGAGCTTTGAAATGGCTGTGGCCTTCACCCTGTGTGAAGTATATTTCCTGTGGGATAGCTCTATGAAAATAGGTGTCTTAACAGGTGAGATGGTCAAAGCAAGCTGCTTTATAGCAGCTGAGGTGGGAGTTGCTAGTTCTATTCTAACCGGAGCAGGCAGGCATTTGATCCAGGATGGTTCACCAATGGTTCATCATTCCCCTTTTCTCTTTGCTATGAGTAAGTAAAGCCCCCCTAAACCCTTCGTTTCTGTGGCACAGGAAGCTTCTGACAGACACGCAGCCCTTGATTGAGAACTGACCTTTCTAAGGCACCACCTGCTGCTTCACAAACCGTTCCAGCGTGTGCGTTCTCCAGCACTGCGTACAGCAGGGACGTCAGCAAACAGCAGCGGGGCAGAGAGCAAGGGAAGCAAGAGACCCGTCCTTCGGAAAGCCTCCCAGGAGGGAGGGGGTAGTTCAGCTCAGGCTGCGAGACACCCTTGCAGCGAGTCCCAGGGGACTGAACCCAGTCAGACGTGGCTCCTTAGAGGGTGGCCAGGCTGGTCATTTCCAGTGCTGGAACTGCTGTACGTGGAGACAGACTGGCTGGGTGCGCCAGCACTTCCAGCAGGATGCCACAAGGGACCAAACCTTGCAGCGTCTGTGGATGCCACCGAGAGCGAAACCGAGCTCTGGAGCGTGAGTGCGATCCCTGGCTGGATCTCTGCAAGGAGCAGCTGCCGCCTCCCGCGCCAGGCTGAGCACCGGGGGACTTCACTGTACAGTGAGCGCAGGCAGACGGTGCCGGAGCTGGCTGCAAGTCAACACGTGTCCGAGAACAATTTCGTGGCCTATTTCAAAAATACGTTTCTTGGAGTTTTAAATTCCTTTTATTCTCCTGCAGAACAAATTGGTGGTCAGGAATATGCCCTTCAAACGTTACTATTGTCTGGCATCGTGGTCAGCAACTTGGGAGATGACCATGCAGCACGTAGCTCAGAAAAACAGGCTTTAGCAAAGTTGTCACGTGTCCAGTTAAATGTGTGCACGCTCCGTGGCACGCAGGCATGGAGGAGCAGGGAGGGAGCTTGCTTTTGAGTAGAGAATCAAGGCTCCCACCAGGCATTTGAGAGGAAGCGAATGATCATCGCCAGCATGAAAGCTGCTTCTGGCACTTCTGTGAAGGCAGAAGAGAGCTCTCCTTCCTCAAGTAACAACCCGTGTGACACTCGCTGCAGGGGATGGACATGAAATTCACTGCTCTGAAAAGCTCAATGCTATATTCTGTTTTTTGGGGAACACACAGAAGTGTTACTGGTTACAAACATCATTGCTCTCTGCTAAAAGGCAGCGCGCTCTGCCTCAGCACAGGAGAATAAATTGGTCTCGGTTTTGTTGAAGTCCAGTCATGAAAAATAAACTCGAAGAGCCTGGACAAGCTCTGGCCAAAACAGAATCTTTGGGGTGTTAAAGAATTTCTTCAATGAAAGTGAGTTCTCGTACAAGGAAAGAAAAAACATTTGCGGCCCAAAGGTTGTCCTGAAACCAGAAGTAATTAATTCACCAAGTTTGCACGTACAACTGCACAGAAACACACGGCCTCGCTGAGTTACGGCCATTGGAAAGCTTTTGGGTCAGTCACAGCGTTACATACGCTGACACTTTAGATGACAACAAACAAATTAACAAGTCAGTGCTATTCATCTCATTAACAGTATGATATCGAAGTCGCTCTGTTGGGTTTCTTTTGGAGGGTATTAAACGTTAAAATAGATTCAAAAAATCTTTGGAAACTGTTCTGTGTATCAAAGGTGTAACTTGACTTTAAAACATGAGAACTTGGGAGAGGGAGCATCAGCTCCCTCATTTGATTAATGCACTTTGCTCCCGCTGACGGAGCCTGCAGGATCTTCGCATAAATCTGTGGAAACACAGTGAATAATTTGGTTTATGGAAGCTGCTCCTCTACATTAGCATCATTATAACATGAAACAGAACAACTTTTATTTTACGTTTGACCGTTTGTTTTTTTTTTGTGCCAGTGTTTAAATTCCAAGATAATTCTTTGTAGCAATGAGAACTGATGGGTTTTGCCTGCTTCACAGGTTGATGCAGAAGGAACACAGGAGGATGTTTTTCTGGAAATCTGCAAGACAATTGACTCTTTTCTGAAAAAGGAAGAGGCAGCGTTTTCTTTCTCAGCAGAACCGCAGTAACGGTGTGTTCCAGCCTCACCCCACGTGCACTCGGCAGTCACGATGGCGACGCTGCTCACAGCAATACCGCTTGCTTGAGAGGCGCCTGGAATTTGTGCATGTGGTATGTTATTTTAGATGAAACCTTTTTTTTTTTTCCTCTGTTCTGACGACGCGCTTGGTAGGAATGGTCTGTGTGCTAACTCCGCACTGAGAACTCTCTGGTGGTTCCCTGGTCGTTCGCTCTTCCCGGGTTAAAAGCCGCGTGGTGAACGGCAGCTCTGGGTTGTGTCCCGTGGTCTCACACAGTTGATGGGAAGTCAGACAGCGCCTGGCCAGCAGCGAGCTCTTCAACCGCATCACTCGCCATCTTGCATGTTAAGATGACCGCACACAAGTCTCCCACTGGTTATTATTTTCTTTTAATTAACAGTATTAATTTCTGCGGTATCACTTAGCTTGCTCCTGGGTTTTAGTGAGTAAAATCTGTTCTCTGTTACACGCAGCTGTGAAACAGCTGGAATTAGTCAAGCTAGAAGTTAAAATAAACTTTTCCCGTGTCCCCAGAACACGATTACAACCAGAATAATGAATTGAAGATACGGTTGAATATTGTGGGAGTCTTGTCAGTCCACGATGGGGGAGCTGACACCATTTCTGAGACAGCCTTGTCTTCTGCTGGGAATTGTAGGGTATTATGAATGACGACTTCCCAGTTTTGTGAGCGGAGGTGAAAAGAATGATTGTCTTGTATAGTTAAATGTGCAATCCAGTGATTATCCATATTAGCAGTAGTTTTACTATATTAATTAAAGTCTATATTTAAAGTTGACTATGAGCCAGAATGTATGAAGATGTCCTTAAATCATACTTTGGAAGTATTTCGAATCATCATCACCTGTTGTCTTGTAGGGGTGTTGCCAAAACTTTTTTTTTTTTGGGGGGGGGGGGGGGGGAAGTCAGGGATTATTTGATTCCTATCGCTTGCATCTTTTAAAGCCATTTATATCTGTCGTATCTGCAAAAAAGTCTGTAACAATCATACCATGTTTCCATTAAGTTAGCCAAAATATTGTGGAGTTTCTTTGGTATTCTGATAGCTAAATAAAAGCTTGTTTGACATTCCTGTAAAGTAATTGCATCCTCTTACTGGAGCTACTGGATGAATTCACAGTCAAAGTGGGTTGCATGATTGCTCTTACTGTCAAAGTTGTACTTTCTGCGGCAGATTTGTATTTTTAAAGTTACCTTTCTTGTAATGAAGACATAATACAAATAAAACATGTACAAAACCGAGGAGTAACGATTTCTGTTACAATATATGTGGGTTTAATCCTTTTTAAAGCGCAGTACGTGACTCGGAGCTACAGCTCAGAGCAGCACGCTTCCACAGTATGGCTTTTTGCCAGTCAGGGCACATTCTTCTAGGTTTTTTTTCTTCCTTGGCACTTCCCCTGTAAATGCTAATTCAATTATTTTGTAAGGGACTGATTTAGGTACCTTCTTATCCTTCATATCCTGGATGTTCCTTCTTTCCCGGGTCCTTTTATAGCCTACGTTTTACCTCTGGTGCTCTGGGAAGTGCTTCTCCAGCTCTGGATCAGTGCCATTAAGTGCCCTGTGATGTCTGCAGCGCAGCAGCTGTAAGCGAGATAACCCATCAGCGCCAGAAGGGGGTTTTTCTAAGCCCAGCCTTGAAGCACTAGCGGCTGCCTGGGGTAGTACTGAAGGGAAGAAAAAAAAAAATAAAATATTCAGGAGTTACCATAAAGTTGCAAATTCACCTGGGTAGGTTTTCTGGAGTATTTTTTTATTACTTCTAATTACAACATAAGTTAAAAAGTGTGGAGCATCATAGTTGTGCGGGATGGGAACAAAGGCAACAATCAGCTGCTTGTTTTTTCTTTTTTTTTTTTTTTTTAAATTAAATTACAAAAATTATATAACATACAGTTTCAGTTTAATTTTTCTTTCTGCTGCTTCCGGTCTTTTCTGTGGAACAAAACGAAAAACTTCTCATGCTTGATTGGGTGTATGTGCATTAGATATCTATTTGCATATGTTCATAATATATGCAAGAGGACTAGCTGTATATGCATGCATATGGAAATATAAATATTTATACATATTCAATAAAAGGAGGACTAAACCGAGACACTTCTCTCTTGGGTGATTCAGACTTGAAATTCTCCTTCTGCTTCCAATCTCATTCAAATTGTACCGTGGCTTTTTGCTCTTCCAAGCCTATCCTAAACTGATGATGGAATATTTGCGCTTAATCATATTTTCACTAATTTACTTTCATTATTTCCTTCTAGTAGTTTTTTCAGGATATCAACAGTAAACAAAGATTACCACAGATCCTCTCCCTGATAATACACCTTCCCCAACTCTGGCTTCCTATAAAGAGCATGAATGACGTGGAAAGCACATTTTTTATTGTATTAGAGAGCCTCTCAGAGCAGTATCTTTTCCAATTAAAACCTAAAATACATCATGTGAATTTTTGTAATTTTTTAAGGTTTATTAGATTTATCTAAAGTAGACTAGATACGTGAGATATGTTTCCATATGATACTTGCTCAGTGTTTTAGTAACTGTACTGCATTACCTTCTAAATAGATTAAATGCTTAGAATTCTTTTTTTTCTGAAGCAAAAAATAACTACACCTGAATTTATGGCAAAACTTAATACTGATCAGTTTATAATTAAAGTTGTTAGGTGCAGCCAGCCAATTATCCTTCTTACTGCCATCTTTTTAAGTCAAGTAAGTTTCTGTTCTAGCTAATTACTCTTGAGTATTCAAGTTTCAAAGCGACTGGAAGTCTGTTACAGTTATAAAATAATCAACTGTTTCTGAATCACAAGCTATACATTTCAATAGAAAATATATTAACTAAAATATCTCACAGTAATTACAAAGCTTGTCAGACAACGGTGTACAGTGTACCAGGGCTACTAAAATCTGAATTCTCTGCAGTCTGAAAAAGAACAGTCTGTGAGGAAGGTGTGAGCAAACGGAACCGCTAAAGGCGAAGCTCGTTTTAGCAGGCGCAGAGCCCCATCAGCTCCCATTGAATTAACAGCAGAGGAAGGCGCTGGGCATCTCGCAGGGCTGCATAGTGAGTATTTGTATGACGGGTTAAAACGTCCTTTTAATGTTTTTCCATCTTGATTAAAAAGTCAGAACTACACAGAAAGGAAGTCACAGCAAGCATTCTATATATAAACAGACTGTATCCACATAGTTTATTTCTCACAGTTCTCCTGACAATTGAACATTATTAAGAACATACTGTATACACAGATAAGAAGAAACATACAAAATGTTTTAAATGATGCACAACAAAATCCAGCAGTATAAAAGAATGCATGTGAACCCTTGCTCACTGCTCAGGCTAAATTTAATCACTGTTTAAATAGTAATAAAAATACAATCTTTCATGGATCTTGTGCAGACTACAAAAGAGGAAAAATTATTACCATATATATGATTTATATTAGGCAGTTTTCTTTGATGAGTTGCACTAACAACTCCAAATACAGAGGCAGAAGGCTGTGTATTTTATTTTAAAGGAGTTAATGTTGAGTATTAGAGACTTTACACAGTTACTACCACTGGCACTTTTCACCATATTTTGTACACATCACATGATCATCTTATATAACATTACATTTAAAAAATATATCTGAGTGACAATTTTATAACATTCACACACCATGAGCTGGTTAAGGAAGCAATGCCACAGTTGCCCCCTGTAGTGCTTCACTGTTGGTAAATAGAGTTCATCGTGGTTTTAAAAAAAAAAAAAAAAAATTAAAAAAATTGAAAGTCAATGTGATTAAGCAGCTCCGATTTAATAAAGGCCTGTAACCAACCATCGCTGAGACAGTGAGTATTTTTTTAGAATACATCCTAGAAGCAAACACTGTCATTGGTTAAAACCTTGCCTAAAGAAGTCAGTTACTGTGCTGAAAACTATTTCACAACAAAACTGCAAGCTACTAAACTGTTTTTATATAAATACTTCATCTCCTCTGGATCTCATTATAACCGAGTTCTTCAAAGCCTTTGGAATTTACTCTGTCTTTAATGTGTGCTCTCATTTCTGGCTCACCCTTTTGTATGTTTTTCTCTTGTGTTTAGATTCACCACCTAAAAACGACTAATGTGGTGAAAGAAAAGTCTCCCAGTGAAACCTTCCGCACACTAGGAATGTTCAGCTGCTGTTCAGTGATCTAGAACCATGACAGCTCAAAGCTGTAGTTTGACAAGTACACCCAGGAAGCTGTCATGCTGTGAGCGACATTTCAGGGAAAGCAGAGTCTTTCCAAAATGTGCACAGAATTAACAATGGTGCCATTGTTACTTTTCAAAGAGGATATAAGCCCAAGATGGTAGATCTGCTTCCCATGTCATCTATTTGCTGGAAAGTAGTTTGGGTCAAGATAATTGTAACTGGTGCCCTGGGACATGCAGTAGTCTCTGTCTAAAAATGTCTCTGCTCTGTAAATAGGTTCTAACTGATGATCTTCCTTATGAATCTCTGTTTCATGCAGACTGCAAGGGAAAGAAAAAGATAACAGTTTAAAAGTCAAATATTTTCCTTATCTTCAACTTTCATAAACAGTGATCATATTAACAGATTCATACCAAATTTGATATAATTAATTCATAAAGTGTAATTTCCCCCACTGTTTAACACTGCCAAACCTGTCTGTCCTCTGTATTAAGCAAAAAAAATTATACACCCATAACATGCTTACAAAATATATCTCCCACAAATATATGCTAAAGTATCTTCCACTTCACCCAACACAGGAGATTTGTTCTACGCCGGAGCAAAGATTTCCAACATACACAGCAATTAAGCCACACAGCGATATTCAAGCTAATTACAGCTAACAAGTAGAAGCGTGTGCTGCTCACCAGTCAGAACAAGAATCACAGAAATCCAAGGACATTTCTTGAGGGCAGTCTTGGCAGTGCCACCGAACGCCCTGGATAGGTTCAATTCCGCAGTTATCACACTGTGAAGCAGATGGACAAGCATTGAAAAACCAGCAACTGTCATCACTCAGGTTAGTAACAGCACACACCAACACACCATATAGAAAGGCAGGTAGACAGGTCTATTGCTACCAGCCCACACGGCTGAATCCTCATCACAGACCATAATGTGATGGTTTATGGATAAAGACCATGGATAAATAAGTCCTCATACTGCAGAGAGGCCCTCCCAGAGCCCTCAGGATTGATTAATCTTTTTCTCGCTTTCCGTCCCACTCCCCAAATGCTCCATGGGGACATTCTCCTCCTGCTCACCGAAAGCAGACCTAGTCCTGCCTGCGGTCACTGCTTACCCTCACATGGCTGTAAGAACTGCTGCGACACAGCACATGAAACGTGATGTTTCTGTCTATAGCTTAAGTCCAACCGTGTGATATGTTCTACGTATAGATTCACTTTCCACGGCAGAAGAAAGCAGTGAGACTAGACAAGTAGAGGCCGTTGGGAGGCTGCTGATGGGCTGCAGATCAGGGCACGACAGGTCAGACTGACCCACTTTCAAACTCACATTATAGATGGGCTGGAACGAAAAGCCAGGTGGCTGGGAAGGAAGTGGGACACCATGTCCATATCCAGGGAAGGGAACACAAGGCTAAAACTAAAGCTGAGCAAGAAAACAAAAACTAATCCCCTGAGAAGAACAGAAGAACAGAACAGCAGCAAAGTTCAAGAAGAGTGCAGCATGAAGAGGAGGAAAAAAAGTGCAAATGAAGCATCAAGAAGAGATAAAAAATTCACAATGGTAGAGAAGAGGGGCAAAAATACTTGATAAAAAAAGGGAAACTGAAAAATACAATGTGGAGGCAAGGAGAATGTTTCAAAAATCTAAACTTTGAAGAGTGCTGCAGAGACAGGATTGAAAAGGAGAAAGAAATGTGGGAAACAAGCCCGTGCTCCCATAGCTCGTCCTCCATCAGAACCTGAAGTTCTCTCACGGTATCTGTGAAACCCACTCACAGAGCAGCTCATCCCCGACCACAACTAATCCACCCAGGGTTACAAACACTTTACACCTTACAAATTTGTTACAGCTGTATCCCGTCCTTCCACAGGGGGCTTTCAGAGATTGAGGGCCGATAATGGGGATGGACTAAGCATTCTCAGAGATGTTCTCTGAAAACATCAAGTTCAGTATAATGCTAAATACTTTAAAAAAATAAAAAATAAAAATTGGTTCCAGTTATCTCAATTTGAGAACCAAGATAGTGGAAGCCCTTGACCTTAATTTCTGTGCTCCACCTTCCCTCTCTTTCCCCTGTGAAACGAAAATAATACCATGCCTTTCGTTTCCTAAAAAAAAAAAAAGTATTTGCAAAGTGCTGTGATATTATAGCAATGAAAGCCATAAAAAACCCATGAGGGATTCAATAATTCAATATTCAAAGTAGAGTTTGAATAATGCATAGTAAATGAGGCTGAAGGCCATGCAGAACCAAAAGTGTTCTGAATGATTGCTTATTAGGCGGGCTCCGTCCAGCCCGTGCACCGAGCGAGGAAGCACTCCTGAGGGAAAATAGTATATAATTATGTAATTTCATAGCTTACTATAATGCATAATAAAATCACATTCAGATTGCAAAGAAACTTTCAAACTTGGAATGCCTGACACTGCATTATGCCAATTTCCTTTTCAGAGTAATTTTATGTAGAAAAAGCAACTAGTTCATTACCTAGAGGTCTGGTCTGCCTGATCCAAGTTTCGAATTTTGGGGAAGAAAATGCTGACTTAAAAACAAAACCAAACTCAAAAAACCCCAAACCAAACATACCATGCTAACTCTAAAAAAAAAAAAAAAGCCAAAAAAAAAAAGCGCCTTGGTGGTCTAACACCATGATTAAGTCTGTCAATGTCAACTAACAAGGCTGTCAATTTTCCAGTCATTTTGAACTGAACTTTAAATTGAGTATCTTTGCATTCTTATATAAATGGGTATTAGTAAATAAATCCAGCTGTGTATCACTAAGCAAGGTGAAGAAACTGTTCCAACATAGCAACCAGTTACACAGAAAATCCCTTGCAAACCAGAAAACGTAATTTAAAGAATGCTCTTTCTTTCATGTCGCCTATTAATGGTTGATGCTGGGACAACACATCAGTCTAACTTAATGTTATTTTCTTAATTTCACGTAACTATTGGTTCATGTCCTTGCTTCAACTTCTGCAAGTTACTACTTGATAGGATTAGGAAGTTGCTACAAAGCAAAAAAAGGTATTAATTTATTTCTGTTCTCGTTAAAAATCTCTGTCCCTTCTTCGGCCTCTTTGGTGTCCGAATGACTCCAAATTCATAATCAGAGAATCATCAACGAATCATGGTCAAAACAGTGTAGTGCCAAATGGAATTCTACAATGATTTAACCTGCCTCTAGAGCTGTATTTTCAAAATATGAGTGAGGAAAAGGCAGTGTGCTTATTAATTTTCATACAACATCAGTATTCAGTGAAACCTGAGCTATCGGAAAGAGTGACTTCCTTACAATGTTTTTATTAAAGAAAATGAGAGAAAGCAGACACAGTGAACAAGAACCAAGGAACCAAACTTGCTATATTAAACAAAGCCTTTTTAGGAAATCCAAATCATTTTGTCTTCAAAAACTTCTACAATGCACTAACAGAAGACCATCTCTTCAGCTCACCTTGAATCCCACATGCTGCACAAATCCACTTTCTGCATGCATCTGCTGGAGTTTCTGTTTCTTCAATTTTTTAAACTCTAACAGTTCTTTGTATTCAGGTAACTCTCGATATGTTATTGGAATACTCTCTTCATCCTGTTCATGGTTAAAAATAAATGAGAAACATTCTTTAATTTAGGATATAACACCTAGTAAGACATATATTCCATAAATCACAATGTACAATCAACTGCCTTTGAGAAAATGCTGGCAATATATTCTATCTAAGAAACGTACTGGGAAATTATTTTTAAAAACAGCACAAAACAGTGCATACAGCTAACTTGCATTTTATTTTGTATTATTTACACTTTATTATGTGCATTAAAAAAAACCAACAACATCATCCTACAAACAAGTTTATTCCGTTGAAGAGCTTAGCTCTCGTATAAAGGAGCGAGCAGGGCCTAACTTTCATTCCTAGTTTTCTTTTCACCTTAGATGCCAAACTGCAATTTGCAAATAATCCGCTTGTCCATACACTGTGGGCAAAATGGCAGCTGCAGTAGAAGACCAAGCTTTTCTTTAAGACAAAGCTGGTTTATTTTAGTTTTAAATATGTGGCAACTAATATTATAATTGAGAACTGAAATTTCAGGTCAGTTTTATCAAGTTAATTCATCATACTCTTTACTATTCTGTGGAATGGTACAGAATAACGCTTGTTCTAAGGACAGTTACAATCACTGTTCTGAAGTACTTTCAAAGCTGTGAAAATATTAAACACAAATGACACCCAAAATCTTTTTACGGTTTTAAGATTTTTAAAAGACCCACAAATCAAGACAGTACCAAGCTTCCATTATATGTATTTTTTATTTGAAGACAGTCAATCTTAACAGTATTAACTTCTCACCTTTACCTGTAAGAATAAAAAGTGATGAGAAGCACCATCCCACGACTGGAGGAGTTGAAGTCTCGGAGTTATCAACTCCTTTATCCCTCTACTTCATGCTGTCTCTTAACAACTCAAGAAAATAGACTGCTATTTTTCCTGAATTATGAAAACGTTTGCCTCCCTACAGGCCAGTGCATACAGCTTTGCCAGAGATTTGTAACAAAGGGTGCTCTCTTTTTAAAGAAACACATCATTTCTGTGTTTTCTCATCCAATTTTCTTGAACAAAGGTTGAGGACCTCTATGTTACGAGAAGACAGAAGCTCTCGTTCTGATTCAGATGCCCGTTTCAAGATGGCTATTTAATTGTAGCAGCTGTACTTGGTAGATGTCAGCTGTTTTCAAAGATAACAAGTCTTTATTGATGTACAGCATTTTTCAGAACCTATGCTCATAGGAATGTTCAGCTACGGAAAACAACTACAACATAGTAATAAAAATTCTAATGTAGCCCACACACATAATTTCAATTCTTTTTATGAATCCATGGAGATTAAAGAATCTGTATTATTTAGCAAGTTTATTAAAGGAAGTGAGGGAAAGAGGCTTGCTCTTTGGTGTTAGATTTCTAAAGGCCTTATCAATTATTTAATTGTAATTATGAACCTATATAAAGGACTATACTGCAAATGTTCACAAAAAATCAAGGTTAAATGACATGATTAAATTGTGTGATGATAAGCTACATTCTCTTAATATAAAACAGGGATTCACCTTCCATGCACATCTCAAAAGTTATTCTGAGAAAAACTGCCTGGCACATAATAACCGCATATTGAATAAACTACACTGTAATAGCTCCCTGTGCAAACACTTCATTCTGGAATAGTAAGTATTTGTATTCTAGAATAATTAGACTGCTCACAAAATGAAGTAATCGTAACTCAAAAGTAAACTCAATTTGTTGGGATCCCGAGAGTCTTCACTTGAGAGTAACTCATTTATAACTGAAACAATTTTTCAGTCAAGCTGACTGGTAATATCCAGACAAAATCTTTTGTCTTTACAGGGGAACAGCACCTGGTACTTCCACTGTAAAGAACTCATAGAAAACCTTTCCTATAATTTTCTTGCTACACTGAATCTCTTCTCCACCATGCTGATGCATAGTATTTTTCTCCCTAGACAGTGACTGTCACTAAGAGACCTGACTTTTAACATTAGAACAGAATCCTGTAGGTTCATTTTGAATATAGTTCATGATCTCCTTTTTCTTCCAAATTGCTTCTACTTTACACTGATAATGGGGATCTTTTTGGCAACTGAGCTCACCCATGTCTTTCTACATTACTGCAAGCCAGAAATATATCCATCTAGAAATGCTGCACCAGTGAAGAAAGAAAAGATTAAGCCGAACTTAAAAAAAAATAAAAATAAAAGGCCACAAGTCCACCGTCATCACTACAAAAAAGTAAACCAGCAACTTCTACCAAAAATTAAAATAAATCCCAGATAATTTATGGTGCCTATATTAGAGTTAGGACACCATAGCAAACCCAAATTGTGTCAGGAAAATACTCAGAACAGTTAGAAAATATGTATTTAAAAACAATACAGAATGAAAGAATGTTTGCTCAAAAACAGTTAGATTGAGATAAATAATAGTAATCTGCACCTCTTCTAATCTGCATTTTTCTTTCCAGGCCTTTTAAGGTTCTTACCAGAATATGCAAAGTTATCAGGAATGTCTGTAGATGAACCAGAAGACCATCAGAGAGAGAATACAGAACATGAGTGAAGATGGGATTTAAGACTGAGTAACAGATGAGCATATTTAATAATTTAAGGAAGATTATGCAGTGCATGTAAAAAAGACAATAAAGAAAATGAATGGACTTCGACTGGGTGGCCTTAATACTTCTGTTATGCAACAAGCTTTTCACACAGAAGATGTCACTAGCCTCACAACAAAAAAAAAAAACCAACCAACCAAAAAAAAAAAAATCTTAACAAGTCAGGTTCCTCAGTCTAAGCACAGTAAAGCCACAGTGATTCACACCAGCTGTGAACTGTGCCCAGCATCCTGGCTGTAGGATATAGTCCCTCTATATGGAAGTGGGAAAGACATACGTTTAAATTCTTGTAGTATTAACGCATATGATAAATTAAGAAATTGGAACACTACATGATGTAACAATACATTGGGTTAGGATGTCTACTAGAATTTGCCTCTAAAAACACATACATTTGCTGGTTGATGACTCAGTCTGTTAGTTCACGCTTTGAAGTGGATTTTTTAAAAAAACGTAATTAATTCAGCCAGTGAAGGAAGACAAAAAGCAATGATGCCAATAGCATTCAAATTTTACCAGGGCTCTATGTAATTTTTCTAATACAACACATCTTTAACCAGTCATAACTATGTAGTTTATAGGATTTTCAAACTGATCTCATGTCAGATTGTTTTCTGAAAATATGCAACTAAAACTTTTTACACCTGTTTTAGGATTAAACTGTTTATTACTTCTTTTACATACTTCCTTTCTGAATTGGTTTAAATTTTCTGCAATTATGGGCCTTTATATTAATCATGTGTTTATAGTTCAAAATGGCTCATGAATCTTACCACAATTTAATACTTACTTGATGATACTTATTTTATGGCAAAGATGCTTTATTTTCATATTATTCATTAAACAAGGTTAAAATGACAGTAAGCAAGACATCTCTGAGTGATTTAAATGACATACCGATACTTCCTCTTCTACTGCAGTATCCATATGGCTGTGAAAACTGGATCTGTCATCATCTTCATCCATATAAACTGGAGGTTCATGAGATGTCATGAAAGTTGAAGGTTTGAAAAGATGTTTATTTAAAGGATGCTGCCGTCTACTTGATGACTACAGTGAAAAAATGATATATTTTTAAAAACATTCTTTGGTTATCATTTAAGTAATCCTCACCAATAAAACCTTGCCAGAAATTTGCTCTTTTGCACTGAACGGTCTATCATCTTTCCAATTATTTTTAGCTAGACTTCTTTATCAGAGCCTCATACAGCTGGAGTTTTTCTACCCCATGAGAAGTGAAATCAGACGAATAGCGCAACAATTCTTTGGTAAGAACCCAGTAAGAAAGAGCCCTTACCATAAAAACCCTCCATCTACATAAATGAGACGAACAATAGAAAAAATAGAAAAGAAAGCTGTTACAGTTTTGAAGACTGAGAACCAAAGTGCAAAGATATTAAAAGACTTCCAAGAGTCACGAATGGCATGAATGCAAGACTAAACAAAGAAGTCTTTTTACACAGAGATCCAAGAGACCGGTCCATGCTTGACACTTATCATCAACTTCTTGTATTAATTTGTGCCTTAGATAATCTAAGTCTAGGTTAATTGTTCAGATTTCTTTCCTAGTCCAGGGAGAGAAGAGGCAATTCATTTCACCATAAAAGAGGTTTCTAAGAGTTAGAAAGAATTGCTCTCTGAAGGTTCTTTTTCATTGCCGCTGACTGGAAAAGGAACCTAAAAAATGTTAGATGAGATAAATTACTCCATTAGCGTATATCTAAAACCTTTCAACTTTAATGCTGTCTGAAGGTGTAGAATGCATGGCAGTTTTAAAATAGATTACTTAAAGGCACTCAGCCCCTATTAGTTATTCCCCGTGGAAGAATATTAAATAACAAAAAAGGAAGAATTTAGGGTGAATGAAACTGACTCAACTTTTTACTTAGCTACTTTCCAGACCAGCATTTTGACATCTTAAATGTCAAACCTTACACTCCTCAATTTAAAGAAAAGAGAACGAATCAAAATCTAGAAGTATGAAAAGTTCTTTTTTTAATAATCATAAGAGGATTGTCTTACACTGTGCCTAGCTTCTATCATACAGATAAAGCATAAGGAACTTTTACAACAGTTAATACTTTCTCTTTTCAAGCAAGACTTTTTAGACCAAAGGTTCCTAACTCAGCTATATTTGTTAACACTGTAATACAACCATTTATTTCTAAAGATAGTTTCAACCTCTAAAGAGGGATCTAGCATTATTTTACAGTTGTGCGCAGTTAAAAAATTAAAGGCAAAAATCATGGAAGTTATCTTAGATGGAACATAGCTATGCAGGCAGAAGTACAGCAAGGAATTGAGACTAGCCCCATTCCCTTTTAAGGGAAGAGATGAAGTCTGTAGTAACGATTGGAAGCTGGCACCTCACATCCACAGAACTGCAGTGCACAGAATAAAAATGAAGATTTTGTTCTAAGATTAATGCACTATCCATTGTGTTGTATTTTTCCACCTTCTGCCTTATGATCACTGGCTTCCTGGTTTTGCTGCATTTCTGGTTTTCTTTAAGATTCCACCCCCACTCAAAATACTCCCATTTACAAGGTATTTCAGATTGAGCTGACACAGTGATTTTAATTTTCTGTTAATAGAAAACAGATTTACGTTCAATACTAGACCTGGAAGTCAAGAAAGGAAAACTGTGTCTATGCTTACATAGCAGCACTGTTAAGCATACAGTTATGACCTAGGAATTTAACTGAGTATTTGAATTCTCTTTTTAAGATGATTCTACTTCTGGTGAAGAATGAGCTATTTTAGTAATTTAGTATTTTAGCAGACAGTTAAAAAAATAATTTTTCCTGGGGGAAATGTTATCTTCTGGATTAATCTTAAAAGCAGGTGCACTAATAATATTATATAAGAATTAAATAGAAAACGATAAGCCGTAATTGAAGAACTGAATACTAGAGTCCTAAATCTCTGATTCAGTTTTATTTTCACCAGTACCAGATGATTGTTATACAGGAAAATAAACTGATGCATCCTGTTTAATATCCTGTACCACTTATCAGAAGAGACATTATGCCATATGAGGAGACATACACAGTAACGTCAACAAGATGTTCAAGAACTGAATAAGCATCTCACCTCCCCAGTAACCACTTAAATAAAACATCCTAGGCAATCCCCATGGAGAAACGCAAGTATCTTCTTGTGAAGCATCCTTTTTGACAAAATTATTTACATTAAATATTTCTATGGTTTTTATTCTCCCATAGATATGTACTTTAAGTATCAGCATCCAATTTTTATGCTTCTATTATTGGCAATAAAGCAGATACCACAGTTCACAGCATACGTGCATACTCGGTATCAAAATAAGGACAGGCTTCCAATACCCTGAGCATTTACTTTCTGCCACATGATGTTATCTTTAGTGGAGGCTTGGGAATAACTACAGCCTGGTACAGTGCTGTCAATCTCTGCTCTAAGTAGACAGCTATATTAGCAGACTGAGAGCTCAATTCCCCCACATACGCTATTTGTTTGATCTTTTCATCTGCGCTATTTCTTACGTGGGATACAAATATAAAACGGAAACGCTACCTTAATACCAACCCAGGGCACAATGACCTTACTCTTACGACTTGGTAATAAGGATATGAATCATACTGTGAAAACAGACGTAAGTATTAGATTAGCTCTATGTATAAGTTTAAGAAAAACCTGTAGGACGGTAGCATTACCATTGTAGTACTAGAACGTTCAAAATTTTATAAAAAAATATGTTTCACTCTTCATTATGCTGTGTTTGTGTGCACATGAGATGCGATAAAGAACTTCATGGATCACTGTTCAAATTAGTGAAAAATATGGTTAAAAGGTCACACATGTACTGATTAAATGTTGCTATTATTTATCAAATCCAGCGATCTGCTGCCTGGCAGCGTTGCTCACGTTCTGTAATAACAGTCTTTCCAAATAAAACTAAGAGGAAAGAAGAAAAGACATGACTACCGTAATTTAAAATGGTAAGGTTGCACAAACAACTCAAAGGATTATAATTTTCAAAACTAAATTTTCAACCCCTTTTGTAATTAGCCCTGAAGTATGGTAAACTGTACATGTTAGTAAGAAAGCACTAATCAAGACTTATATCCATCGAAAATATTAATGATTTAGACTCAACTTGCACGTAAATGCAAAGAGAAACACAGAATTTCTGCTGCAATATTGTCTCACCTTTTTGGAGTATAAATATAAGTTTGGAGTTCTTCCTGGAACTGGAATACCAGCTTTAGTCAGTTTAATAAAATACTTTTGCACTCTACTGGCAACCTAGAAAAAACAGCATAGTTAGCATACGGAAAGTACTTCCACAATTTATTTATGAAATAAGCAAGCACTGAAATCAGATGAAGCTGTGGATGCCTCATCCCTGGCAGTGTTCAAGACCAGGCTGGATGGGGCTTTGAGCAACCTGGTCTAGTGGGAGCTGTCCCCGCCTGTGGCAGGGGGTTAGAACTAGATGATCTTTAAGGTCCCTTCCAACCCAAACCATTCTATGATTCTACAATATTTTAATTTTTCCAGGTATGGAGAAACATACATAGAAGTATCGATACGATCAGAGATGTAGTAATCTTTATATTGAAATACTTAAGTATACTTTTACCTGAAAGTGTACAACTGAAATAGGAGAAATTAAAATAATGTGAACACAGAAGATCAGCATTATTTACTTCTGGTCAAAATGGAGAAATTATGTCATTTTAGGAGAAAAATCCCACCAAGTCAGATGCAGAAACATTCAGTGCCTCCACACCTGTGTCCTTTTGTGGATCCTGGAGCCAGTACAGAACTCATTTTCTGTCTGCGAGTATTAAAATGTCTGCCCGTTCTACAATATTGAGGTGCAAGAATTTCAGCACTCCAATGTAACTCAATCTGAGAACAGCTGGTGTCACCATATTTGCTATATAGAATTAGATGCATACTGTCGAAATCTAATGAAAAACTAGATCATGGGCTTTGGGGCACTTTTAAAATTCTCTATTTGAGATTAAGAGTTGCATTGCTGTTAGTGAAATGCAGGCCCTGCTGCTACATGTTTAAGAAAAAGTGATTACTGAAAAGATACTGGATTTTGTTTATTGCTACTGAAAAAAAAAAAAAGACATCTACAAATAAATCTTATGTAAATCTGTATCACTGCTAGGATACAGTGACTGACATCCCTACTACCACAGCACAAGCACTCAAACAATCCCAAGCAGTCCGCTATTTTTTGTAGCAAAGTAAGCTTTATTGCTTTAATTATGAACATTACAAAAAATAAACTCTCCTTTTTAATTCCTTAGTTTATGAACCATTTTTTTTGGACAAAAAACTCGCTCAAATTAGAAACAAATTACTTAAGAGACTGTATCCCGGTTTCTCTTCAACACTTATCAGTGCTTCCTAAGAAGCTTTAAAAAACACAACAAAAAAAACAGGTCAAGGAAAGGGACCACTTCTCCAAGTGTTTACTTCTTACCTGCTTTGCTGTTCTATTTCCCAGTTCATCAGCTATCTTCTGCCACCGTCGGGACTCTACTTCCTCTGGTGGATACTTCAAAAGCAATTGCTCAAGTTTTTTCTAAGTCAACAGGGGAAAAAAAAATAAATACATCTTTCCTAGTAGAGGTATCAGTTGTCAAAAGATCAGTATTTACATAGATGTGACTCTGAACTTCTAAGTGCTTTAAACATTACTACAAAAATTGCTTTTATTCTCAGGTATGTTACCACAGCTACAAAATGGAATTTTCCCATTACCTGTTCCTCTACTGTCCACAGCTGGTTAAAAGTTTCAGGTTTGGTCTCATCGCAAAGTCGTCCTCTTATCATCTGCTCAAATACAGTGTATAAAATGGAATACACATTTAGAAAAAGTACAGTTAGGATAAGTAGGAAAAGAGTTAAAATCAAGTTAAGTGAAACCAAACCCAAACCAAATAAACTCATGAAAATTTGGAATAAAATTTGCCTAAACCAAAAATAAGTTCTCTGATTTGAACAGACAAATGAAATTTCATCACCGTTAACATTTGAAATTAAGACTACCCACATACCCATACTGAAAAAGAAAAAAAACTCAAAAGTAAATTTTGTAAAATTTCATCTTTCCTTTTATAACAACTACCTGCGGACGACTGTTTGTAGAACCTTCTGGACCATCACTTAAAGGCAAGACAGAGTATGAAATAGACTCTCCATCCTTCTTGGGATCCAAAGGACTTTTTGGTCTTGCGGGTATACCTACTGTAAGCAACACAAAAAAAGCATTATTAAGCCTCCACACTGGTCATTTCTTTCTTGTAACGTACGCTTACTTTCTTTTTACCTTTGTCAAAAATTAGCTTCACTCTCCTACTGTTACGTTTTCGGTTTTTGAATTCTCTCTCAAAGTTTCCAAGGCTAGTGGTGTATTGGTCCCAGGCAATCTCAGGGAGCTGAACAACTCTTTGAGGATATGGAAGACCCATATCAACCTGAAAAAAAGAGTGAAAAGTGAAAATCAATATTTAACACAATTGCTGCATATCCAAACAAAACACTGAATCCTGAAAACTTATGAAAACCTGATACTGCTTTTTAGCTCACAGCAGAATTCAAAATCAGAATTTAAGTGCCATGCAACACACAGTCTTTTTAGGGAGAAGGTATCTTTCAAGAATAATACACAACAGTGCATAAAATATGCAGCGGCACGGTCAATGATGGCTTATTGAGCGTAAAACTTTAAAGCTTGTATTTCACAGTTGAAATCAGACGTTTCTGACTTCAATATCCTTTTACTGTCTAGCTGTCATTTATTTTGTTTAAATATACTGTTTGCCCAGGATCTGTACCCTTCTTAACACAGAGAACTATAGGACACGAAGTTCTCTCATCTGATAAACCTAAACTCCTCCCATCAAAGAAATCAATGTATATTTTACACTGATTTTGCTCTCTTCTGCCTTTATTTAAATATCAACCTTAAGACTATCAATTCCTTTGGTTTGGAGACAAAAATACACCACATACTTTCAACCAGCATTAGTATTTCCCTGTACAATGATTATCAAATACAACACATTTACATCATGCATGCTATTAACTCATCTCAAAATGTAATGGAAAGACAACTGCTAAAACCTTAGGGCTTGTATCAGACCTGTCTTTAAACCTAGGTCTCTACAAACCCAGGAAAAGAGCACCATAAAACACCCACTTCATTCTTCACTGAAATACAACATGTTGCTACCAGCCTAGAAGGTCAAGCGTGTTTGCCACTGGTAGACATGGAAGGAAGAAAGAATTTAAGCTTTAAACATTTTTTCAGTATCCTTGTTACTACAAATTTTTTTCAATCTTGAAAAGAAAATGTTTCCTTATCAAAATTAATTCTCCTCCACCAGACAATATTCTATGATGTTATCCGGAACTCAGGTATGTTTTCTAGTTTGGTTTCAGGATATAAACTACATTTCCTGCTTTTTAAAAAGTACCCACCCAAATTCACTCATACCACAACATTTGATTTCTCTAGTGAGAAAAGTTATGAATTCTTGATGTAATGCCTTACTATGAAGTACTTCCAGTCACCTGTAGATTTCAGGTTGTCTTAAAATACCTACATTACAATTAGAAATTAAAAGATTACATTTCTACGTACCAAAAAAGGAGACAGCAAATCTAATAAAATCACTGAAGACCTACATCTTACAGATTTAATAAGCAAAGGGCCATTTTTGCTCAGCAGAGAAAGGATTTTAAACTCATAATGTTTACACAAGTATATACAGATTTCTCCGATTTCTATAGATGATGAATTACTAGTTATTAAAAAAAAAAATAAAATCCGAGTAAGACTTAAGAAACGCCCATTGAAATACCTTCTTCTGGAGTCTTTCCACAAATCCAATAGGATCTTTCAGTGCTTCTCTCTGGTGTCTGCCTAAACTTTCAAGGTCTTGAACTGCTTGAGTACGTTGAGCCTCGAGTACAGCAATCGTCTGTAACAGTCTCTGATAACTACAGAGACAAAGGAAAACATCTCACTAAATTTGTCTTTAAAAGTGGCACCCCCCCAATCTAAATACTAGCCATGATTATCTACTAATATCTACCAGATTTCATAGCTTATCTGAAACAGTTCACAGACATTTTTACTCAATTATATAAAAAAATATATCAAATCTATTCTAAGTAGTAGATGAATTTATATAAACCCATTAAAAATATATTTAAAACCCCAAGTGATTTCCTTTAAAAGTAAATTCTATACTAGCTAAAACAATATGGTATCAGGGACAAGCTATTAATATTCTCAATAGCTATGACCAACAAGCTTTGCTTACAAAATTAAACACACAAACAACATGACCTAATTTCTCTTCCACTTCAAAATCAGCTTCCTTCTACCCTAATACAAATGACTCTACCACAGAATTTTAACATTTCACTCACTCACACACAGTGCGGGCAGGAATGACTTAAGAACTGTATCTAAACATCTCATATAAACATCTCATCTAAGCATCTCTGCACGTTTGAGCAGAATATGAGAGTCACTTATGAAACATAACAATAAACCAAGGAGTAGGTAATTAGAAAAATAAATACATATAAAAAATATTCCTCTAAGAATAGAGAACTCGAATGAAAACATCAGCAATTCCCTCCAACCTGCTGTCCTGATGCACATGCAATTTTGATTTTCTATTTAACAGATACACTTGAGAGTCACTGAGGTGACTATCATACCTGTTCAACCAAATAACATATACTTCCCAAACTGTTTTCTATAAAGCTAACTCAAGAGTCAGGAATTCATACAATATTGTAACAGAGCCTTTAAAAAATAGGTAATGACATTTAATACCTTTTATTAGCTTTACAGTTACAGTTGTCCACTTCAGTGTCTGAATCATGTAGTTACTCATGGCCCCTGTTGTTGCAAATTATTATGTATCAACTTTTTTCATGAAAATGCTTTCTGACATTTAATACTACAAGTGTATGTTTGTTCAGTGCAAAATGTACCCTACAGTATACTAAAATCAGGTAAGCTCTATTCACTACTACACTACTTCAGTAAACTTTCTATTCCCTTATTGCTAAAACAAAGACAAGCCTAATGATGAATTCCACATGTATTATAGAAAAGATCCAGAGGTTACTGAGTTAATGCAAATTTTTCAATTGACTGCACTGGTAAGTGGGTAAGGCTTCAAGTGAAGGGAAGTAAACAGCCTCAAGGCAAAATACAGGCTTTGCACCGTCAAATATTTAAGTTTCTACCTAGACATTTAACTGCTCCCTCCCCATGAAAAGGGGTAGTATTTGAAAACATAAAATACAGCCATACATTCTGAAGTGTGAAATAAAAATACTGACCTTGTTTAAAAACAGCAGGATACAATTCTGTTATGAATTTATTATTATTTAAATCTGTCTGCAAGTTTGTAGGCAACTAAGACCAAAAATTTTTGTTAAATAGGCCATTAATATTGAAACAGTAGTGGAATATTTTCACTATTGGAAACGTGCTCCGGTTTCTTCTAAACAAAGAAACTTTGCATAAAGCAAGACAAATAATCGGGCTATTCCTGAACAGGCAAAAAACTAACTTCAGAAATAACTTACAAAAGTAGTGAAGACACATTAAAATTGGTCTGAGACAATACCACAGTTCAGACTGTTACAGGCTTACAGGAATCATCATATGTAGAATTAAGATCTTTACTAAGTTTTTACAAATAGCATCCGATGACTGCCTAACTGGGCTGGGCAACCTCAGTCCGTGCTCAGGGGGACAGAGAGAGCACTGCTTACACAGCAGCCTGCCCTGCCGGCTCCAGAGACACGGAACACAGGCAGCTGCTGACCTCTTTGGTGTAGATGCAGCTGTAACAACACAGAGAGTTTCATAATACCTAGGGAGATGATTTAACCTGAAAAAAACAGCCTTTTTCTATCAGCAGGTGACAAAACTTCTATACAAGACTCTGGAGTTAACTCTAGTCACAGTAACAGAGGCTCAGTAATGTGCACAAAAATTTGCGTCTAAGATGATGTTAAATAAATACCTGCCTTTCTTTTCTTGAGCCATTTTACCTCATTTACTCAGACTGTATTTAAGTGACTGCTTTTCCAAATGAAATTGAAAGAAAATAATAATTTCATTTAAAACACCTACATACACAGCAGGAAAAAAAGCAACCAAATGTTGGTGATTTAGATGAAGAGCTAATTTAACTGTGATTCACATGTGTAAAGTGGGGGAAGAAATCATCTTAATGAGGTGGCCTTAAATAATTAAGTCTGAATGGAAAGATAAGAAATTACATTTGGGGAGAAATAATAAACAAAACAAGAAGTCCAATTATTTTCCCCATTAAAACATTCACGTGACCTCACTGAATCAATCACAGACTTGAAGATAAATGGTTCAGAAGCAATACTTCTGGTCTTCATGGAAATACATAAAATATTACAAGAACGTCAGGATCATTCAAACATGTCATGTGATGTTGATCTGTACAGCACTATTATCATGAAATAGTTCAAAAGAGAAAAAGGGTTTTTTTGAGGGAACTGTTCAGACAAAAAGATTTCCTGGTACTTTTTTTTGCATCTCCACTGAAGAAATATATCAAGTTGGAGCTATTTACTTTAACTTCTATATTCAGTTTTTATGTTTGAAGATATTCTGAAGCCCAGGAATAAGAGTGCAATTTTATCAAATAAATACCAGAAGTATTGAAATGCATGAAAATGTGCATTTTCAGGTCTTACATTGCCAAGAAAAAAAATTAAAATGCTAATCCTGAAACACATAGTTGGCATATTCCACATTCAGGTACTTCAGATTTGTTGCAGTACTGCACTCTCTCCAAACCACTGAACATCCTTTTAAATTCCAACATGACTTTTTAACCGACTGTATTATATTGTTTCCATACGTTAAGTTTTGAACCACTGCTGTTTTCACAGGCTTGTACAGGCTTTTAGTTCTCTGGCCCTACGTGACTGTAATAAAGCCAAGTTTCTCTCTGAAAAAGCAGTAAGTTAAATAACAACGCACACGTTGAGCACTTTGAAGTCTCTGTTCTGGCTTCTTAGTTTCAAACAGTAACGTAATACTTCAGCCACATTAAGCAAAAGACACGGCACGCAAAATTTCCAAGCTAAAATTTTTACTATCCCATCTTGCAAGGTTCTTTGTAAATAAGCACAGCAATTATGATTCAAACTACCTCCTGCAGTTGCACGAACATTCTCCACAGCTGAAAAAGCCTAATGAAGGTAAGTAGTAACTGGAACCTTGCTCACTCGTCTGCTGCAAAGCTGGCTCCATCCTTCAATGAGGCAATCAAAGAGCAACCATCTCTAAATTATTTAGCTACAGTTACACAATTTTCTCTGAAAGATCTGTGAGGAATTACCAAGGAAAATTATCTCACATCTTCTGCCAAAACAAAACAAACTCAAACACCTAAAAACGCGTAATTTGAATAAATGCACAGTCAGTCATATCCCTATGCTGACTGAAAGTTTACTTTTCTCAGTTCTAATTACTAAATTGTTAGCACATACAAAACCTGAAGCAGTTTTCTTTGTAGGAAAACTTTCATTCCACAGAATGTAATTCTGTGTTTCCACAACCCTAGTATTGAAACACTCTTGTAATTTCTTAAAGTATGTTAAATGCCAGGAATCTTCCAGATGAACACTTAAATTAGAAACTGATGCTGAAAAACCTTGATTAAAATGGGGTTTCGAGGGATCGATATTTAAGAAAGGAAAGCCACTTCTTAAAGATTGATGCTGATCAGTAGGGATTCCAGCTGATCCAGTTGTTCTGCTGCAGTGACAACTACTTCACTCTTTTGGATTGCTCTATAAAATAATTATCACATAGCAGAGCTGTATTTCTGGAAGTCCTGCCATAAGCAATTAGTGATTACACTATTCATTTCCATGAACCTTGTTCTAAGAGTTGTTAGGGACACAGCAGCCTCCTTGTCTGTGTAAGGCTTGGAAAAAGCAGAGCTAGTACCTTAATGAGACACATTTCCACTTAGATCTAGTTTTCTGAGACCTACTTACAAGATGCCTTTTTTCCCCCCCCATTCTTTCCATCCTGTGATAACACTATTTACAGAGTTACATCACAGATTTTATTTTCTTTACACCAAGAACTAACAACGAGCTTTGGAAAGTCCTATATATAATTGGAGTATATGTGCCTTAAGAATAGCACATTTCTTAAGTTTACTTTATTTTTTGTACTAAATGACTTAACACTAGCCTGTACAAGAGGCCACGTCATTCAGCATTTTTAAAGCAATTCATTTCAGTATTACAATAGAAGCCAATCAGTCACAGAGGCCAGTCCCTCCGTGGTTTCTCAAGGTTTCTTCTCTAAAAACAAGGCCCCTACAAAGTCTTAATGCTCAAACATTTAAGAACACACAAGGAAATTTTCTGCCATCAGTCTTATCCATAAAAAAATAAGAAATTTCATCTTAAGTATCTTTATCCAAAGTAAATTTACAAACAAACTTGAAATTTGTAAGAGGTATTTCAAAACACTACTCTGCACTATTTGTCGGACTTCCCTTACCTAATATTCCAACTTAATTATAATGCATTTTCTCACCTTTAAGGCTAGAGACTCTGAAACAGTTGTATTACTTCTACTCTCCCCTCAAATGAAAATAAATGGGAGGTCACTCTCCAAAGTTTAGCCCTTATTTCACCTTTTTCAACCTTACATTATCACCTCTGAAGTAATGATATAATGAACACTCTCATATTTACTTATATATATAAACTCATGCAACTTTGAAAGCCTCCAAGTTTCACATAGTATTCAGACAATCTTACACACACAGCTAAATATTTATTACTTGCCTATATCATGAACCATATACAGACTTAAACCACTTGCACTGTTATCACAATGATAATTTTCCCTTCTTTAAATATTTATCATATTGTTAGATCACTAATGCAGCTCTATTCAGTATTTTTTAAAGTTGACAATATATAAAAGTTTTATAAAGCTAGCAGGTGATAAAGGTGACACTTAATAACAATGGAAAACCGTAGCATGAAGCTATTTGCAATTTAGATAATAAAATCAGCATACAGAGTGCCCTGTAATTTATTGTCTGGATGCTCATAGAAATCACTTGAAAGAAAAAAGAGACCTTGTCAACTATACTGGCCTTACAATCATCACTTGGTACCTTGCAAAGGCGTGTACTTTGATACCTAGTTAAAAAGAAGTGACTTATCCTCTCTTGACTGACAAAATGCTGTGCAGCTGGTGGTCATCACTTTCCACTCCCAAAACTGCGCTTCTACAGTTGCATGAATATGTATCACAGTATGATAAAAAGTACAGTAACATC
Source organism: Numenius arquata (assembly GCF_964106895.1). Classification (NCBI taxonomy): domain Eukaryota; kingdom Metazoa; phylum Chordata; class Aves; order Charadriiformes; family Scolopacidae; genus Numenius; species Numenius arquata. Next base: position 48,963,963 of record NC_133583.1, on the reverse strand, counting down.
AATTTGGGGGATTAGAAGGTAAAAATGTGTGTGCTACAACTTAAATTTTATATTAGAAATATTATGTCTTCTGCAGGTAGGATTTGTTTTAAATGAAGGAGTATACACTTTTCATAACAAAGCATGGCTTAAATATATATGTAGAAAAAATATCTACCTTAAAGCAAACTTGTTTTTTGTATTTCCAAGAGCTGTGACACAAAATCAGTACATAACAGGAGGATTTGAGCAAGTCTTTGTTTTATTGCCATCTACTGGCACTCTAGCAAAGTACAGATTAAAAGATGCTCTACACCTAGTCATCTGGATTTTTTTTTCATCACTCCAGATTTTGGTCTACTAACAGTGATTCAGAAAAAAATCCCTTATTAGATGCTAAGCTAAGAAATTACTGGATATTGTACATGTTATATTGTAAAACTGCAAATTACTGTAGGAAAAGGGAAACCCCAGGCAGTAATAGATTGGCTTCCTGGGGAATTCTTTAAGTCAGATCAAACAGAATCTTCTCATTTCAAAGAAGTGAGTGTTTTGTTTTGTTTGGGGTTTGTTTCTTTGTTTCAGTTCAGAAATATCAGATAATGCTCCCAGCTTTTAAGCTTGGCCTTAAATCTTTGCCAGTGTCATGATACAGTCATTTTGACACTGTAGAGTTTCTTGCAAATTACTCTGATGTGCATCTGAGATTTAAAAAGATGAGTTACTGCACTAGTGAAGAGTGCTGGGATTCCACGCTACATTTGTAGAACACACACGACAGCAAGGAGGAAGCAGAAGAGACTGATGAAGAGTGACTCTTCTTTGATGTCCTTCCAGAAACAGAAAAGAGTTTAAGGGCATAATCAATAATGGCATATATCAACTCTGTCAGGACTTAGAAAAGCACCTTTACCTGAAGAAAGCAGCATCTGGTAGGTTTTTCCTTACCTAATGCTTAGATACTGTGATACTATGATAATCTACTTATATAGCCAATTCTGCAACTCATTATGAAATTGTTTTCCACTCCAGCTTAACCTCTTTACATATATTGCAATTTACTGTACCTTATCCATATTTAATATTCGTGCTTCAGACTTCTTTTAGAAGACTTCTGAGATAAGTAAATAATTAAACTGCATCTCCATTTTATACATGAAACAACTGAAGTATACATTAAGTGTCTTCTCTTTACCGTACCAGTAGCAGAACAAAAACTGCCATTTCCGAATGCCAGCCTCAGGCTACAATACACACCTATTTAAACCAAAACAGAACTAAGCTGAAAAACACATTTAAAAAAAACCAAAACAAACCAAAACAACAAACCTAAACCAAAACAAAACCCTACTGCAGTGTTTTACCTGGATGCAAAAGAGCAATTTTCCACTCTAATTTCACCTTTTTTCTTACTTTCACAGCTCCAGTCTTTGTATTTCAAGCACCTGAACAGTATTTATTGGTTATGAACTTGTGGTGTCCCTTTCTTTCTTAAATCCTTAACTCTGCCCCAGAAACAGAACGCCCACTCATCAATTTCTATAGGCTTCACTCTCGTCAAGAGCTGTCCACTGCACTCGGCAGGATTTAATATTAGCTGTACAAAAGCACCTTTATCAAATATCCACATTTCAAGTTTTCACAAGCAAGTTTTCAAAATTTTTAGTAGCATTAAGCCCCTGTGCCTCTGAACAAACATGTAACATTTCAGTCTTGTCAACATGAAAGGTTAAAATACCATCCACCAGTCTTCCCCCAGTTAACACATTTTAATATAGACTTTTGATCTTCCTTTAACAGCACTTTTGAAAAGTATTTGCCTGCAGGACAGTGATGTTTAGTAGGGAAGAAGATACAGGTCCCTGTCATTCCTCTATTTTCAAGGCTTGGAGTGACATGAGGAAATTGCAGTAAAATTGTTTTCCTCACAAAGGGCACAGACAGTCTGACAGCACATCCCCAACTCCTTCTTCTCCCTTATCATCATCCCTAATGAGAATGCTCCCAATTCCTTTACTGAGAGAAAGTATCACAGATTCCTCCAGTATGTCCACTTACGATACTCTTCTCTAAAAAGACGCTGGGGAAAGCAACTATTCAGAACAGGCTTTCTTCCAGAGACAAAATAGGAACAACCCATGTCACCATGAAACTGAACCAACTGTATAGCAATCCTCCAAAAACAATCTGAGAAAGCTGACAACATGGATTACTGAACTCCTTCAATTCACCCTACGTTAGTTTATGCAGGTTTTCACTATTACCCAAGGAAGAATCCCCGCCCCCCGCCAATTATTCAGGTGTATATTCTTGCCATAGGAACAAATGAACATATTCCCTCGAGTATTTTTGGTACAGTAATATCTGAAGACTATAACTGGATTACAAGAACAAGATATGCCATCACTAGAAGCTGAATGTTCTAACAACAATACAGAGAATTATTCACTCAATCTTTTTGGATAAAGAAGGAGAAGAAAAGTTAGAAGTAAGGAAGAAAATGAGCAAAATGTATTATTTTATTAGCATTCACCATGGACAAGCACAGATGGTCCTTGGCTTAGGAAGCATAGAACTTTCAAAGGTTGTTATACAAAACAGCACATCTTCACCTTGAACTACGCAAAACAAAATAAAGATGTGCAATGGAAAATTAAAAATCACCTGGCTATTCCTACCAAGAACAAAATTTAAAGGAAAGCCAAAAGTAGGATCTTTCCTCCTCTCAAAATAGTATATATGTACTTTCTAGTACCAAAGAAACACTTATCTTGATTAGAACTTATTGCTGAGACTAAAACAAGCATTAATATGTACTCTCGTACCATTCCTTTCTAAAAGATACTCCCAGTCAGTTTTGTAGTTCATGATGAAGAGACTGTCAAAACTTAATGTAAGACCAGGACAAATACTCAAGACTGGTAATGGAGTTATCATTTCAAGCCAAGTTAAAATTGAAGAGTAAAGACATGCACATTCTCACAGCAAATGCCAGTCACTATGTACTTGTTTTCTTGGTGGCACCATTGTGCTTACTATTATTTAGTAAAATACTTGTACATCCCCACCAAGTAGGTGATTATGTTAACATACTTTATTCCTTGTCCCACCAGACATACTTTATACTGGTGTAACTGGTATAACAAAAGCATTAGTGGTAAACTGTGGTTAAGTGTCCCTTGTGTGCATAGCCAAAATCACAGCCAGAGCCTTACTCTCTACACAGCTGTGCTGGGTGAATACATTACTACCCCATCTTTTCTTGGGTTATCCCTCTTTTTTAAAATCAGCACCATGAATTGCCTATGATATTTGATTTTTTTTTAAACTCTCATTTCCTACACCTCAAAACCATTTTTATTATTTACTAATTCTTAATTTTCCAGTTTAGATTAATTTACTAACGAGGATCCTAAAAAAAGGTAAGCATTTCCAAATGATCAAGCAGAAGAATCAGTTTCTACCTTTTTCTGTTTTAAAAATAGTAAGTGGTGTTTGGGAATTTTTTTTAAATTTGTGCATTTTTCCCCCATGATTTTTAATCCATGTTGATCAAAGCAGTTGGAAAGACAAGCTGAGTATGCTGAGTACGCTCTCTAAAAAGTGGCTGGAAAGGGAGAGAGACCATAACTGCTGTCTCCAGAAGAGAAAGGCAAACAAACTGTTACTCTGCACATCCTCTGGTCAGTCCATCCGCACACCCACCCACATGTGCCACCGAGGCAGCCAGGAGGGAAGCAGGGAAGCAGCTCTGGGCTGCACAGCTCACCCTCTCTCTTCCAGGACAGGATGCTGCAACAGAGAACTCTTGGAGGTGAGAGCACAGGCAGAGAAAGAAAAGCAGGTATCAGGCAAATCACAAGAGAAGAGAATTCAAGGACACAAATTCAAAAGAAATCAAGCTGTTTTCCACAGGATGCACTATTTAACTGAGGACTGCACTGTGTTTGCTAGCGCTGCTCACTAGCATTGGGCTGTGGTTGACAGCACGGTAACTATGGTCAGAGAAAGAAAAATGAATTCGACAAATCTACTTGACATTTCATGGCTCCTAGAGTAAGCCTATTACTAGACAGAGAAAAGGAGATGCAGCGCATGCCCAAGGCATTATCCCTTGCAAATTAAGAACTGTATTATTTAGTGTTTATTGAATAGTTAATGTAATTATAAAATACGATTCTATGATTACAAAGAAACTCTTAACTAAACCTTAATCTTTAGTCCCGCAATAGTTTTGTGTCTCATAACTTTTCCATTGATAAGTATATAGAAAAAGAAATCATCTTCTAAAACATGATAAAATAATAATGCTGGCAGTATACAATTCTCAAAATACTTAATATTTGACACTACTGTAAAATATAACAAGGATTTAATTAATTAATGTTAGTTGTATATCCATTACACTATCACGTTTTAATAACACAATGATCAGAAACTCGTATTAGTTCTGTTCTATTTCTATTTTGCAGATGAACTAGTAGCAGCATTCAACTTCTACACGAAATGAAATTTTTAGTTAAAGCTGATTTAATCTTTTGTTACTTACTAAGAACACAGACCAATCTACGAGACAGTAGAAGCTACTCTCTGAAAAAACGTACCAATTTTCCCTATGTTTAAGTTTTACATTAATAGGTAGCTTAGGAAAAATATCACTGTATGCCACACACACTTGTGTGGACCAAAGGAAGACTTAAAACACATTGTAATCTAATATATATGTCATATATGCATTTAAAAAACATTATTAACTTCTACTATTCTTCAACACTAAAAACGTAGACTTCATCAATTCTTTTATGTTGATGATATATTCTGGATAGTACTCAGAGGTTACGTGTCTACAAAATAATTGCTGTCTTGTAACATTCTTGATCCCAGTATGGATTAAAACTGCTGCTACAAAAAGCAACTTGATTTACTTGATTTATATCAATTCTCTTTATTCCTTAAAATGAAGCAACTTAACAACCAAAGTCTCCTCAGACCAAAATACATGCCTCAGAGGAAAATGAGACAAAGGTGTCCTTAAAAATAATACAGGAGGGTAATTTATTCTATAGTATTAGCTACTCATAGCTACATGACATCGCGACAAAGGAATGTTAGATCACCTGACTTATCTGTACATTAAAATAAATCAATACTGTATGATAAATTTGACCTCAATTCTGAGACATACATCTGAACACAGGGGAATACATTACAAAACTGACGTAATATTTTTATTCTTCCTATACATCAAGACTGACAAGGAGATTTTACCTTAAAATATATTAATGAAAAGTAGAGTAATTTTTAATACTGTCATCCAGTATAGGAAAAAACATGGTGTAGATAAAATTTAGAAGTTCACCTTAGTGAAAAAGCCTGCTACAGGATTACGTTAGAGTTAGACTTTAAGAAGATTCTGTTTAAGGCAGCTGTCAAATAATTGGTATGGCAAGGTTCACCAGACCCTATTCTAACAAGTCAAGTGCAGTAAAATGAATTATAGAGAGCTGTTTTAATCTGATTCATTAGGCAGAAACATTTATGACTGAATAAAATACAAAATCTGTACCACAGGAAATGCCACACATCTCTCTTTTCTTTCTCAGATTCATATAAAATTAAAAGTGCATCCAAAGACATTAACAGTATTACTATGAATTGTGAATTAAATACTAAGTCTCATTGTACTATCCCACATAGTCCTGTCTTTTTCCAAGGCATTTGCAACAATACAGCCCGCCGTTAAGAATTCACAAGACTGGGTTTTAAGAGATGCATTAAAATATTTCATTTTAATCTGTTTTCAGTTTAAATGTCAGTACAGCTATTATGATTTTAAATATTATAAAGTAACAAATGAAACCAAAGATATATGAAAATACTTATTTACTGAATATGCAAGGTCCTAACTCCTGCAACTGCACTGCCTGTGGGCAAGTGGTCACGCATAATTCTTGTGTTTCAGTGGGCTTACCTACAGGCTTAAGTGGTCCCTATAAAGGTAATCACAATTTACAGGCTCCTAGAAATACACTGTATAATGCACTATATGCACTTGAAAACTCAATTCCTCAACTGCATTTTCATCTAGAACTCAAAGCGAAGTGTTAAACAAAAATTTTCCCTCATGCAACCTAATACCTACCAAACACTACAAATCTCCAAAGGGAATAAGTAGAGAAGAAGAAAAAAAGAAAAAGGGCACTAAACGAAACACTGGGCAAGGGGGGAAAATGTACTGAGAATAAAATGGTGCATAAGATAGAAAATTTAAGTAAGGTACTGCACTGTAAGCAAGAATTAAACTATAAAAAGATACAGAAAAGAGGTATGAGAAACTCTTAAGAAGAGACATATGCAGAACACTAAGCACAGCATAAAAAAAATAAGCAGTGTAAAAAGATTTAAATCAATAAGTTCAGTTTTGATGAAAATATCTCAAGAGAAAATGCAAACGTTTCTGAGCTAGAATATATAAGCAAAATTCTAAAATATGCATCAAATCATATTTTTCTGGGGGGAATCATAATGCACAACAATTCAACTTGTGTGTATAATAACAGAAAAAATTAAGAACAATTTACGATTATACAACCCCCCAAATCAGTCTGTTATTTTCTACATGAATGTCTATTCGAGATAAAATTTCTGTTTAGAGATCTCAGATCTGTTTTTGTAGGAGGGATCTATTTTATTACAGAGGTTGTGGAACATCCATCATTTCAGTTTTCTCTTTGAGTAATAATATTCCACATAATTTGTTTTCTGTGATGATTATTTTTCCTATTATATAATCCATTTTCCCAGACATATTCATATATGAATGTTGTTTAAACATGGCAACATTCAAAAAGCAACAAAATTCATACAATAATACCACAATATACATTTAGTTGTTTTCCTTACAGCAAGTCTTATCAAGAGCTGTTGAAGGTTTCCACATATTCATATTTTATCAATGTTAAAATCATTTCTTGGAGAGTGAAAATCAGCAGTAGGAATGTGTATGTCATCAAGCTATGTAATATAACAAGAAATAATGTAAGTTTACAGACATATCAAACTGCTTCTGCAACACAGAGGAACACAGCTTTTTTTCCCCACTGTGGAACATCCAAAGAATGGTACTAATGGCTTCTTGGAGAAACGCCTCCTCAACCCAGCCAAGATGCTAATGCCTCTCTGAATTTGCTTTTAAAAGAGAATAGAAATATAAACCAGAGAAAAAAAATCATCCATAAAGACAAGTTTAATCACAAACTGATGAAGGACAGAAAAACAAAGATGTGCACCATTTGAAGATCTGATCAGCAGAAAACCAGCATATTTTGCTTAGCCAGAAACATCACAGACAAAGCAAATAGCTTTTACCTGACAGCATGGGAACCCTGGAATTCTTTGCCTCTGACTAATCAGGGAAAACATTTCTGCTAAAACATTATTTTTTTTTAGTTCAACATTTTAGAAAGTAAGCACAAAATGAGATTAAACAAGGGTATAATTAAGACATATTCAAGAACTGTAACAAATTAATTAGGAGTATCCTCTAACGAACTTTGGTATTTTTAAAATTTGAAAAAGGATGTAGTGTACTGCATTTGATTAAGTCTTGAACAACAAAGTTATGGATAAAGGACAACTGCACTCAAATATCAAAAAGCAGACTTAAGTTCTTTAGAAGGATCCTGTTATCATGAGGAACCATCAGAATACTAGATTTATTTTCTTGCAAACATAAACAACAACAAAAAAGACTGCCCATAACTTTCCAACTATATCAGCATTTTTTAAAAGGAAAAAAAAGTCCAGCTAACACTACCTTCAGTAGAATGCTTCCCTTCCAAAAAGTAGAAATTATTCTTTCTTGATCTAGAAAAGAATTCTAGCTTTGATTTTTTTTTTTTTGCCACGAAAAATCAGTGAAATATAAGATAGGATAAAAATACCAGCGATTTCTTTTGGAATTCTGCATTCAGGCAGCAAGTTAGTAGCAAGCTACCAAGTCCTAGTTGCAATTTCAAAAGCTCCCCAACAAGCTCTCACAAACAGGCTGCCAATCTGAACAACCACTAGTTCTATCCTCAAAGCAACTGCGTATATTCAAAAGCTAACACTAGGGCACAATCCTGAAATTTTTCAGGAACAATTTAGATCTGTGTTTAATTGTAACAATAAAAAAAATAATTTATTTTTACAGTATTAACATTCAACTGCAGATTTTGATTTTTTAAAACTATGCATTTTGGACATGTTTCATTTGAAAGAAGTAAAAATGGAGGCTACATCTAAAAATCTGAGACGATCGCTATCATTCTTTTCCTAATAAATAATAATAAAAAAAGATACTAATGTATCTTCATACTAACATAACTAGTAAAGCCATCCTACTTACAGATACAACAACATCCAAAAAACGTCTAAAGACAACAGTCCATTTTCCCCATTTATAATTTAGGAAACAGCAATCTTCTATCTACCAGGAGAAGCGTCCATACACTTTGGGCTGAGGGCTGAAGCTGCAGATATTTGGTCATTATTTTGAAATCATAGTTTGTCTGATTAAAATAACTTAGTCACATCCAGTACTGAACAAAACTTCATTATAAAAATAATGCAATTATAATACCAAAAAACCCAGTCAAACTTCTGCAGGATTAAACAGTCATTTGTACCTTGTGCCCCACATTCATAATAATTGTGCTGTGATTATTTACAGAAACTACTAGCAGCGGTTTAGCTCTTCATATGAAGCAAAATGATCATCTGCATTGGGCCTTTCAGTACTCACAACAAAATGTAGAACATCTACTAAACAGCAAAACACAGAAGTCAAAACAGCTTTACAAAGACTGTGCAGTAAAACCTGTGGTCCAATCTATACTTTGAAGACATTTTTTTTCCATGTAAACTTTCTTCACTGAGAAAATTGCCCTTTTGTTTCAAGAATCTCTTTCACAGTTACCACAAATATATGATTATCACAGTTCTACTTACAGACATTCAGATGATAAATATAAAACCAAGTTAGTGCTCTTTGCTAATAATTAGAACATGTATATATTTACATTTAATGAATATAAACAGCAATGTAGACATAATTTACTCTGAAGAAAGTTCTCAAATTGCTGCATTTGATCAATTTATCTTCCTTAACACAATAATGATGTCTTTCCCGTGAAACTCTGAAAATAGGTATCTAACCTTAAATTTTATGTATAACAGAATGATAGTTTCATAAGCTGTTAGTGCTGTGCCTACTGGATATGCTGATAAATAACTGAACTCTAATTAAGGGTTATAATTCCTTTGGTTTTGTTTCCAGATAGTTTGTTTAGAGAAAAGAGGTAATAGACATGTCTTAAAAAAACCCACCCAATTTCTGACTAAAGAATTCATATTGCTTGAAACGTATAAACCACATTGCTGTACCATACTGCATATTAAATAGAGTTTAATTTTGTTTGGGGTAGCAACAAGGAAGAAAAATGAAGACCGAAGAGTATGAAAATTATAAAGCACTTAAATTTTTGTAAAAGTACTTCAAATATGTATTAATGTATATACTTTTGGTAAGAAACAAAAGCAGAATTCATGGTTACCATAGTTACACATACTCTTTGTTGTGTTTCAATGCCACATGATCTGATTCAAAGTAATACACATCAGGCTCTTCCTCATCATCCTCTGCAGTGTGGATGTTGGCACTCTCTTTGGCAGATGGTACATATCCAGCAACAAGTCTACCCTCAGAAAGTGGCCTTCTTAGTCCATCACTCCCATGATCTCCCGTATTACAGTTTCTCTCTTTTTCATTCTGTTTAATTTCTTCAGACTTTTTGGGAGATCCATTGATACTATTAATACCTACAGGTACATTCTTTTCAGTGGGACTAAAATTATTTTCCTCAACCTGTCCGTTTTCTCTACAAGGAGAGTTATTTTTAGTAGGGCTACTTCTGGCAGGGGCAGCCCTTCGTGGTGAAGTTCTCAATGTGTATCTGTGTTCTTGAAGTTCCGACATAGATGTCATTTGAGCTGAAACACAGTCCAGCACTGAAGAATGTGGTTCAGGTTCACCTGAGATTGATGCACTGTCATGATGAGTATTCGGGTTGCTATTGGTGTTTTCAGCACACTGTTCCTTAGAGGCACTACTATCTCCTACAACATCTACCTCCTCCTCCGAATCCCTTAACAAAGATGACTGGATTTCAGAAAAGGACCCTGTAGCTGGCTCGTCTGCCTGATTAGCATGCTCCTCAGGCAAGCAGTCATTTATTATTTTGTGGTCCTCTAACTTTACCTGTTCTTGAGGGTTTGTGCAAGGCACATAATGGTCTACAACACTGTCCTCCTTGCTGCTATTAAGCAACAATGAAGAATGGGCAAATGAGTTTCCATTTTCTGCTACCGTTTTGTCCTTGGGGATACAGGAACTAGCACTGTTTTGCTTAGTGTTCCCATCAAGCTGACAGTCATCACAGTTAAGAGAATTTGAGTCTCTCTCACCAACTCCATTGACAGTCTGATAACCTGCGATCTCGTCAACTATTGCAGAATTATTAAATCCTTCTGCACAGACATTCACCTTTTTAACTTCCCTTTTGTCACAATCATCCAATATAAGACATCGACAAGCTCGCTTTGTCCCTGTGGAGACTGCATCATTGTCCGACACTAAGCTTTTATGCTCCAATGATTCCTTCTCTGTTTTAGTAGGCAAGTCTTCCTCTGAACTGTTGGGTGCCTCTGAACGTAGACAGCGCTTAATTCTTTTCAAAACCGGTGAAACAGGTTCTGCTTGTTTTTTTTCACAGTTTTCCACAGTTTGTTTATCAACATTATCTTTTTCCGAAGTAGACAACCCTCTCTTTCTAGGGCTCACCCATGATTCCCGAGCACTCTGTTGCTTCAAATCAGTAGTTCTTCCACCGTTACTTCCCTTCTGAGTTTGCACAGACTCTGGCCTCTTCTTTGGTGACCTTGACCGTATTTGAGGATGGGGTGACACTTCCTCTGGATGAGCAATGCTACGGTTTCTTAATGTTCTACCACAAAAGTTTTCATCCAAACCATTTAAACCCACTGTAGATCTTGTAACACGAGTAGATCGAGAAGCAGCCATACTATGGCAAGTCCCTAAAGTATGTTCATCATGATCCACTCATTGGGAAACCTTCAATAAAACGTAAACAAACAGTCAGAAAAAATATTTAAACACCTACAGACATAGCAAATCTGAAAAATATATTGTCACAAACGTATCTATAGCAAAACCGAATATGCCTATACAATCCATTAATACCACTTCTTTCTGTGGTATTTCCTTAGGACATTAAAAAAGTTTTCCACCTAAGCTACAAAGTAGCTGACAGTGTATGTGGTTGTTCTGGCTTTAGTACTTGTGTGAATGTTTCCATATTTATGCAAGGCTGGAATGTTACAGTTAGGCTCCAGTTACTAAAATATGTTATATACATATTACATAATGTATTGATATTATTGTTTGTATGGTCAAATGAGAGGTATCAAATTACAATCTTAATATCCCACAGTTTCTAGTTAAATGGTTTCACATACCAAAAAGGAAACCATTAAAATTGTATTTGCTTGCACTTGTCACTTAAAAACAAATTACTCATAAGTAACAAAACAGAATTGCAATTCTAATTTAAAAGGGGATTAAAAAAACCCCAAAATCCCACCAGTAAAAAATAGTTACAGTCATTAATAGTAAAAATGAACTAAAACAAAATGCCTGAATCAGAATCATAAAATCATTCAAGTTGGAAAGGACTTTGGGAGGCAATCTAGTCCAACACTTCTCAAATGAACATCAAGACTAAATTCAGATTTAGTTACACAGGATATTGACCAGCTGGGTCTGGAAAAACCTCCAAGTACAGATATTCCACAACTTCTCTGGGCAACCTGTTTTAGTGTTTAATTGTCTTTATACTTAGACCCAGGTGGGGCCTCCCCTATTTTTGCATCATTTATGTCAACAAAAAGCCTGGCTCTATCTTCTCAGTAATCTCCTCTGAGGTACTGCAAGAGTTTTTCCCAAGCCTTCTTCATTTTAAAACTCTTCATACAGTTGGTGAGATGAATCATCACCTACATCGGACTTAAGTAAATTCAGACTCAAAGCTAAGTTTAAAATACCCAGTTTGAGAGTGTCTGTATTTCAGTTTTGAGGGTGAAACGTAGGAGTAGCCGACTTGCCCAATCTCAAAATAACATTTTTAATAGAAATCAGTTCAGTCTTATCGTTCTATTCATTTAATCTTTAAAAATTCAATGTGTCAAACTGCATATTACCACAAACCTGTCATAATATCCATGATAATGAATAGATTCACATTTGTACATAGTGGCATTCCTTTTCCATCTAGCCAAATTCCAGATTTTACAAACCTGTTCAACTGACATACGATGTGAAGACTTAAAATTTTAAATATGGAATCAAACCTTTTACATGTTATTTAGAAAGGCTCAAAATGACAAATGGAGGAAAATTGTTTCAATAGCTGTTTTCTATCTTCAGCAAAGGAGAGGGGAAAAAAAAGAACATAAATTCTCACAAATCTACTATTTGGGTGTCAGATGGTCCTAGAGTAGAAAAGAGAGAACGGACAAGACCAGTACATCTCTTAAGCAATAGAATTCTGTTTGACAATTAACAGTAATTACTATATTGCCTGTTTAGGTATTCATAATGCAAGTAGTATTTATTAATGTATTCTAAAAATATTGCTTGGTATAGCTCTAGATACAACTGTATAAGACAGCATAACTAACATTCTGCATAACTAAGAAAAGGCAATTACAAAGTGGAAGTTTCAAATGTTTTCAAAACTGCATTGTATTTGTGCTGCTACAAGCCTCCTGCTTGTTAGCTATTCTCACTGTCACACATGAATGCCTCAAAAGGTGCACTGCTTTTATTCCTGGAAATAGAGGTAAAGAACTGCTCTCATACCAACTTCCATTCTGCCCATTTGAAAGTAACGATGCAGGACAAAGTGTGAGATGTCCAATGAACTCTGTCTTAAGAGAAAATATAAATAATACAACAAACAGCAAATGGGCAAAACATCAGTAGTTGAGCTGAAGAGAGAAAAAAATCCCATGTAACTGTGTGTTGTCTAAAATGGCTGTTTACATCTATTTTCCACATGGATAAACTTCCCTGTATATTCCCCCTTTTACACACACGCTCAATACCTTCTGAAGAGTGATCTCATTTGGGATTGAACCCCAAAAAAACCCCCGAAAAACGGGGTCATTTAGATATTCACCTAGGTTGTTCTAATTAAGGTTGGCACACATTAAGGATAAGTAACTGACATCTCAAACGCATACCAATAAAATAAATTAAACCAAATTCCAATGTACGCTTTGGTGAGTAACTACTGCTGAACTCAACAGGCATTAGAAATAACATGAAGACAGAAAACTTTACTGATTTACTGGTATGTTACTTTCTAAAGAAATACACCTTACATAACAAGTTAAAAAGTTATTATTTAGTTAGTACGAAATGTAAAACACTTACCATTGCAAAACTAGAAGAAATATAAACTTTTGACATTTCATAGAGCAGGCTCTCACTGCACCACTCGAATTATATCAATCGCCGTTGCTGATATCCATGATGTAATCCAAATGCCTTTTTACTAGTTTATGCCATCACATCAACAAGAATTTTGCAAACTGTTGAGAAAAAGACAATGGCATCAATAAAACATTTAAATTATTTCATTAAAAATTAAAAATAATAAAACAGGACACATAAAGAGTAACATATAAAAAGTAAGGCTTTTCAAGAAGCAATTATTGATTTTACAAGTGTCCTACATAAAGAACAATATGCTACAAAGTTAGCAAATTAAGAATGTGAAATGCTAATTTAGGTTTCAAATGTAAAATATCTTTCTTGGCTATTTTTAAGTGATTCACTGTATCACACTAAAGATGCGCAAGAAAACGAATTCACAACAGAGTCTCATGTGTTAGGGTGTTCAAACCTCAGAAGATACTTGACGAGATACAAGAAAACAAGTAGTGAAAGATACTACTACTATTAATGAATTGTCAAATATATTTTATCATTAGATACATAGTAAAAAACAATTATTTCGCTATTTAATCAACAGAGCAGAACTCAAAACTTATATTGGCTCCAAATCCCTGAATAACCTTCCTCTATACAATAGGAGTGAAGCACTTTCCAGAGTTCACATTAAACCTATTCTTCACCCAAGGAACACAACGTGTACTACTCTGTAGTGGAAGTGAACCCATTTTCATATTGAAAGACAGAAATAAATCTATGGATCCAAAGCCACACAATGCTTTCAATTGTCTCTGGAGTTTGGGCGTCAGTGTCAATGCCCAACAACTATTACTTGAAAAAACATACCAGGAATCGCATTTAATTTGAGTATCTACTACTATGAAGGCATCATAAATCACTATAGAATAGTGATTACTGAATCTTTCTTCATATTCTGTTGACTTCATAAAAGTGAACTTATTTTCATATTGACGATTCAGAAACTCTATGATGCGAAACACAAGCTGACAGGTTTCTCCACATTTTCTTTTCTACACAGTTATTATACTTAGATTACATACTTCCAAAGTCTTTGGAAATTGTCTTATTTTCAACTTAGCAGTATGAAATCATAAGTAAGAACAGAAAACGAACTCCCCATTAAGTTGACAATTCAGAATATAAACTGAGCCAAATAAGAGGAGAGATTAATGTTGAGTTAAAGTCAAATTCAATAATGAAGGGTATTTCTACAATGATGTTACATGAAGTATCATAAATTCTATTACATGGATAACTAAATCAAATTAGATTTCAATTATTCAGTGGAGTTTCTTAATTTAACAAGCAACAGATAACTGCCATAATAAAACAAAAACAAAGAATGGAAAAACAAGTAGGCAAAGAAAAACAGTTGAAAATGCAAAAGATAAAAGAATGAAAGGAATGAGCAAAAAAGACAGTTGCTACTAAGCCGTACCAGGAATGGAACTAGAAACAGTGAGAGAGGAACTCCATAAAGAGCTCCAACATCAAGTGACTTTGGCCTATGTCCCCCTGCTACCCAGTTTCTTGTTTTTAATATTCTGGTACATTTTCAGTTACTTAAACCAATATTGTTGCTTTTCCTACAGATCCCTTTAACTGAGAGGAAAGACACATATGCAGGTAGCAAAAGTAAAGCAAGATTTTGACAGATTTATGCAAAAACCAACCAAACAACATACCCCAACAAAAATCCCACAGTTTAGTAACTTTGGTAAAATAGAAAATACAGAAAAAGCCTGAAACAAAACGTAACAGTGAGTCAATCAGAAGGAGGTCTAATCTCAAAATTTTTAATTACTTTACCAGTCCAAAAGTAAAGAACATTCACATTACTTGTTTCGGGAATGATGGAAATAGTAATGTCAGTCTTTCCTCAGATTGTACACTTTATCTCCCCTAATTTTCTTTCCCGTAAAACAACCCTATTTTACTCGCAGAAGGAAAGACACAAACCCTGCTGTGCCTAGTTGCATTTGGGGAAAGCAAGAGCATTTTAGACACAGCAAAAAGAATGTGTAAGTATCACAAGAGGAGAAACAAAGCTGGGGGGGGAGCGGGGAAGCCACTCAGAATTTTTTTAGTAGCAGTTTCTGGGGAAAAAAATTATTAAAAGAAAGAACGGAAACTTTAACGAGAATACACAAAAATGACTGCACCTCAATTACTGCTTAAAAACTAGAAAACAACGTTCACAAAAGCTTACTAAGTTTATAGTTAAATAACTTCTTCCAGAAGTTTCTTTGGGAAAATTATCTTGAAAAGAAACTATTATTTCTTTACATTTCATAAGCAATTAAGAATTTTTTTCACCTAGAACAACCACATCTTCCATGGCAGAGAAATTCGATGGAAGAGTAATTTAACGTTTTGGACACCATTCATTTTAGAAGGTATTTATGAGTTGGAATAAGGAGTGCAAGGGAAACTAAATATGCTTTTAGGTCTAAGCCATTCTTCAGGGAACCACATCAACATTTAAGAAAGAGGATATTGCAATAAAGACTCAAAGTCTAAAGAGAAAGAATCAACTAAAAAGAAACAACATAGTCTGGTTTGCAAAGCCCACTAAAAATGAAGAAGTTAGAGGTGAAAGTAGAATATAACGCAGACAGAGACAAAGCTTTGAGTAAGAAAGGGGCTCTGAATTTGTCTCTTGTGGAAGGACCTGTGTAAAAAGTCAGTATTGTGAGTGTTGATGCTGAAACCTTATAGGGAATGGTCATACATTAATCAGTATGGAACTTCAGAGTGAGACTGGAATTTGACTGCTCACAGAAATTGTCGACACATCTTACATACAATCAAGAATTTGATGACAGCATAGGATGGAGTTTCATGGAGTTTTTAGCATTTGAGAACCCTCAGTGTTACATAGTTTTAGGCAGACTCTACTGATACACACATAGTCATACAATTATGCTAGAATTTTTATTTAACTTAACCAGAAGACTATTTAGCAAAGCTAGTGAATGTTGAACTGTGCGTGTGAAAACCTCTAGCAACAGAGGAAACAAATTTACACAGAGATGGAAACCAACAGTTAAAGACAGCAGAATGAGGAAACTCCTTCCTAAATATGCCGGGTCTAATGGAAAGCGTCCCTGCCCATGGCAGGGGGGTTGGAACTAGATGATCTTTAAGGTCCCTTCCAACTCTAACCATTCTATGATTCTATGTAGAATAACCAATTTCTTCACTGGGTTAAGCCAGTACTGGGTATCTGGGAAACAAGTCGATTGTTTAAAGGAACCCAAAGAATTAAGAAACACGTACATAGTTAAAAGTTTGTTCAATGTGGCCCTACGCTAGAGAAGAGATAGTAAAGAAGGTCAATATATGAACATACTGGGTGTAACAGCATATGGGACCTGAAAGCAGCAAAGCAACAAAAGCCTCTACTATAATTGTGTGGTGGTGCTTTTTTATATATATATGGTACTTACGATGGATATATTAACATTACATACAATATTAAACAACAACAAAAAAAAAGTGTATTTGGGGGACAAAGGGGGAAGATACTCTTGCAACCAATAGTGATTTGATGTCACTACCTTATGAAAATAGGCAATTGCTACAGCCTTCCACAACAGTTCAACCCTAGAAAAGATAATATTTTGTTCATCTTATCTTGAGTATAACAAATTATCATCTTATATGAAGCGAAAAACGTATTTCTTCCTGTTCTTCTGAGTCTCATCTAATGATCAGTTTCCATTCATGCTCAGTAATACTGCATGGTGATAAAGGTTAAAACTTTTTCCAGCGTTCAGATATTGCAATTGTGGATACCTCACAGCAGTAGCACTCTCTAGTCCCATACTGAAGTAAATCCCAAGATCACTTCAGAAACAATATCTGTTATTGGTGTGGTTACTATTTACAAGAGCAAATGTGACACATATATGATTGCCCTCTCTTGTTCCATTTTCTTCCTGCAGGACCGTACCTGCCTCTGGCTGAAAGGAATATTGCAGAATGTTTTATTTCAGTCATAAGACTCTTTGATCATACTTATTTCTGTCATCAGAACCTAGGAGTCTTTAATGTATATTCCTTTTTTAAAACACTGTATTTTATTCTTTTAAAAATCTGTGTCAGAGTTTACATTATCCTTTTCAAATTGTAACACTTCAGAAGAAACACCACTTTTACATACATCTTTCTAATACCAAAAAGCAGAACATCTTCTGGGAAAGAAAACAAATCAAAACAAATGTGTATCAATGACAATAATATTGTGTGATTTCAGAGTATAAGACTGTGCATAATTTAGCTAGTTTGACAATGTATATTCAATTGATGTATATCTCACCCCAAACCATTTCTTTAATTTTGAAATCCTGCTTCCATTGACCTGATGATTTTCTAGACTGCTATTACAATGCACTTAATATAACTCGATTAAAATAATTGTGACCCTTACATAAGAATACAGCAAAGTCTGCCGTATTTCTGAACCTATAAACATCATCTGTTTCTTTCAGAATCTCTCAGAAACCACTCTGAGCCACTGGCCACTATTTACATTTCAGGAAACAGCAGTCCACTAGGAACTTGCTACTGGTCTATCTCAGTGCAGATACAAAACCGATGGCCAAAATTAGCTTTTCTCAAGCCTCTTTCTAAATTTCACTTCTCCCAAGAATCAATCAGAGCTGACAAAACCTGACTTTGACCTGACTCTGTATCTGTAACTCAGTCTTCTCCATTAAAGCGGTTTTGCAAAGAAAAAGCATAACATTTATCATGAATCTCCTGTTTGTTATTACCTTCCATTACGAGCATGTCATAAGTATTTAACCAATTACTTCATCCATACACTAAGCATGCATGCATGCAACCTTTAATTGTTAGCAGAACCCTGTATATGTTTCATGCTATGGCCCCTGGCACGGGGCACAAAATTACATCTTCTGGTTTTGCATTTTCCACAGAGAATTATACCAAAGGTATCCTGAATAAGCTTTTGTGTTCCAATTGCCTAGAGGCATCCTGATCATTACACCATTATCTTCCTTCTTATCAGCTATACACTCCAGACCACATTATTTCAGTGACATAGAAAAAAAACAATTAAGACTTTATACATTTTAAGCATGCACAATACTGCTTATGTGTGTATCTCCAAAGAAAAGAATATTCATAGATGACTTAAACTCATAAATAAAACCGGTGTATCTCTGTGGTATAAAATAGCAATTCTTAAATTCTCTGCAGAGCAGCAGTATGTTATTTAAAACAGTACATTTTTTAAAATGGAAAGTTTATCGTATAAAATGAAGACTGAAGAAGCTATTTATGTAACCAGAATCTAATCCCTTACAGAAGCATTTGCCCAAGACAAAAAATTAGCATCTTTGAACAGAAGAGAACCTGCACAGACACCAAATTATCACGGCTTTGGTTTATCTCCACATATAAAGCATATCACTTTGTAGCAAAGTGGTATTACTAAATTAGGGATGAATTCCATTTAACAAATTATATTCACTAGTCTATCACATCTAGAGTACGCCAGCATCTCTTCCCACACATACTGAGCTTAGCATAACTACATTAGCAAGAAATTAGTTTTCTGGGGAAGGCATTATATTTTTCTGATTTTACATTACATCAAAATAAGCAATACTTTCAAATTATAGAAATAACCCCCACCAAAAGACATTACAAAGATCTTACTTGAAATAATGGATAACAATAAGCAGCTTAAAGCTATAATGAAAGTTTAAATGCAATAAAAGTAAAAATAAATAAACGTTACGAGGCTCCATGTTCTGGAATTACTCTGAGATTTTAGCCATTTCTAATACAGTAAGATTATATTACATATGGTCAAAATACAGTTTGTCAGAATGGGACTACTTATATTTAGTTTATCTTTTATATAAGGATAGCAAGATGAAATAAAGAAAAATTTAGAACAGCAGGACAAAAATTATCAACTGTTAAGTTGTACCACTCCAAACTAGCAGAGAGGCACTCTACAAAAACCGCTAAAACTGGCAAAGAACTGTAATGGATAGTTCAATATGCTCCTTTTCTTCCTTAAAATAGATGGGTTCACCAGGCCAGACAAATCTATTCTTACATAAGAAGTGGGGAAAAAAAGTATCTTTAGAAATAATCTTCTTACAGAAAAATTGCTTCCAGTTTTTTCTGTGGAAAAAAAAAAAGTAGTAATGGAAGAGTACCCCAGTAAACTGAACCTGGTACTTCAATAATAGGATGTGTGAAAACAAACAAAAGCTTAACCTCCTCCTCTCCATCATTGTCTTACACTGACCCCTCTTTCTCTAAAACCACAAAATAAAGAAAAAGGTCAAACCAGCAAGTTACATGACAATGACTAGTAATGCACATCTGTTCCTTTGTATCCCTTCCAGTCAGCAGCGGGTTATCAAACCAGCTGACTGCACTGATACTTCTCACTCTTCTGGGCTACCTACATGAGGGAATTTATTGGGAGGATGGGTACAATAGAGGCATCACACCCCTTTGCCAGCCAAACATTCCAAGATAAGGTTGCAACATTACTTCATATATAACTAAAAATTATACAAGTGTAACTGTACAGTAAAACTCTAAAAAAGTAACCACTCTTAACAAATTCCTTCTCCTTAGACACAAACCCTAAACTGCGTTCAGTTTCTTATATCTTGGACAAATTAGAGTTTGCGCTGAAATCATACACTGAAGCATCTGCCTCAGACTGATATTCCCACCCTGCTGCCTCTCCCTTCAAATCTCAGTCAAAATAATTACTCATTTCTGTGCACAAATACAGATATATTTTTTTTAATCTTCTTACGGCCTAAGACACATCTGACTTTCTTCAAGAAGTTCTTCTACCTCTATGTTTTGGAGTAAGAAGTTGGAATTTGGCATGGAGAAGCATTTGTCTGAGAACAAAAATCCTGGTGAGCTGTGATGAAGGCAGGTTAAGGGGAATGCTGAACATGAATGGATAGGTAAGGAGAGCAGCAAAGTCAGTGGACAATGACTGGAGAAAGAGATAGACTGGAAATCCTGAAGAACTGCTAGAAGACAGAAAGTAACTGTGAAAGTGGGAATCTGGAACTGAGAATAACTGGAAGAAGCAGGCAGGCAGAATCTGGGATCTTACCTAGACACAACTAGTCTATACACATCACCGCAGCACCCATCCCAATTATCCATCACAAACACCTGTGACAACTCTGTCAACAGAAGTATTTCTGGAACTATAGTACAAAATGAATCTACAAATAGGTCCGAGATGAAAATACCACCTTTTCTTTTTTTCTTTTCAAATGAGTCCAGATTGATCAATTTTTTTCTGTGGGTCATACTAAAGGACAATGTGCTGCAGCACAAGGATCATGCGGCCAGAAACAAAGGTCAAGATGTGAACTTTGGAAGGTGGTACCAAAGCCCTGGGAACAATAACTACATTCCACACTTCAACACACCATCTAGTACTGCTTAATCTTAACTTATTAGAAAAATGCAAAAAAGCATGAATTACTGTGACATCATTTAATACAAATTGCATTTAGCATGAATAAAGACAGTAAGCCTTAACTAAAGACAGTAAAGCCTTAACTGAACACTCTTACTGAACTTACTAATCAGTCAATAACTGATGTCTGATGCAACTAACTTACGAAGAAAACTAAAAACAGACTTCAGAAATAACTTTCATGTTCCACATCAAAAAAAATCACACTTAAATCCACTTATTGGCCATCACTCTATATCCTTCACACCCTACCTACCCACCCCACTATATTATCCTAAGTGAAAGTCCCACTCTAAATTATAATGTGCTTTTCACATGAAACCATTCAGCTGCTAAATAGCTTTGCTGTTATCCAAAGAACATCTCCTGTGCAGGATTACTAAAACATGTGACTAACATCTGAGATACATGAAATTATACAGGTTCTTGAAAAGCTCATTATAAAATTAATTACACTAACTTGATTACAGTAACCATTTATCAAAATGTTATTCTAACAGAATAGACTCCAATAGTATTTAACCTCTTGACCACAGTTAGAATATAGTTTTATACCAATAAACAGAAAAAATATTATTTATTTCCTAACAAAGTTATTATTGCAATATGCAGAAAATACCAAGCATAAAAAGACATTTCTTTTTTCCTACAGGTAGGCTGCAATTGTAAGGGAGTCATCAAGTACTTAATAATCCTGCCAACAGCTTACAGATGAAAAGGAAGGTGATGAAGAAGAACAGTGCTCCTTTACCTTCTTAGAAGCCCCAAGAAAAACCAGGCTGTTCATTTTTGTAGTGTACTACACTGGAAATATCTATTCTGTCTGATTTACTTTTTGCAGTGATTGCAAACATGCTACTCTATGAAGTACACTGTAATGTACACATTGTATGAAATACTGTATAGAATATGTTTTTATCAAAGACCATTTTCAAAGGCATGCATTTGAAATACAACAATTAATATACTTTTTAATATCATAGAATCATAGAATGGTTTGGGTTGGAAAGGACCTTAAAGACCATCTAGTTCCAACCCCCCTGTCACGGGCAGGGACACCTCACACTAGACCAGGTTGCTCAAAGCACCATCCAGCCTGGTCCTGAACACTTCCAGGGATGGGACATCCGCAACTTCCCTGTTCCAGTGCCTCACCTTACTTAATATGCAAAATTACAGCAAAAGCTACATAAGCCTCAGAAGGCTATCATAATGACAAACACTGACATATGATGATAGATCAGTACTACATGCACACAATCAGGTATTCTGCATGGGCTGTGCTTCGAAGTGCTGGTGCATAGGTACTAAGATAAAGATCAAACCAGAGATTTTGGAAAACAGGAGCAGGAGGCATGCAATGCTTCCTGTAAAATATTTTCAGTGTTGTATCAGAATTAAAATGTTTTTGTCCTCAATTTTTCATCAAAATTTAAAATACCCTCTCTGTCCCCAAAGAAATAAAAAAAAATGAGAAGGAAGATGTTTTTCCATTAATGAAAAAATGTTTTAACCACTTATTTCCATCTGATAATACTTTTGACTCAATCTAGGAGATAAGCATGTTATTCTATAAGCAGACTGGCAAAACTGCTACTGTATGGGCTGGCTCTTTGTAGTCCTAAATGCAACCCAGTTCTGCCAGACATCCCACCTCGCTTCCAACATTTTGGAAAAACTTCATGCTCCTCCCTCTGGCTATCCAAACTCAAGGATACTGTGGCTAATTCCAACCTGTACATGCACTGACTAGACTGCCACCAAACCATGTATAGCAGGTAACTGCTGGGCTCAAACTGCAATCCTCCTTAAAAAAAGGACTCCAACTTTCAGGAAAGCTCCAAGCTCTTTTCTGAGGTCTTCACCTCCAGCTAAATTTCAGGGGGTTGCCAAGTTGGCCAAGAGGTTCATATGTTCCTCAGTAACAACAGCAAATAAAGAGAGGGAGATCTTCTTGTGTAAGCTAAAGAGTGGATCTAAATTATGGCTCTAAATGCTTAAAACACATTCCAGACAGACTGGAAGGAGGGCATAGGGGGGCGGAATCCAGAACTATCCTGGCACCTATGAATAAAAGAAACGCAGCCTGTCACAGCGATGCTGTGGCCCTGCTGTGTCTTCTGACCAGATGCATTTTCATGCTCCCAGAATTACAGGCCTCCCTTGCCACGAGCTGATACTGAAGGTACAATTGTAGCACCACTCACCATGAAACCAAACAGATGTGTTATCACATGCCAGGGGCTCTGGAAAGTACCAGACTAGCTTATAGGAAAAACTATGCTTTAACCTAGAATTTAAATACTGTAATAGCCTGCTACTGCAGAATCACAGGATCCTTTACATTGGAAAAGACCCTTAAAATCATTGAGTCCAACTGTAAATTACTTGCCTTATGTTGCTTTTTGATTGGCAATTATTTTTAAGAGTCCTAGCTCTTTCAAATGTTCATGTGGCTGTGTTATGATTGACTTTGATATATGAATAAAACTGTACAGTGCAACTGACTTTGTTATACCGACTCCAGTTAGTGGCGCACAGGAAGCAGAAAAACATCCATTTTCTGCAGAAACAGCTTGAGATACTACAGTTGTTTAAATGTTTCACTGATATATACCTCTATGCTAGAACCTCCACACTGTTGCAGTTCTCAAAAAAGTGATTTGTGGCAAAAAGACCCATTCCTACTTTTTGTTCCAGCCTTCCATATGGGATATTGTTTATTTTTAGTGTCTCTTTCTGATGTTTGGTCTAATACTCAGCACAGCTGCTGGCTACATTTAGCCACACAGGATAGTTTTGTCTCTGCAGATAGTCCTTCAAAGCAGTTTTGAGCACGTTCCTGTTCTGTGAGCTGAATGATGAACCTGTCTCCCCAGGAGTACTTGAAGGCAGACAGAGATCTCCCAGTGCTTGGGCATCCTGACAGAAGAGCAGATATCAGCACTTACAAAGTCTTATAAATTATTCTTAGATTCTTTCCAAATTCTGCGTTGCAACTTGACACTAAGCTTGTTAAGAGGTTTCATGTCCCTCTATAGTCCGATATTCTCATTCTTTGTTCAGTCTGTATGTGTTCTGAATAAAAGACCGTTATGCATACTTCAGTCCACTTGGATTCCTGAAGTTTCAACCAGCAAGTACTGAAGGTGTTTTAAGTGTATTAGCAACTGCATTTTTTAAAAACTCTTAAAGTAGCAGTGACCAGCCACCTTCTGTTTGATTGCTGTCCTGTCTCTGGGCACAGAAAACACAGCTTTCAATATGCACATTATCGGATACCTTTTCCTTTTAATTACAGCATACCTACTGGTAAGAGAGGCCTTGATTTAAAAAAACAAGCTTTATTTTAAGAGTGGTCCCAGTTTAACTAGTAGTTACTTTGTCTAGCTGCTTCTGTCTACATCCAACTAATTCCAGACAGGACAGTTGGCCAGAATTTCCTTGATTTAACAGTAGAATGGTAGTCTATTTTCCTTTTTTTACTCTAATATCTATAATTCAAATAGGACTATGACTGCATCGTGTGCAATTTTGTTTTGCTTGATTGCTACTTTGCTTTCTTCTCTTGCTCTGCTCAGACAGTCTTTGTAGGCCAGTATGCTCACTGATAAACAACACTCTGCATTTAATTTCCTGGGTTTTCTATGTTCTGCCTTGCCTGTGCTTACAGTACCAACTGGAAATACAAAGAAAGTTCTGTCTGGCCTGCATTTACATTTAAAATCTCAGCCTTTTAGTTACTGCTTACTTTTTCAATATGAACTTTTTTTTTTTTGTTTGAACACTTTTGCATAAAATGCCATTATGACCCTGTAAAAAACCCAGAAGAACTTTTTTTTTTTTTTTTTACTGTAACTACAGGTCTTCGCTTGTCTTGTGACCACTGATAAATAATCTTAAGGCTTGCTCCACTTACGTTTTTCATCTAGATGCAGGCTTGCTCATCAATTTTGCAGTTTCTACAGCCCTTGGCACAATAAAAACTCAGACCTGTCTGATTCACACTTTTTTAATCTTTAGAAGTCACAAATTAATTATCTTGAAAGATTCAGCCAGAAGAGTAAAACTTTTCACATAGTACAACTATGCATCAGCTTTTTTTTTCTCCAGGCATCTTATTAACTTGTTAAATATACATATTTTATAGACTTAAAATGCATTTTAAGCATTTCTGAGTTTTTGCACTGTTACTCTAAGCCCACCATTAACCTATCAACACTTTGCAGAAATACAATCACAGGTGACCCTCTGTATGCTTTTCTTTTTGCTTCCTTTACTCAGCTTTGTGATATAAGGAATACCCAGGTATTCTGCTTTGATTATTATTGTTCTTCAGGGTTGTTTTATTTTGCAATACTCAGTTTATGATTTCCTGTACCTACGTGAGACAATTTAATTTCAAAACTATGCTCGCTGTTCAAGCATAAAATGAAAGACTGCCTACAAAGTGAAAAATTCCTTCTATTATCCCTTCCCACTTGCAGGACACTTTATCAAGCACTTTCTAAACGTGTTCCATGCTCCCGACACTGAGATATTGCACCACATTTACAGAGCAAATGGGACTTACCCACTACCACCTAAGCACATGAGCATACCTGACACCTATGCACATATACACTCAAGGTATGTTAATTGACTACCCATTTTCAAAACTTGCTTCCTCATTAACTTTAAAGCAAATCAATTATTTTAAACGTTACTAATTTCAAACCTCTTTACTCACACTGAGTCAGACCAAAGGTCTATCCAGTCAGCACTTTGTCTCCAACAGCAGCCATAAGCAAATGGCTAGGGAAGAGCTGCTGTACACAATACCTTTCCAGCTTCCAACGTATTTTTAGCTCAGGGTCCTCTGAAGTCATATGTGACTTCTGTCTATTTACTAAACTTCAACGGATTTCTCTTCCATTAATTTTCCCCGTCTTCCCTTGAGCTCCCATAAATTTTTAGCATAGAAGCTATCCCACTGATGTGTTTAAAAAAGAGAATTCTAAGTTTTTAATTTTACAAATGGGTATAAAGATCCATAACCTGGCAAAAAGGAAAGGCTTCGAGGTTAGATAGCCAATGCAACTCTCACAGCAACTTCAGTTTTAACTCTTTATCCTTACTGCTTTCAATTGTTGTTTTTTTTTCCGGCAGAATAAAATTTTTGTGTTTTACTCAGAGCTCCCCCTTCTGCTTCAGTTTTTATGACTTTGCCTATGTACATTTTTCTGGGAAAAGAAAAAAAAAAAATCCATGGTACTATCAATGATGGAAACCTATTGCATAAACAAAGTATGCCTATTCAACTATAATGTCAAATGTTTCAAAGGGATACAGTCAGTACTAGTAATCTACGTATATGATTGCAGTTTTATCTACCCTAATACAACATATGAGACTTCAAG
Source organism: Numenius arquata (assembly GCF_964106895.1). Classification (NCBI taxonomy): domain Eukaryota; kingdom Metazoa; phylum Chordata; class Aves; order Charadriiformes; family Scolopacidae; genus Numenius; species Numenius arquata. The sequence continues at coordinate 48,937,481 of NC_133583.1, read as the reverse complement.
GTTTTAAATAGCATCTTGCCTTTTCTCATTTTAATTTTCTGAAACTGAAGTAATTTCTGACAATTTTGAATTTCACCCTTTGTCTCAAGACAATAGGCCTTACTACAGTAATATTTCACTGATTTTATATCAGTTATTAATTCAATAATAGCGTAAACTATGACCACATTTTAATAAAATAAACATTAGAGCATTTAACCTTTTATATAAAAATATGTCTGTCTACGGTATCTAAAATTCTTAATAATAATTATTTCCAAAAATAAACCGAGATGCTCATTCTATCACTCCTTGCAATTACCCTGTAACAGCAGGTAAAAGGACTGAAGAAACATAAAAAGGCTATTCAAGTTCCAGGTTCAGCCACTAGAGAATTTCTCAAAGCACAAGAACAAAGGAAAAGAGAGCTACTGTCTACCTTCAGCACATTTTATCACAGATTCAGGCAACAGGAAGGAGCTGCCAGAAGCTGGGTCAGAGAGTGTGAATTATATAATTTCCATACCTATCCTAAGCAAGTATGAGCAGATTGCCAGAGTTCAGACAGTCTCCTCAGTGGCTAACCCACCGCAGCAGTACAAAATCTACACTTGCAGTTAAACTCTCGCTCTCCACAGGCACGGGCTTTGCCTCTGAAATGCACACCAATTGCCCACACACTGTATCAAGTGACAACACATTTAAAAACTTCTAATTTGAAGAAATTACATAAAGCTTAGACTATACGGCTAAGTTATTTATTATGGACTTACATACTGACTTACATAAATATAATGTAAAATGGATTATTTTTTTTCTGATTTTTATCTCTCGTTTGGTTATACATATACAAACATTCACTTATAGAGATCTGATTACTCCAAATGCTTATTTCGTAAAAGTTCAAAAACAATTTGACCCGCAGCTTTCTGAGTTTGCCACAGATACAGTTTGGAATATTTATATTTCTCTTGAATTTGAAAATAATCAATAAAAGCAGTTACAAAGTTAGAAATCACATTCATTCACTTTGACAGTCATAAGCACATTTGCATTTATAAAGACATCAAGCAGAAGACCCTACATAGCTTTTTAAAATAATAAATCATTTAGAGTTTGCTAGTGATGTCCTAAAAAGCCTTACTGACCCTAAGGTGCAGGTTTTTTCAAACTATTCTAAGGAATTTAACAGTGCTGTGTCAAACCAAGTGCTATGCTTATTCCTTTAGACCACTGAAGAGCTGACATCAAGTATTAAGTAAGGATTAACTTGACAAATGTAATTTACATGCCATCTATAAAACTGCTTAACCTTTTTTTAAAATATTATAAAAAAAATAACCAATTGTTAGTTCTCTTGGAGAACATCAAAGATTTCTGTATAAAAATATGAAATTATTCAGCTACGAACAACTCTATTACCCACAGCATAATGCTGTACCTATAAAAGAAAAAAAAAAATACAATAAGAATATAGAACCTAAACAGCCTTCACTCTATCTTGGATATACAAAGCCCTCATAACTCAATGATATATTCTCTCTCCTAGAGCAATAAGCAATTAAGCACATTCCTTTCTATCAAGAAAAAAGGAGTAAACAAATACATAAACCCCCCGTATCTTCCAAAATTAGTTTCACTGTATCTAGAAACACAGAAAGCACTGAAATACACTGACCATGTATGGCATGGCAGACCTGAGGACATACCTTTGCCGTACAATCCCAGAATTAATGGATATTTTATTTCCCTTATCTCCTTGGTGTTACGCACAGAGAAGCTATACCAAACCTTTGATTATTCTTGCCTGTTTCTGTACGAAGTCTAGCAGAAAGATCAGTGTTGGATAATCAAATTCCAAGCATGGCCTATGTATGTCATGGATTTTTACCATAGAATAGTAATGTTTTATGTTATGACCCCTTTCTAATAATACTCAACACTATTTACTTTTTTTGACAGCTAGTGAAAACCGAATTGATGTTTTTACAGAAATGTCTGTCAGAACACTTTCCTGAGCTGTAACAGCTGATTTGAAGTCAAGGTTGGTTTTTTTCTGCATAAAGTTATTTTATTCTCATGAGTTACTTCACATTTCTGACAATGAGTTTCTGCTTCTATTTTATCACCCATTCATTCAGTTTTGTGAGATCCTTCTACAACTCCGACACAAGACAGTGGTGAAATCAAGAGTCATCAATTTGTATCACCTCTAGACTATTATCAGAGTAGAGGGGTATTTTTTTCTGCAATCACTGAAATATTTTTATTAAAATATCACTACTCTGTAAGTATTTGACCGAAATTAACAACTCTGACCATGTTCTAACGTTTAAAATACCTGCTAATTTCACCTGAAAATCCCCCTCTTAAATCATGTGCCAGCTAAGGTGCGCACTACTTCCTTTCTGGAATTCTGTGTGCATACAGTTTGGATTATCCTTGCTCAGTTGAGGAAAACATTAAAAACAATTTTTTTTGTTCACTCCTAGTGGTGAGGAAGAACAACTCTACAATGTCTGTGTATTTAAACAGCCACTAAGGAAATAAAACTGTAAAACCATGTGTGAGCAGAATCTTAATTAAAAGTATGTTGTGCCATTCCAGGAGCCCACGTTAAAAGTTACACATTCACGGACAATGACAGTTATGAAGATCCAATGGCAAACACCTTTTTCAGTGACTGAACCCTCTTTCAGCAGCTGGCTTGATTTAGAAAGGTTTCCACTGTTACCCCAAGTGGGTAAATCTCAGGAGGATCTTGTCATTTTGTGTCCTAATTACTGCAATGCTGTTTTCTCTACGCCTACACCACTCATAGCCATTTAGATCATTCTCCAAAGAGCACTTCCTTAGTCTATTGCTTTGTCCAAGGCACCACTTTCCCTATATCTGACACAGGAAACAGCCACACCCATCTATCATCTCACTCCTTATCAACAGGGTTGATTCCCACTCTGGTGAGCCTTCAATCATTCTCTCTTTAATTTTGCAACAGGACTTCCCAGGTGAGGTTTCATTTTACCCTTAAGTGATTTAATCGACAAAAAGGAGCAATCCCACTCCCTTGTAACTCTCAGGCACATGCACCATCCTGATTTTTCCCATGCATTTCCTTTAGTATTCAATCCGATCTCACAATGAGCTGATTTAGAAAACACAAACCCCTACAAAAGAGCCATTATTTTCCTGCTGGTTTAGCTCCCTAACCAGGCTTACTGTAGTGATCAAATGAGCACAGGTGCATATTTTGGTGACAGATAGCCATTGGATCAGGTTAGCTGGAATGAGAAGCTTTTCTCAGGCTCTCCCTTATGTTTTGTATATTACTTCTTTTAACTTGGGACTCTAATCTTCCATGATGAGTATAAAAATATTTATTAACTGATGCACAGGAAATAATTCAACCATCTGACTGTTTCCATCTATCTGTATATTCTACTGGAATTGTGAACTTCTTGCAGGCAACGTTCCTCATGTCTGCTTCTGCAAAGCAGGGGTCATAGCATCATCTGTTTTACTTTATTTTCATTCTGGTTTACTTCTACTTTTTTATATTTTCACTCAAATAGAAAACTGTTAAAATTCTATTGAAAATTTAACTGAAACCCAGTTGATGCAAGTCTTCACTGACAGAATCTGAGGCAGAAAAAGAGGCATCAGAGATAAAAAAACCTATATTCTGATTTGTTAGTGATTCAAACCCTTGGGCTCTTTTTGACATCTTCTCATTATGGAAAATATAGTCAGTGAAGGTCAAAAAGAAACAGTCGTCCAGACTTCAACCAAAACTAATTTCTAAGAAAAGCAAACTTTTGTTTCAAAGCAGTAGGATAACCAACTCGGGAACCTGTAACTTACAGCCCATGTGTAGTAAAGGACACAGTTAAGGGAAAACAAGCAAACAACTTAAATTCTAGCTCATGTCACTTCTGCAAATCAGGACTACTGACAACAGATAGGATGAGAAGAAATATCCACGATTATCTGGTACAAGTCATGTAACAAAGCTGTAGTGACACATGAATCAAAACTGAAAATGGTACCAAGAATATTACACAGTGAGCCTCTCCAAAGGTCTCCTGTTTCTCATGGAGAATCTCCTGACCTTTGGAGATGGCTTCTTGAGGAGAATTTCTTGGGCTAAGTAAATACAGACAGAAAACAATCTAACAAGGGGTTTTTTAAAAGGCAGTTGATCTAACTGCAGCTAAATTCAATTACGAGCTATACCCTAAAAGCATGACACAAAGGTCTGATCACCAGCTACCTCTCAAGTGGAAAATCAATGAGACATGAGTCGCACTGGATGAAATGACATCAACTCACCCGTCTTTACCTCTATATCCCTGCAAAAGATTTCCTCTCTACATTCAGAATTTCAGTAGGAGAAAAATAATAACCCTTCATGCAACATAGGAAGTTTCAATAAAATAATTTCTGGGCTGTAATTAACCAGGGATATTTTCAGATCATGAGTGACATAACTGAAATTCACAAATATTAACAAGAAATGAGTTACCTATGTTGTTGTTGTGGGGTTTTTTTGAGGGGTAGTCAGAAAACAACAACAGAAAAAGACTGTCTAGATCTTAACATCAAGAAATCCGTTCCTTCACACTTAGACACTCGGATAATTTGAATGGTCGTGACAGCAAACCGTACTCCATAAAGCAATCCATTTATCAGAATAAAATATAGAGGATTCTTGAGGATTTGCAGAATTCTCTTTGGTTCAACAACTAAGACCTTCAAGCTACATATCAAGAACCAAACTGAAATAGGACTTAGCATCTAAAGAGTCTTGAAATGAAGTGTAAAGTAGCAAAAGAAATCTGAAAGAGACAGATTTCACTTTGGGGCTGAGGGGTGAGGAGGGGAAGCTTTATTTGCACTAGGACATCACACAAAGAATAAATGTTTCTCATTGTCCTTTTCAGCACTGGCTGTGAGGTGGCAGTTATGTGAAGAACCTTTTCCATCTGAAGTATCTTAGGAATCCTCTTAACAAAGGATCAGTGGATTCCCAATTATATGATCCAGAGAAATTCTCAGCTGACCTCCCTGAAGAGAAATGAGATAACTACACTTTGTTCTGTTAGAAACCACTTCTTTACAGACAGATTTAAAACCACGCAAGCATATATGAAAAGTAATTGCATTACTGCAGCCTCTGCAATGATACTGTGAATAATGATTTTTTTCAGCCTCTCTGCATTTTTTGCAATGTACTGAATATAGCAGAAATTCTAGAAAACTGACGCAATAAACACCATGATTCTGATAAAAATAGAAAACTAGTTTAAAAAGAAATAAAACATAATCTGCGGTGGCTTTCTATTTTGCCTAGTTTTCCAGAGCAGAATAAATTTATAAAACAAAACAAAATAAACCAAACCCCAAAGTTGCAGACTGAGAACTTCTGGTTAGCTTCCTTCTTCCTGAAGCCTAGCTTTTGAGGAAATACCCAAAGAACAGTGCTGGCAGGATAGCAAACCACAGAAATGTTATCAAATCTTTAAAAGTGACAATTTAGACAGAGCAGTTACTAACAAATGCAATACAATCCTGTATACCTAACCAGTAAAAGTCACTGCTAGTTATACTCTGAGTTTCAGACATGTACAGAGAAAGTGCAAGTAAATTAAGAGAAGGTAGTGGGTGGAAGAAAAAGCATGTACCAATATATTCTAACTTTAGAACAATTAATAAAATACAATTTTTAAAGTTGCTAAAGAAATTTTATACGCTTGGAAACAGAAAAAAAACAAGCAAACAAATCCCAGCATCTGTTGCAATGTTATTACATTCCCACTCCAAGTCTTTTAGTCAGTCACTGTCTATATACTCCCCCAGTCCACTCTGCAGGAAATACCTTTCGAAACGCCAGGTTAAAAGAGCCTTTTTCAGGCAGTTCTGTCTGACAGTTTCTTCTCAGTTACAGCTCTTCAGGTGGAGCTTAGGAAATAGGTGCATCTGTCTCTGCCTAAGACTTAAGCCTTTGTGCTCTTGCTGCACGAGATACTGTGACCCCTTTATAATACTCTACAAAAAAGCCTCTGTGCTGCAGTGATACACATAAGGGAAATCCCTGAAGACTTAAAACACTTGAGGAAAGGAACAAATTTCTTTTCTGACATTATTCTACAAACAGTGTATGCTTTCTTCCTTTATTGATTTTTAGAAAAAAGATTTTCATTAACAGCTTTGAGATCACATTTATTTAACCGAAATGATGTATAAGAAACCTTTAGAAGTAACTTTCACCACATCCTACTGCATTTGCACCTACATGCAAGCAAACATTGCATCAGGATCTAAAACCAGTACCATGTCAGTTACGAACACTTTGTTTCTCAATGGTTTACTGACCAATTTCCCATCAATTACAACAAAAGAAGTGATGATACCCTGTGAAGTTAAAAGTTTAATCCATATCATTGGTCAGATGGAAAAATACTCTAAAAGCCAAATTACAATTAGGCAGTAATAGACTGAAAGCATTATTTTAACCTGAGTCCTCTACACTCCTTTTAAATGTCGAGAATGTGATAGAATTTGTTTCACTTTAACCCTTTTCCTAATTACAGAGCACATACATACGTGACACAGAGCCTATCCTTCATTCATCATTAAGCCCAAGGCAGCTGGGTCAAATTTCAAAAATCAAAAATGTGAACAAGGTCACATGGAATGTAGGCAGTTGATTTTGAATAGAAAAAGTGCAGAATAATTCATTAAACTGAATTTGGTTCTTAACGCAGTTTTATCAAATTGCCCGGTACTTCTAATCCTAAAAAGCTTCAACAACTCATTTGTGTCAAGGTTAGTTCTTCCAATTTAATCACATATTTTTACATCACCTAAAATAATCTCAAAGGAGAAACTTGGTTTAAAACTAGCATATGTAGCAGAACACATACATTTCTCTTCAGGCTTTTCCATCTTGTGACTACTACACAGCAATGGGCATGGAAGACTGAAATCTCTAACTCACAGAACACAAAGCAACTTTAAATAACATCATATTTATATAACAAACTCTTCAGGAACCTGAAGATACTTTATAAGTGATGATTTTCCTTCAAAATACATCTCAGATAATAACTGTTATCTCTATTTTACAGAAAGAAGGTGAAGTTTCATGATTTGCTGTGTTTCAAAGCCTGGGATGCACCCAATTCCCTGGCTCCCTAGACTTAATCTTTTGAACTTTGCTTCTCTTCAATGAAGTCCTCTGAAAGACTTTGACTCTAGCTCAGTTTATTTCTACTGGATCATAAAAAATACACAAAGGTAAGTCAAAGATATTAAATCTACATGGAAGACTCTAATTAAGTTATTTTCAATACTACATTATGGAAGGCTTTAATAAATGCTTCATTAAAAAACATTTCATGAATATGTTTGATGATTTTTTTTTTTTAAATTAAACCTTGAAAACTGTCATATCACTATTTTTTTTTGCTCCACCATGAAGTTTTGTTGTTTTTTTTTAAATCATGGCCAGCAAAATTACAAAAATCATAAAAAGGTGGTAGAGCTCATGCTAACAAGTCATCCTACCTCCTGTGCCAAGGACAGATCAACTATACCAAAATCAATTCTGAAAGGAGGTTATTTAACCTTTTCTAGAGAACTTTCAGCAATAGATATCCCATTACCTCCCTCAGATATTTAACCCTGTAATTATCTATGCATAGAACTGAAAACTTTTTCGTGACATCAAAATCTCCTTTTCTACTCTTTAGGACCGTTATTTCTTATCCTACCAAGAGAGAACAATTTATTACATTCTTCTCTGTAGAAATCTTTATCATATTTGAAGCCTATTATTATGTCTCCCCATCTCTGCTATGGACTAAACAAATGCAATTCTTTCAGTCCTTTCGCAAAGGTCATTATTGCAACTCTTCTCTAAATATTCTTCAATCAGTCCAAATCTGTTTGAAGGAGAGTAACAAAAAAATGGAGACAGACATCATCTGACCCCTTACACTGAGTACTGCAGAAGAATTTCATATCTTACATGCAACAACAATCCTGTTCATATATCACAGTGACTCTTGTTTTTTTATAGAACTGTCATGATTCCTTTGTGTTCATTTTGTGATACAGCTGCTTATTTGCAGAACTGTCACCTAGCCAGTTGTTTCTCATATTTAAGTTTATTGCTGCTACCCAAATATATTACTTTGTGTTTCTCTTTACTGAACTGCATCCCATACAGTTCAGATCATTCATCCACTTTGTCAAGACCATTTCACACTCTAATGCTTGTATTACCTCCAAGATTTGTACGGTCCAGGCAGTTAGTAAATCTGCTTTGTTCTATCATCCAGGTCACAAACTGAAAGACTAAACAGGATTAAATTCGGAAAATACACCTCCACAATTCCACTCGATGCATGCCTTCAATTTGAAACTGTCCTTAGAGCATTTAATTAGTAAGTAACTATCCAGCATGGCAAATCTTCTCTGACAGTATCTATTTTTGGTCTAAGATTATTTAGCTGTGGAGATAAAATCCCTAACTTTAACAGTACTGTACAAGCAGAGTATCTTTCAAACAGAAATATACAGGGGAGGCCCTACCACGCTCCACCCCCACTAATATATTTCTATGCGGCACAGTAACCCAGTTGCATAGCTCTTCCGATTTTGCATTTGGGCTGTATCCCTGGTTTTCTTTTCTATACTAGAGATACTACAGAGACACTTCAATTCACAAAAAAACCCCAAACCTAGCTCTGAAAAATTCAGATCTTATGTACATACATATGCACCAATAAAACAAAAACAACAACAAAAAGTAGGATGTTACCATTTATGTACCAACAGGCAAATCCTCAAGAACACTCATTTCCCTTTTGACTTTCAAATTTTCTAACTAAAATAAGTGTTTTAAACAAAGGTCAAAACACTATATTTTAGGGACACGATTCAGGTATTTCTCATGACAAAACTATAAAAGACTGACAAAATCCTACTGTGTTACTACTGACGTATTCCCTAAAAGGTAAGCTTTTACCCTTCTTACCACTAGTTTGTCTGGCACTGGTGTACCCACTAATCAAAACAAGTATTTGTGTTTAAATACTCTATTTATATCTGAACTAGTAAAAACATCTTTAAAATCTTGGACAATCAAATTGTCTATCTTGCCAACATTCGTTCCTATGTCCTATGATGAAGTTCAGCAGACGAGAAAAAATGGAGACCAGCTAACGGCCATCTAATACATAAACCATCACTACAAGGAGAATCAGCTGTTTTCCTAAGCAACAAGACACAAAGCAATCAGCTTAATGCAAAGCAAAACTATTTAAATTGCGTATCAGGTAAAACTTTAACCATGGGGTGATGAGCTGCTGAAACAAGCAACACAAAGAGGAACTTGGTCATCAGAGGGCATGATCTCGGTACACTGCCAAAGGGCAGAGGATTGGACTAGCTGATCTTTCTGCATTTCTACATTTAAGTGAATTAATTATAATCCTCAAAACATTACAGTATCTTTAAAGAACATTTTTTGTAAGTTAAACTACTAAGCTTTTTGACTGAAGATATAAAAAACTCTTGTACAACAAACTGTCTGTATAAGGGAAAGTAGTTAAATGCAAACTTCTAACAAATACACAAATTTTGAACACAAACTGTAAAAAAGTATCAACCTATTATGCTACAAAATCAAAACTGAGTATTTTGATTACAAAGCTGCACCTTTTTAGAAGTCTTTTTGTTTGAAAAACAGTGTTCAATAAGAACGAGAACACACTATTTAATGTCCAGCTCTGCATTTCTTAAGTGTTTTATGAGTTACTCAAACAGAAAGGTGGTCTTCACAAAACTAAAATAAACTCTCATGACGGTTCTTCTCCAACCAAGGCAGTTTTCAAAGCAGAAACCATATTTACAATGTTCTTACAACTAGAACAGTATACCCTTAAGTGTTAAAGTTTACCAGAAGCAAGTTCCTATAATAAGCAGCTTGATTTCCAGCAAAGAACACTTAATTTGGAAACCAAAAAAAAAAAAAACAACAAAAAAACCCAAAACCAAAACCCAAACTTCCTCACTACAGAAGTGACAAAGTTTCTCACTTTCTGCAACTTCACTCCCACCTACACAGGCGGCAGAATTTTTCTTGTTCAAGGTTTTTAAGGACAAGTTCTACAAATATCTGTCTGGAATAATTTAAGCACGTTTAAACCAAACCTAAAGAAAGGGAAAAATAGGTCCTACAGTACTGCAGTCCTAGAACTGTAAGTGCAATGTAAATCTATGGATATAAGCAAGTGCTGCATACTTGAAAAATAAGTTATCTCTTACAAATCTGGTTCTTTATGACCGGAGAAACCTGTATCATCAGTTCCAATACAATGCATTCCCATTTTTGGGAAAAACAAAACAAAGCAAACCCCAACAGATTAGCCCTAAAGACTTTAAAGAAAGCTTTTCAAATGTGAAAGACTAATTTAAAAAACAAAAAAACCCAACCACCACAACTGGAAGTAGGACAGACTGCAACGGCTTCTGTATCAACTTTCCGAGCACTTTTAGAAACATTAAGAAAACATTTCTTATTTCCCTTATCCAACAAAGTGGTAAAAGAGCAGAGTAGAAGTCTTTTCACCTTGTAACTAACAGACGACTCTTACTGACCAGAAGTCAACCTACTCAAAGAATCTAGAATGATCTGGAAGAACCAGAAACAAAAAAAATCTTTAAGTCTCTTGAAAATATTGGGAGAGTAAAGCCTTCATCCTGTATGAGACTCTGGACAGCAGACTGGAATCTCACTATACAAGTACGTTAGAAACACGGATAAATATCTGAGCAGTCACATGCTGTTCAGCTGTAGAACAGAAGCTCATACTAGGACATATTCCCAAATTTTGTGAAATAGACACCTAGTTATTTTTCCACATTAGAAGTGTAATAACACTGAGCTCAAAAATTCTATTCTCTATTTCTCTTTTTCCAGAAATGTTAAAAATTATGAGGCAAAATATATGACTGAACAGCTTAGTAACTTATCTATTTAATATAGCCTATCTCTTAGTAATTATACACTTGGAGTATGCAATGCAAAGGAAAAATCGTTTCAGTTAATAGTGGTACAACTGAGATTTGCAACAATTACCTATACTGGACTAAATAACTACACACATAAATTATCAACAGTATTGTAATTTAAGGTCATAACTGCTGCTGCTTACTGACACACACAGCTGTACGATGTAAGAGCCCTTCACAAAAACCCTTACTGTAAATTCAAGACATAGAATGTTTTTACGAAATAAGTACGACAGTGCTGGAGAAACCCTGTGACCATGGGAGTTTCATGAGTGATTTCAATTGGGTGAAAATTTCACCTTAAAGCTATGGCTTGAACATTTTACCACATACTCTTTACTATAAAAGGACTGCATTTTTCTCCCCTGCTATTTAACACACACCATCTTTTTCCCTTAAATAAAATTTTTTCCTACTTCTTAATAAGCAAATACTATTATTAATCCAAAAGGCAGTACAGTAAGATTAAAAGATACTTGAAAACAAACTGCAACAGTAACTCGTCAACTTCTTTTCTGAAAAGTTATACTTGCTTATGAAAACAACCAAATTTTGCTAACCCAAATCTACCAAGGACTGGGTCACCACCAGTCCTTGGAAGCAGCGAGGATGCGAGGGAAAGCATCATATGTAACAATATATTATGCATATACCCAAAAAGCATATTTTCAAAAGGTTGCACAAATTAGTATTTAATATGAGATAGAGGACACTTAGGGCTTCACTTGAAAAGCCTCAGTAACTGACCACTGTGCTATGTGTACAGAAATAACGACAGTATCAATGGAAAACACGGAAATGTATGTTCAGCAACTAATGAGCTACTAAAATTTGTTTGATAACTGAAAGCATATTTCCAAAATAAAGCTTGGAACTTCAAAGCCTGAAGAACATATTCCTTTACAAAAAATTAGTATCAGTTATGTGCCAGCCTAAAACTAGATTAGTAAAATGAAGAGTTATACTCCAATACTACAAAAACTGCCAGCGTTCCTGGGTAATCAGGGACAGAACACAAGACACCATAAGGAAGAAACAGAACCATATGCTCTCCTTTAAGGGAGATCAGGACTAGGAGACAAAAGGGGATATTGCTGAGCTGGGATACTTAGGTACTACTGGAATTATTTTTCCAAATACAAGAGAAAATAGAAATATAGTTTACAAGTTTGGGATGTAATGGGACATATAGCCTCAAGAGATCGGATTTGTTATGTTAAGTATCTCTCTTTTTGGACCCCTGCATCCTTAAACAGCATTCACACAGGGTAGGAGCAGTGTGGGTTCAGCAGCAGAAACCAGAGCGAGTACAGAAGCAAGAACATGGGACAGGTGTGAAAAGCGCGCTGAGACAGCAAAAACACTATGAAGTGCTTGTGGGGACCAAAGGCATGGCCCAAGGCTGCACCTCGGTCGAGGAAGGGCCAAAGGACCTCTGGCTCCTAACACAGACTGGAAGCTGCGAGAGCTCGTCAGAGGCAAGGCAAGTCAGCTCTGTGAAGTTGGGCACCTTGTCCAGCAGGTGACACGGCAGGACAGCGGCGGACGATCAGGGGACACACCTGGTGTGGCCCTCCCCGGGACGGCGCCAGCGGCACTGCCCCCAAGCCCGGCACCCCTGGCTGGAGGGCCCCGGGGGGAACGGCAGCGACGGTGGGGGGAGAAACGGGGAGCAAGCGATGGGACGCGGTCCGGGCCACGACGCTGCAGCCTGCGCTCCTCCGGAGAGCCTGAGGCGGCGGGGGCGGGGGGGAGGCACTGCGTGAGGTGAGGTGAGCTGAGGTGAGGTGAGGCGGGGCAGGGCCGGGGCGGGGGGAGGAGGGCGCGGAGCGGGGCCAGTCGCGCTTCCCCGGGGCGCCCAACCCCGCCTCGCTCTCCGTGTGGCCCGGGGCACGATGGCGGGGAGGAGGCTGGTCCCAGGGTCCCCGCCCCCCGGGCCCCCGTTACCATTACCCAGCACGCCCAGCGCTGCGCCGCCATCCCGCAGCCGGCTCCGCTCCCGTGGGGACCGCGACAACTCGCGAGATTTCCTTCCCCCTCTCTCGCCTCCCCCCCCCCCCGCTCTCGCCTCGGCCCCGGGCCACACGCACGCGCACCGCCCGCCCTCCGCTCAGATCCAACATGGCGGCCGCGGCGCCGCGCACGTGTCCCCCCCGGCCCCCGCCGCGTCGGGCCGGGCGCGCGCGCGCGTGCCCACACGCACGCGCACACGTAACGCTCGTGGACGAGAGGGAGGCGGGGCCGCCGCGCAGGCGCGCGAGGCGCCGCTGCGGGCCAGCTGATTCGAACCGGGCGGGCGCGCGCGAGAGCCGCCACCTCCTCCCCGCACGCGCTGGTCACGTGGGGGCTTCCCCCCTTCTCGTTCCCTCCTCCTCCTCCTCCTTCCCCCTCCCCTCGCGGGTTCCGAACTCGGCACCATCCGGGTCCCCCCTTCCCCCGGGGCCGGGCCCGCGCCCGAGCCCTCACCTGGCGCCCGCTCCTCGGCGCGGCCGGCCCGCGCAGCCCCCGGCGCCGCTCGCTCCCTCCGTCCTGCCCGCACCAGGCGGCGGCGGCGGCGGCTCCGCACAGCGCCTGCTCCCCTCAGCGCGGCGGCGGCTCCTTCCGCTTCCTTCCCCTCCCCCTCCAGCCGCTGCGGCGGGGACCCGCTCCCTGCAGCTCCGCCTGCTGGCAGAGGGCGGAGGAGGCGGCCGGCCCGGCATGCCCGCCGCCAACGGGCGGCCCTCCGCCCCCGGGCGGGGGTGGGTGGGGGGTGAGGCGACGCCGCGCTCCGGCATCCCCCTAGGGGAGGGAGGGTTGGCTGGGGGGAACGAGAGGTGCCGCCGGGACGGGTGTCTGGCGGCGCGCCCTGAGGGACGGGGCTCTGCGTCCCCGGCCAGGGCTAAGGAGGAGGGCGAGGCGGCCCGGAGCGGTGTGGGTGCTCCCGCCGCGGCCGTGCCGCCTGCTGCCCCCTCCGGCGGGCCGCCCTGGCGCCGGGCCGCGCCGGCAGCGGGAGCAGGCGGCCAGCGGCGGGTGACTTGCAGGTTTGCTGCGGTCGGGAGGGGGAACGGGGCGGCGTGCGGCTGAGGGGAACCGCCGCTTCCCGGGACGCGCCGGGCCCTTCCTGCCCCGGGAAAGCCCCGCGCCCGCCGCCGCAGCAGGGCTGTGACCCCAGGGCGGCTCCCGAAGGATTTCCAGCGCGCTCGCCCGGCTTCCTCGCCTCAGGAGCGGGCACGTGGGGTGCTCCAACCCTCTAGATTATGGCTGAAAATTAACCGATCGTGCTTTCAAATATTTTATTTTTGGTAGCCGCCTCGTTCTCTGCTATGGTGTATGTGATCACCCAGAGTTACTATTTAACACACGCGATCTGCTCGAATAGATTATTTACCTCTGTACAGAGGGAGGAGGAACTACTGTGTATCTTTTTCCTATCCTTGTCATCTCTGGTTTTTTTTCTGATGTACTATGGTTATAATGCATCTGGAAGAGCTTCGTGTAGCCAAGAAACACAAAAGACTCGATTTTTCTGTTAAATGGTTACGAAATTCAAGACCCTTTACATTAAGACCAATTTACAGATTACCAAATTGCTAGAAAATCCTAAAACAGTTTTCTGTAACAGAAGACTAAGTACTGAAGAGTATTTTCAGTTGCTTTTAAAAGTAGCTACTGAGTGGATGGTGATTAAACTGACTGATACTTTTTGTAAAGAAAGCAGATTTAATAAATTCCTAATTGCCCAAACTGCAAGTGTGGTCATAAGGACTCATTCTGCAATGCCAGGGTCTGCAGAAAAACCTCAGGAGCTTTTCCACTTTCCCAAGCAGTTCTCACTTTCTCCTGCTTCTTGCTGACTTGGATCTCTGCTGTGATCGGACTCAAGAGAGCTGAAATCCCACAAGAGAGGGAAGGAAATTTTTTTCTTGAACCTCTGCCACTGTTCTCACGCAGTCTCCTGTCTGCGTGCCCGGATCCGAGAGAGGAGCGGAGCTTTCTGCGTTGCTGCAGGAGCACCTGTGAGCTCTGAAATGTGGCAAATTGCAATCCGGTTAGAAATACGTTCTCTTGGCGAAACAGCTGCTGCGGCTGAAGGTATTACTGCATTTCAGATAAGTGCTGGTGCTAGAACTGAGCTTTCTCAGCTGCTTCAGTACAAGATCAATTGGGGTTTTTTTATATTTTTTTTTCCAAATTCCCTGGTGGTTTCAGGGTGCAGTTGAGTAACAGAGCTGACCTAACCCGATGGCCTGCTGGCACATGGGGCAGCACCCTTCCCCCCCCATCTTCCCTGCCCCCCACTCTGGCGCTCATCTGCACACACGCTAAACCCGTCGGACTTCCTAAACCACCAAGAAGCTGCTCCTGTTTCTGGTAGGGTGGTGTTTAGTTAGAAAATACGCCGCCTTGGCTCACCGCGGAGCCTGACATAAGAGCCAGGGGTGAGAGTTGCCAGTAGAGAGGAGGACCAAGGCAATCCTCTTTTGGCAGCAGTAACTTTTGGCAACAAGATTAAACCAGTCAAACAATGTTGTCCAACCACACCTTACACCAGGATTTGCCTTGAATTCACAGAGGAGGACTTAAATATTATGTTCTGCCATCTTGCCTAAGAAGCAATAATGTCTAGTGATGGGATGATAACAAAGAGCAACTGTTGTTAATGGTGTGATGTTTCAGGTAATGGTTCCTGCTTATGAAAGGGATCCTCCCGAGGCTCTCGCCCCACCTCTGCATGCCCCCAGCTTTTCCCTGGACCGAATCCAGCCATTGTGTATCTAGAGGGCAGTTTGGCTGAGCTAATCTTCCAGAGCAATATTTACAATATGCAAAGAAGAAAAAAGCACTCCATGGGTAGTAAGGACTGAGATCAAGCAAGTTTACTAACACCTCCGCCTGAGAGAATTTACATTTAAACCTGGAGAAACCGGCTTCGTTCGAAGCTGGCTGGGGCTCTACATCCACTTTGTTGTCCCCACAGTTCAAAATCTTTTTTTCATCCACTCATGCTATGCTGCAGCCCCTTTCCCACAGTGTCCTACAGCACCTCTTAAGGAATTCCTACGTATCAAGGAATATGCTCCCGCCTAGCAGCACCACGGTGCTTTCTCCAATGCATGTTCACTTCCAGTCAGTCCCCCTTGCTCCCCGTACACCCTGCCCAAACTACATCACATCCCCGAATCTTGCGGTGGCAGTTTCCTCTGTGCTACAGCATCCATCTTGTACCAATAACTGGTAGCTGTATTTATTATGGGCAGTCTTGCAGTAACAATTTCTCTGGCCTCATCAATGTAGGTAGTAAAAAAAAAACCAACAACCAACCAACCAAATGATCCCACAAGTCTGATCAAGGGAAGATGGTGTTAATGACAGCTTTTCAGCATCTTACAGTGGGACAAGCTAAAAAATACTAGATCAGCTCCTCCTCCCCCAATTCAATACCTTCTACAAATTCAGGAGCTGAGATGTTTTCTATCTTTCCGCATCTCTGAAACCTCAGCTCATGTTTGTGCTTTCAGAACTTCCCGAGACCACGAGGTCCAGCTTTGATGAAGCTGTGACATGGCTCATGCTCTCAGGTAGAAACAGCAATGCTGCTGCTATCTCAATCCATGAAATAGCTTAATTGCTTCTCCTATTACTAGAGCAAATTAAATGTGATTGTCTTCTGATTAACAAAGAGGAGTTAAAAGACTAACAAAGTTCACTCTTCACAATTCAGCACAATGGAGAAGCTGAGGCTAAGGACATCTAGGTTAGTTTTGTGACAGCTGCTCTGGTATTTTCACACCCTGCCCCAAGATCAGCGTTAGCAGCTATTACTGCTTCCTACCCAGTCCTGAGCTTCAAACAGGGCTGATGTTCTTGGCTACAGATCTCACAGATCTTGGTTCTTAAAAAGGACATGCAGGGAGGAGGATTATAGCTGAATTTATCTCCAGAGTTCAGCTCCGGCTTATTTGTTCTGACTCAAGGGCAGCCGTGTTGGCCGGGCTGGTTGTGTGGAATTACCTGGGTGCTGCACGGGAAGCCCTGGACGAGAGCAGAGAGACTTTGCCTAAAGCCAGCTTAGGTTCAGTGGGGTCAGCTTCCACAGCGTGGCCCAAACCTAATAAACCCTCCTGGGCTGGATGGGAGTTGGGTCAGCACACCACTCAGAAATCTCTGCACGAATTACTTTTTACCATCTCAATAATTTTTTTTGTAGGTACTTCATAGATGGCCTTTTGGATTTTGTATTTACACATTTCTGAAAGAAAAAAAGCATTTGCATTCTCGAGAAGAAAATTCCAACAACAGTTGCAGAAAATAACCTGAAGTTATAAAAGGGAAGTGTTTGTTGAGCTAAAAGAAAAAAAAAAAATTAACAGCATTAAGACAATATTCTGCTTAAATATGTATCCTTACACAGAATTACTTCATGTTTCCTTTGCTATAGGTCGTCTGTTTCGCTGCTCAGTTCTGCCTGCTGTATTCCCTGGAGAGCCCATTTTTTCCATTCACGTTTCCATATGTAAAGAACAAATCTGAAAAAGGCTAGATTTCCCTTAGTATCAGCAACAACAAGAAACCATTTTCAGTGTTTTTACCTGAAGCAAAATGTTTTAGATAAACAAAATTGTTTGGTGTCTAAACTTCAAAAAAACCCAAATTTTGCCTGAAGACATACCCTCCTGACTCATTTAGGTGTGGCTTCAGTAGTTTACATCAGCGTTCACAGGCTTTTTGCCACAACTTTTATTAAATTTATGATATTATCAATTCAGTAATATAGTAACAGAATGAATGGGTTTAATATTTCCATTACTTCAAATACTACTTGGACAAGGACTACAGTAGTTACGGAAGTCAGCATGTCAAAAATAATAATTAAAAAAATGCAATTGTGGAAATTGCACAGGATTATAAGTGGTCATCTGGTCTAGTATCTCCTCAAAATAAATTCACTCCAGCCATAAATTTAGAATGCCTGGGTTTATGACACTTTTTTTTTTTTTTTGGTGGGAACAAGGCAGAGGGAAATCAAAGTTTTAGCTCTTCATTAAACAGAACAACCTCCAGTCACTGATAAAGGATATGTACATTAGACAATTTAGGAGTCTTACAACCTGCACAGACTCTTGCAGAGTTGACTCTGGTTATGGAAAGAAGTCGTATTCCATGTTGAAAAAGCAAGTTGCCGATTACAAAAGCTAAACGCATTTAGGAAGTTATTAGATTATTTCCATTTTATGCCCATATATATAAAGTAGGAGCAATCTGAGCCAAATTGGTCTAAAAAGTTGCAGTTAAGTAAGCAGAACTGATACTTATTTTTAATAATTAAATTCATTAAACTATATTCAGTACAATGTATAACCACTTCTTGCTCATGACGTATTCCCATTCAAATGGCTATTTCTCATTTCAGTAGAGGCTTCAAAGTCAGGCAGATATGAAATGATAGCTAGACTGTAGTACATTATTAGAAAAAATATTCCAGATTGGAATTCATTAAACATAAAAGCAGCATACCAAGAAGGAAGCTCCCTGTTTTTCAAAATGTATTCTACTTCTTAGTTTTTTTAATGCTGAAGAGTGACTTTTTACATTTCAAAACTGAAATACTGGTGTCTAAAATATTTCTCTTTTTTTTTTTTTTTTCTTTCTTTCAGTTTCTTTGAGCATGTTATTATTCTAGTGTCTAAACTTTGACTCAGGCTTCAATAAAACAACAGTCCAGAGACTTCCAGTTTCTGGAAGATTTCATGTATGTGAGAGAGGGAAGTTTTGACTAAGTGGGATTAGAATGGGAGCTGGACCTATATGGGCACAGGTGTTTTTGCCTAAGGCTCCTGAAAAACTGAAGTCCATATTAATAGTTACCTTACTGGAGCATTCACATCAGCACTAAGAGTTCATTAGCTTACTCTAGGAGTCTTACCCCTTACAGATGTTAGGAACTCCTATCCAAGCCATCACTTTTATGTTTCCCCTCTCCTTTAGGAGCTTCCCTTTGTTACATGTACGGAGCACTCTCAGGTATTAGTAGTTTTGCGTTAATACTTTGAATTATGTACAACCTACATAAGGATGTGTCAGGTCATGGAATATCCCTGTTACTGTTTCAACTTCCTTACACATTCCTTCAGGTCCTAGACCACAATAAAGGGCTCTGTTGTTACTTAAACTCAACAGCATGTAGTATGTTCAATGTAAAACCAGATTATAAGTTTTCAAGTAAGATGTAGATGCCTAAATCTCCAAAGAATCGGACCTGGCACACTTCTGCCTAGCCTTTGGGCACTTTTTTTTTTCCAAACAAAAGTTTTTTTAAAGACAATCACAGCTTGTGATTAGGGCCCTCTTATACAGGATGTGAAAGATTGAATTTTTATTTAAACCTAATTGCCATCATAAAGGAGTGGACACCAGCACCACTGACAGTTTAAAAATGAGAGATCCCTGCTCAGGGCTCAAATCCAGAGAGGAGGGAGGGTAGGTACTTTCAAATTTAAGTTAACAGTGTGATCAGGAAACTTAACATCTTCTGGAGGAGACATGCAGAGCTGAAGCCTAGAAAGTGCCTTCATAACCTGTATCTTCTTTAGTATCTACAGAAAGATCCCAGGAAGACTCGCCTCTGCACTGGAGCGTGTAACTACTGATCCAGTTTAAGAGACAAATTACCCCCACTACCTTGCTTGATTGGAAAACAAATTAATTTTACTACAAACAAACAAGGTAAAAGAGAATATATTTTTCTTACTAAAATTATTCAGAAGATGGGACACCAAAGAAGAGCTCATAGCTAAATAAATGTCTTCTTGTTTCTACAGCTAAATTGTAAAGGCAGGCTACATATAAAAGCCTCAGTACTAGACTAGAAATTTAATTGAAAATATTGTCTAACTGAATTAATAGCTGCCAATGAATTAGCATTTTGGCATGTATGAGTGCATTTCTTTTGTTACAGCTGAGACTCTCAAAGTAATCTTCCTTAGGGTCCTAACGAGAAGGTGCGTGCACTGGTGGAAACAAACACATATTCCCAGCATGAGCAAGTGCTGCATCTCTGTTCGTTTGGGTTTGGCATTTTAACAGACACCCGGGGGAAAGGGGAGGTGGAGGGAGAAAGCAATGGATCACCATGGTAACCAGGACATCTTGTTTTAGTGTGTACGTTAAAAAACACACAGGACAGAACAAAATTAGTCACCTAGAAAATACTCATTTCTGGGCAAAACTATTCACAAACAATGAAAACAAAAAGGTCTTGGCACTGTCCTGTGAGATAAGAGATGAAAATTGCTATTTTTCATTTTTGACAGCCGACAATTTATTTTAAGCTAAGCTTTTTCTTACTTGTAAGAATCAAATGCCTTCTCTCCTCTGCCCTCTTTATTCTTTAAGATTTACTTTCCCATGTGGGAAGTTATTCCAAAATTGAATCTTGCTAAAGTTGTTAATGTATAATAAGTTCTTTGTGAGTTCCAAGTGAGAAAGGAGGAACATATCTGGAAATGAAACTTTCTCAACTTCATTTATATTATGAAAACATTTTGTGGATGGTGACTGCTTTATTTTTGCACTTCTCATGCTGCTGAACAAATGACTAGTAAGAAAAATAAGTTAATTGAGATTCAGTAGCATTGCATATCAAAACTGCATAAAAAACCAGTGTGTTCCTATTACTCAAACTTTTTTACTGACAATTCATTTCATAATGGTATATAATCAGTAAGTCAAGTGTCAACTATATTTCCTCATGTCCGCTCATTTCAACAACCAGAACTTGTATTTTATGCTTTTAGCTAATCAACTCAATATTGAACAAGTCAGAAAATGGAATTTCTTGCTTATCCATCTTATAAACATCCTATTTGAGTGATCGGGTTCCTATTGCATTTTCGTAAGGCCACATAGAATCGTCTAGGTTGGAAGGGACCTCTCATATCATCTAGTACTCTTACAACATATACCCAGTTATGACCCCTATAAGGAACCTTGTTACCTAGTGACTTGGCGTGTCACTAACAATCCATAAAAACTATCAGACACATCAGTGATAATGTTTCTCACAAATGGACCTTCTTTTTCTAGTCACGTGTCTCAGCCGACACACTTTTAGAAGAAAGAAAAATTTTGTGATAAATAATACCAGCTTTCTATGAAAAACACAACTCTGCTATTGTGAGCAAACATCTGTAATATTAAATGTATTATAAACAGATGACAGTTTATCTTACCGTGTGGCAGCGTTCACACTGGTTTTTATGGAGAAGCAGCCTTGTTGAATGACTGAAAGATAGTCTGAAGCTATTCTTAATTTCAAGTCACGTTTTAAACAGCTATATATAAATATTATAGAATATATTCAAGAAAACAAGTTGTACTTTTCACTGTGAGAACAGCCCTTTTAAAAATTTGTACTGAACAAGGCTATTTTCTATTCTGCTAAGATTTTAAAGGCTAATACAAACCAAGTTTGTTTGCAGCCAGATAATTTCTGTGAAATAATGCTGAAAGTAATTTGTCTTTCTTTGTAACACTTCAGAAATCTAGAACTCTTATTTTGCTTCCTGCTACTAATTGTTAGCGCTGGATGGCTTAAGTATAGCGGGAAGCCAGAAAAGCCATCTGTTTGGAAGAATGAAAAAGCCTAGTTGTTTTACTCATTTCCTGGGCAAAATGAAGAGCTGAAAGGTTTTCAGTGAGAAAACTGCTTAGACTGCACTAAGCCAGATGTATATAGGGAATTCAAAAGGAATAAATGGAACAGAATTTTCTTAGTTCAGTATAAAATAGTTGTATGGCAAATACAAAGAAAGCACTTGCTCTTTAAGCAGATAATCTGTAAGTTTTCCTGCAAATTTTCCACATCTCAGGTTTGCATTTCCAAATAAGCTTGTATGATTAATAACAGGATAATCTATCAATCAAAAAAAAAAAACCTATCAAACATTAGCAGTATCATTATAAATAAATGTCTATAATACTAATTAGGGAGTAACTCCTTGGCTTTAGCCCTTTTAATAAAACCTAGGATATCTTATGTTAGAAAAAGCCAATCGCTATTTAAGTTTTGAATCTGAGAAGCAGGATTCTTACATAATGCATTAGCATAGCACATCAAATTATACCAGATTTCATAAGAAAATTTCAGGCCTAGATGGGCATATTTAACTTTTGCTCCACAAATGACAACTGCTTCACTCACATAATATGTTTTATAGCCAAACATATTTCTAACACTTTATGCTGGTATCCCACTGTCAGCGGGACATACCGCTATCTCAGCAGATATTTATATGAAATTACCCTGCTCTGGGGCTCTCTTTACCAAAATATGGGACCATATGAATTTACAAAAAACTCTAAACGTAATTTTTTTCACCAAGCGTTGCACTCTGCTGGGAGGACAGATTTTTAAGAGTACATTTTCATCTAGCCTCCAGAGTAGGGACTAACATGCTACAACTTGTTGGTTCCAATCTTTTGAAATCTCCACTTTGACAGCTTGGTCAGAAGTTAATTCCTATCAGCATAGCTGTGTCAACAGAACGGTTAGCATTCCCACATGACTATGTGACTCCCAAGCAAAGCTAAACAGACTAGAACTTCCACATCAAATATGCTATCGTCGAGGAGAAGAAATAGATTATTTAAATAAAAACCCCCTAAATAAATTAGCTTCCATTGACCCAGCTGCATACAGTAGGTTTTCAAGTCATAGTAAGGTATCTAGACAGAGCAGTAAAATGCAAATGCAAGATCACTCTACCACTGTCAGGGACATGTGGCCACAGCGGGTGTGGCTGTTCTTCCTTAAATTCACATCTGGCAAGCTTGTAGTGTCTCACCACAGAGACCTTACCCTACAGCAGTTTTTGTCAAATAGATATTAGAAGATACCTTAAAAAAAAAAATGTTTTACCTGCATTCAGGCAGCTCAACAGCTGACAATGACAATAGCATTCAAATAAAATATGCAGAGTTATCACAATGGTTCTGAGTTTGTCTGGTAACAATTAATAAAAATAGCTTTTGCCCTTTTTCATCTTATCTTGATACAGCTTTTGCACAATGTATGACGTCTCTAACTTACCTAGAAAACTTTCAGACTGATGGGAAGGCTGACACCCATTACAGCAGTCAATTGAGTGTCATTTATCTATTTGAAAACAAAACCCAACCTTTATTGGACATATCTTCTCAAGATCACTATTCCAACATAGAACCAAAAATAATTACTATAGTGCCTCCAGCCACAGTTCAATTAAGAGAGTGGAGAAATAGATTATGTGCATTTATATATATCTATATATATCTATCCCTAGACACAGCACTAATTTAGATTATACCTGCAGAAACAGCTTTCTGGACTACCCAAGTTAAACAAGGAATTTGGATCACAGAATTGTCTTCAGAACTTCCTTAATTTCCTAATGTTCCAGTCACGGAAAGGAAGAGACTGGCCTTTAAGTCAGTAAAAGTACAACATGGGATAATTTACAGCTAACAAACAGGTAATTTTTATTTGCTTTATTAAGCAGATAGGCTACTTAGCTCTCACTTCTGAAGCATATTATAAAAGTGCCTTATTTTACTACTAAGTAATTCAATAGCTCTTCTGCTAATCTTTTTTCCTCCAATTATACTGTTCAGCTGTATGACACAGTATCTGAAGCACTCTCCTCGATGTTGGAGGTTCGGATGAACAATTAGCTACACTACTTGCAAAAAAGCTTCAAAAAATTAGAGAAATCAAGCTTTGAGCTGGTAATTCCCCCACACCCTTTCCCATGCAGTTTTCTTCAGAAGAGAAGTATTAAAGTTCCCAGACTGAACAGCAGGCTTTTAACAACTGAAATCTAGATTCCCAGGCCTAAAACAAGGACTCCACTGGATTTTTCCCTTCTTGAAATGACAGCTTCCCTGGCACCCGAACACATTGCTGTGTTTCCTCAACTGGAAACAAATGAACAAAGAATCCAAATAGTCTGGTGAAAGGCTTATGGAAAAAAAATAATTTCCACAGCCCCTTCCTAAGATGCATTCTTTCTTTGCTGCAAATCAGACAGCTTTTCACAGTAAAGGCTTCTCCTTTACCTATACTCTCAAGTGTTGCCTTCTCTCCAGCACGCACAAGCCATCCATCTGGAGTTCTCCCACAATGTCTTGGTTTAAAAGGCTACTTCCATTTCTGTGGCATAAAATCCTTTGTAGAGCTCTCAAAGGACTAAAAGCTAGACAGTCATCCTTTTGGAACTGTCTGTCTGGAGCACAAACACATACATTTCGTTTCTGCCAACTCTGGAATTTCTTTTTTTTTTTCAAGCATGACAAACAGTTGTGTGAAGATGCCTTTTACTGTGGTGACAGAGGCATTTCACAAACTCTGCTAGTTCAAAGTATCTCGTTACTGATCTATGTGCATCACAATTTAAGATTATGCTTGACTACGGATTCCCAGACACCCAGTGGAAAAGACTGACAAAACCGCTGGAAGATTTCTAGATTTCTAACAGGCTACCTAAACCCAGCACAAGTCATCATTGCTAAAACTGGAGGCAAATACTCCTACTCATCTAGGAAAAATTGTTCACTATTAGCAGGCAATTATTTCCACATTGGCAGCCTTGCATCTTCAGCATTCTTTTAAGCAAGAGAACAACTTGATTTTCAACACTGAGTCTTGTTGCTCTTCTCTAAAATAACCTCTCCTCAACCCGTATTTATTATCATATAACATCCAAAATTGGGAACGCTACAGATGAGATCTCACAAGCAGCACAGCACCAAGTAGAGCAGAATAATTACCTCCTGTGCCTCACATCTGATGCTTTTGTTACTATTACCCAGAACAGGTTTTGTTTTCATATCACTGGATTTTAACTCTTAGTCTGATCTGCTATAATATTCACAACACTTAGCACAGAACTGCTTCATTCCCCCGACAACCTGATGCCCCTAACACTCAATCCATTTTTCTCTTGCAAGTTTTACACGGGCAGTCTGTTCCACCATCCAGATTATTAATGAAAATATTGAATAAATTGGTAAACCTGTTACTGTAGAGTGATTTAACTAAGAAAATATTTCCCAAGTTTCCAACTAAGAACTTCATGTAGGAAAAATTCTTCCTGAAGTACGTGGACCTATTAATTGTTATTTAGCAGTAGTATGTTAGAGAACCTTAAGAACAGCTTAAATGAGATAAAACCCTAAGGGGAAAAAAAGGAGTTAAAAAGACACTATAAATCCCATGTTTAATTTAGTCACCCTAATATGAAAAAAGGACCAAAAAATGGAGGTGAGAAGTTAGAGCAGCCTTCCACAGGCCAAGGTCAGCAAGTTACTATTGACTGTTCATAAGCAAGTTAATGTTACTTTAATCAGTAAGACAAGGCCATAGTAGTAACTTTACCTTGTACAGGCAGGAGTAATTTGATATTAACTTCAAGTTGCCTTACCCACTAATATAAAACTGTCCAAATGCACTGTCAGACAGTCTCTGCTCAGTGTTTACATTTACACCTATGTATACGCAAGGCTTTTCAGCTGCTGGATGTCCCATTACCTTGTCTGGAATTTAAAGAACATTTACATACAAGTTCAGAAACTTAACAGGCCAAGAGTTACCTGCGATACAGTTTAGAACTGAAAAAAATGTTTTCCTTATGTACCAGCCATATAATCATTGGCTTCATACTGCTGTCCATTTGCCCCTCTCACTTGCACTGCTGTGTTTTTAGCTCTAGTTCTTCTCAGGTAGGCTGAGGAAAATACTGGGATTTACACTCAGACAGAACTGACAACTCCTACACACCACATTAGCAAGTACTTAACGATAGAGGGCACTTTCTCTAGGACTCATAGGTAGCTTTTTAACCAGAATGGCTGTAAATGCTTTACAAAGTTCAAAACCAGTTTGATTTTATACTAGATATAAAATTTTCCAGAAGAATGTTATGTCAGCATTTTCTTACTTTCGAGTTACAACTGTCAACATCATTCTCTAAACAAAAGTGGTCAAGGAATATAGTTATATGGGTGTGAGAGCAGTACCATGGCATTACTTCAAAATTTTTTGTATTGATGTAATAAATGAAAAACGTTTAAGAAAGCTTTCCCCCCCTCTTCTTCCATAGTTTATTTTTTTTTAATTGGTCCAGCCTTGAATAATGCTGCTTATTTGGTAACAGTATCAGGCAAAAACAAGAGCAAGTGCCATTCTGCATTCCAATATGAATCATTCAGTAAAGTTTTGCAATATATACATTTTATCCAGCTTCTGACATTATAGGTCATCATGCCAATGAAAATTTTTAACAATACAATAAAATCCTTCAAATGGAACTGTTTATCAATGTAATTCAAGAGACCAGACAATTTAATTTCTGAAATTTATATCACTCATGTCCATAATCATTTTACATTTCACACTTCATGCTCTCAAACATTACCCTAGAGAAGACTAAATCTTTTTGACACGTATACTATTAAAGACACTAGCCAGGTTTATAGAGTTACAGAAGACTATAATAAGATGTAAAATTTAGTAGGTAATAAGTTATGACATTTGCTGACTAAAACAATATTCAATCTACACTAATGTTTGAGCCATTCAAATACAGTAAGTATTTGGATGTTATCTACTACCCATTTCATATACTTACAGTGCAAAATAAGTGAGATTTTTTTTTTCCTGAGCCATTTAGGAAATTGAAATCCTTTTTCTTTATCATTGATTGCAGTCCATTTAAAATATACTCCGCATATACCTAGGCTTGTCAAGACTGTACAATTAAGACAGGCAAAAGTTTGTAGATACCAGAAGCCCAATCAGGAATCAGAAGGGTTATTGAACATCTCTAAAATTTGTTCCCATTTTTCAAGTCTAAGGATTTAACAGGATTTTGACTTATACCAAAAAGTTCAGAAATTACGGTTTGTTTTCCATTGACCAAACACTCCAAACTGTACAAACCACATGCCTTCCAAAACAGAGAATCAGCCTCTATTTAAACAAATTGTAATACCTATTTCAACTTACTATTCTGTAGTTAATGTCATGCCCAGTGAGCTGTGCCTACAACAGACATAAGAGAGTAAAACTTATAGGAATGTATTTTGGGCATTTTGTAAGGAAGCTGGATTCCTTACAAATTCATCTTTTTCTCAATAGCTACAGACCATGAGTTTCTAATTCAATCTTCTCCTCTGCTTGCAAGATATCAGGTTCTACTGGAGGAACAGGTGGTCTGAGTATAATCTCTGGACCTCCACCATAGATTGACTGAAGAAAATTCCATGTTTCTTCAGATATTTGTCCAGAATCTGCACCTGAAAACATTTTTAAAATTTTAATTACTATTTAGAATAATTCTTTCATGATTTCTTTGAAGTCCATAACAGATACAAAAAGAAAAAAAGAATATAGATTCAAATTTAAAACACTAAGCTGAATTTGTGCTTCATCTTGCACCAACTGCCAAACCAAATGACATATTTTGTGTTAACTTTGTACTTTTTGATTCTTACAACTACCTGCTCTAAGCTATCCAGTACTTAACATACTTCAAACATAAAACATGAAAGTTCTATGATAAACATCTTATCTGATAATTATCAATCAAGTTGACAACTGGTAGCTCTTGGTACACAGGAAACAATGATCCATACTACTAATGCAAGGACATACAGTCCCATCAATTACACAGTAAAGTTCAAGGACTCAAGATTCTTGTTTCAAAGAAATTAGTATCGATAGTAAAGAATAAAAGTGTGAGAACCACAGTGAAATTCTCAGAACTCCAGGGAGAAACCGCTATTAGGACATTAATAGCCCCCACTAATTCTCCTTGTACTTAGCACTGATGGGTCAGCCTGATTTTTTTTCATTCACTGATTAAAGTCTTTGCTTGTGATTCCATTCCTCTGGCTAAAGGTCCCTCTCCTGTCTCAGGTCAGCATCCAACAATAATTTCTGATTTTCTGTAATCTTTTATGGTGGCAAAGGGCAAGGGAGCATCAGCACTTTTCTGTCCTCACCACCTGCTCCAGTGAGCCTACTACTGTACTTTATCTATAAAAAGTTTCCAAAGAGGAAGGGTACAAAAAGCTGCACATTTGTTTACCTACACTAACTCAACCACGCAAAGCTTCATCTGGAAGTCATGGTGCAGATCCTGTAACAGTACCAATGACGTTATGCCTCAGTTTTACTCATTTAGGTTCAGGTACTCAGAAAACAACTCCATCTCTGTAGGCACAGGAGTAGATCTCCACTCCCATATCCAGATTCCAACTCTTCTCAGGTTTAACAGAACAGGCACAGTGAGCTAATTCACTGGGATCAGGACCATTGGACCACAGAACTATGTAATACTGTACAGTATTTAGTGGCGCTCCCACCTTTTCTCTCATGACAGATTTTCCACAGCCTATTCATCTTCATTTCTACCCAAGTTCTAATTTGAATTAATGTAGCTGAAGTTAAGTCAGCAAATTGGCCAATTTGCTATCAATTATTGATTCTAAAATGATTTTATTTCTTTTTGCTACAAGTCAGTCAGGTGCTTTATACCTTGTACTTGAATTCTACAGTACAGCTTAAATCAATAAGATGTACTACAAAACTCATGAGTGCAAGAACTCATTCTTTTTTAAGTACGCTCTTGACATTTTACAGTTGGTGAGGTTAATGCAGGGCCTAGTGGTATCCAGTGAACTGTGATTGGGAAGTCCACTGAATACTGCAGCATTAAGTTAAACTGGGAAAAAATCCAGTTAAATAAAGGTTAATCTTAATACTGGATTTTTTTTTTTTAAGCTGACCTACAATGAATTTAAATATTCATAGGAAGTCTAAAGTCTTCACAAAGCAGGCCACATTATTTTTTTCTGTACCCACAAATTTTAGATAAAAGGTATTAAGCATCTGACTCTGAAGAACAACAAAGAAATCTGTTTCTTTGCATGCTAGAAAAATCTAGATAAATTTTTGCAATGTACAGTGGTAAATAACTTGCAGGAAAATGAGCAACAGCATTTACTTACTGTGGTTTATTTCCCTCTGCCAGAACTAGCTCTCAATTCAAATTAGGTTTCAAGATTCAAATAACTACATACAGATACATGACACAGTCTAAAAGCCAAGCATCTCCCAATTCACGTTAAGACAACCAAAATCAAACTAAGTGATACAAAGCCAAAGGACATTTTCACCATTTTAAAGTTACTCTGCACCTCCTGTTACAGTCATCTGTACTTGCATCAGTCTATTACAGATACTAATTCTTTACTTTAAGAATAAGCTGGTCGCCCCCAAAATGGGCACAACACAGATGCACTAGGAATTGCCATTTTATGGTAACAGTTAAAAAAAGAATTCACCATAAATTTTTCCAAACTTCAGCAAATACATCATAAGGAACCCGAAGTTGCAGCAATATTGGACACCTACCTTGTTTTAGCACAGCATTTCCACATTTTGTTACTGCAATCTTAGCATTATCAATAGGACCAGGAGGATCTAGTGTGACAGAAAGAAAATTGGAAGAGCTGAAAACAAACGGCAGGTTGGAGGTTCTGTTTTCAAATGGAAGGAGAAATAGCTTTTTTGTTTGCTGCTTGTTCTTGTACTGCTTAACAGTATATTCTAAGTTGTTAAAAACTAACCAGAATTTTAATTAAGAGCAAGTTTTTCAAAGCACTCACGATTACACCAAGCCTTCAAGCAATATAAAACACAAATTAATCCTAATTCTTACCCCTAGCAAAGTTGTCCTAGAGCAGACTCAGACCCGTTTGTAGCACATTTTATCAGTGTTTCCATTTTAAAAAATTTAGAAGCGCCTGAAGTAGGCTAAAGTAACATTATTATAGTTGTTACTCAGTTATCTATGAGTTTAGGTTGTGACAGTGAGGTCACCTTTCCTCCAGCAGCTGTAGCATTATCCATCAGTTTGCACAGCAAAATCCATCCCCCCTTGTATGTAGATCCAATTTTCCTGCTGCTGGTAACAGCAACTCCCCTGCAAACAAGCACCAATCTCTCCACAACTATCCCATTATCTATTCTTGTGAATTATTTGATTATAGTCTGTATTTGGTTCCTGGATATATTTGTAACCGGTAAAACCCATGTCTTAGATGTTCATTTTAAGAGCTTTTGTTGCCTTCTCTATCTGTTCTTCCTACAGCCTTCTATCAAAGCAGAAACAATTTACTTAAACACTACCACACCATGACAACATAAAAGAAATGATTACCCATATTTTGAAATGGAGCACAACTTACCACTGTCTTTACCCTTTACAAATCCTTCCCATTCTCTAAACCATTGCATACTGATGCAGTAAAATGTTGATGGAGATTCTTCTTCTTGGAATGCTCTATTAAGCTGAAAAGAAAAAGAATCTGTGTTTTTCTGCTTTTTTTTCTCCTTTAAACTACTGAATTTTTTTAACCACTGTAATTATTAAGAGCATAATATTACACTGCTACAGAACATTTTAAAGATCTACTGACCACCAGAACAGTAAACACTTGGCAAATTCCCGAGGTGGGATTTTGATGTAGCGGTAGCCTTCATATTAGAAGATGAGTTATTCTTTACTTCAGAATTTATTTGTTTATTTTTTTTCCCCTGAAGACAGCAACAAGTTCTTTTTAAGCACAAGTGCTTGGCCATCAAACACTACTGGATAATTACTGCAAATGCTGAACTTTCAAGCAGCAGAAGAAAGCAGAAAACTTATTTTTGTAAAATAAAACAAAACCAAAACCAGCATTTTGAAAGATTTGCTCCATAATTTCATGGGAGGTTCTTTGCGTGATGAACTATATCTTCATCTAGGTTTGTTTTTTCCCCTAATACTTTGACCAGATGCCAGTACCATTCCAAGCAAGGCACAGTGAACTAATGCACAAGGACTTTTCAAGACTTTTCTTTGCTTCAGTTTAAAAAAAACATGAAATATTTTTCTTTCCTACAATTTTGAAATAAATAAAAAAATAAAAAACCCCACATCCTTGTTTTCTGAGTTTCTGCTGCAAGGCAATGTAAGTGAATGTATAAATTACAAAAAACCAGCTGACTAAAGTGTCTCAGTTGCATTTAACTAGATTTGTTTCTACCATTGTAAAAAATTTTTTTTTATAATTAAGTTTTTAGGAAGTTTTAACATTTTATTCTTTTTCAGACACTAAAGATCTTTTCACAATGTTAGTAAGAAATATGCAAAAAGTCACTTAAACCTTTACAACCGTTATCTTTTAGCTCTGTAATAATATAGCTATATTTCCCTCTTGAAGCCATGAACCTAAAGCATCAACACAACTTCTTACGGTTTCATATAGAGTAAGTTTTGCAATCATTCTCTAAAGCAGCCTTTCCAGATGATAACAGAATTTTCTGTTTGCTAACCAGTAACAATACTTGCGCAACAGTGCACATATAATCATTATTTATACTGGAAAAATACTGATCGCTAAAGCAAATGAGGTTGACTCAATAATAATTACTATCTGGTGGTAACCCAGACTAAGGAAAAATCAGTTACTAAAGAGTTCAAGTAGCAGTTACAATATGGAAAAGCTGACACAATCTCTGAATTAAAGCACAGACAGAACTGATAGAACAGCTGCAATTCTGTTTTTCTCCCTCTCAGGAATTAAGATAGCAGAAATGGGACTCCACTGTCTCTGCATTTATTTTCACTGAAAACTTCAAAACACATTTTTGGTTTAAGAATTACAAAATCATTACTACTAGTCATTTTACCATTCAGACTCATGCCCATAATCTCTAACTCATGGAAAATACAGTAGCTGCTTGATATTAATTTTACGGACCCATTACAATACTAAGTTATTTACTACATACTGAATTGTTTATGTTTATGTCTCTAATGATATTTTTAAATTAGAGCCAAAGATAAAGATTATGATTAACTTTTTGCTGGCACAGTATTATTGCACTTAAGTCTATCAGATTGCCCAGAACAGATCACCAGCAGGGTATAAAGAACAACTGCTCATGTGACTGCACTCTGTTTCCATACTATAAAAAAGCAATTTAAGAAACACATTAAATATTTACTCTAAGTACATTTACATATAAATAGTTATCTGGGATAGCACAAGAACATTACTGCTGCCAACAAGAAAGAAGGGATTCTGGATAGGTATACAGATATTTAATACAGTCCATTTGTTCCAGGAATCACCTATGCACTTCTGGTAACCCCTTGGGTCAAGTCATGAATACCAGGTGACGTCAAAAAGCAGAATGAATAAGTGTTTACTTTTTTACCCGAATAAACATTTCCAATTCGTTTTTCCTTCTTTTTTCAATTCTTTCAGACTCTATTTGGCAGGTGTGACACACATACAGATGGTTAACAGCTGGTCCTCCTCCATACCTGCAGTAAAAGCAAAGCACCATCAACCTTGTGGAAAATACCATGTAAGGAGGTGATGCACCTGTAGACATCGCAAGTGTCAGCTTCTTATAATATGCAACAGAAGTCTGATACCTTTGCCAGTCACGCTGATCCACAAATGCCATCATTTATTTTCATAGTAATATTTTGTACACCATCCTAAGACACAACCATCTTCCAAGTTCTGACTGCCTAAAGCCAGTACAAACCATCTTAAACTCTGCTGTATCACATACTGAAAATTAAAGCATTATTTCAGTACAACAGCACTTGTACATATAAGTTTGTTTGGTATATACTCAATCATCCCAACTTAACGAATATAGAAGTTTCAAAAAATGGTCACCTACCACTTAAATTGTACCTCTGAAGCTGACACTTTGTCTTTAGACTGCATGGATCAGTTCACAAGTTTTTAACTGAAAGAGGTCAAGTCTGGATTATACTGTATCATCTTGAAGCAACTCTGACCCCAGCACATGTGGAATTGAATAGTAGTGTCAGATGGCCAGCAAAATAAATGGGTTTGGAACTTAACATGGACTGGCAACTGGCATCCTAGATGAATATCTCCTTTTCCTTAATAATATCTCAGTAGAAGTCAGCTGCCACCATATTTGGCTTCCTCATCCTAAGTTCTTAGCCACAGTACTCTCCCATAATTCCCAGATAACAGCAAGACAAAAAGCAAAACACGGTTGCTTCAGAGCTACTCTGTGTTGAAGGGTGCACATGCCAGTCAAGAAGCCAGACAGAACAGACAGATGTTTAGCACTAACAATTCATCCCCCTTCTCCACCTAGTAGAGGACCCTCAAAATCTGGAGGACCCTATCATCTCTGGGACTTCTACCTTTCTATCAAATGAATGAAGTTTGATTCCTTGTTAAAAAGTTTTATAGAGGAAGGGAAATTAATTAGAAGTTTAAAAACTTTTTCCTCCAGATTTAAGGAATATTTCTGCATACAGAAAATGGATAATGCCTTTGTCAGCTGGTTGGAAGAAAAATTCAGAACATCTAGGAAACTGGAAATAAGCTGGAAAAAGTATTGTTTCTATTTCAGCCCTTTAGCTATATTGCTTAAGTAGCAGACAATTAACAGCTAAAAATATTTATAAAAATACAGAGTCCTTAAGGTCATCAGCGAAGCTCTTCTACAGCTTTTTTTAACTTTAAAAGGAGACACATCTTCTAACAATCCCTCCTTTATAAACAAGCACTTAAAGCTGACCTACATTAAAAAGTGTGGAGTAGTTATACAGAACCCTTCGATATAAGTTATTTTGAAGCAGCACCGGCAGCTGAGGCTATGGATTCAAAGCCAACATAAAAGAAAAGCTGTCTCCAGCCAACAAGAGAACAGGAAGCTGATACAGAGAGCTCTTTCAAAATATCTCTTGCAAAGTGTACTTTTGCTGACCTACTTTGTGTCATTTTGTACATACCATACATGTTTATTGGTTTAATACTCAAGTATTATCCCAGTAACATACTACTTTATGTAGGCTTTTAGCATTACTTTGCACAAACAAATTATATAAATCGTCCATTTGCAATCCCTTCACTTAAGCCTAGAGTGGATATATATTTTTTTCTGAGCCACTAATTCTAAAGTCTGATGTTGCTGCTTGGCACATACTTGCTCTCAAACTGTATCACTGGATTTTTTCCAGTTACAGTACAAAACTTACCTGCTATATAGATTATCCCATATATTTTGAGGTAGCATTACAACTAGGTCCTCTATGAAGTTTGCTTTGTGTGGAGGAACACCTGCAGAAGCAACAAAAAATAAATTAAAAAAAGAGAGAGAGACTTAGAGATTTTATTTAGGGGATCGGAGGTAGGGGGGGAGAAGACTATGCTAGAGGTCTCTAAATAAAACAAAAATACAACCTTTCAATGAATTCAGAGAAATCACGTGAAACAAGTTTTACTACAGTAAATTTTTAATTAAAATAATATTACTGTATTTAAAGAGACCACTCAAATTTTATTCTGAGACTGAAAAGTTTATAAAAAGCAGAAGCAAGCTACACGAAATACTAAAATTAAAGGGCTAGAATCCCTTTTTAGATACTGATTGCAAAATGCTTAAGGTATACAATTAAAACCTTAAACAGTGATTAAATATTTTGTTTATGCATATAAACACATTAGCAAGCCGTTGGTTCAAAATTCACTTATTTGCTGTAGACCTTTTTGAATTACTTCAAACAACATGAATGCTTGGAAGCAGCGAAATTTTGAAGGAGGCAGAAATAGAGGGCCTTGCAGAGTTAGAAGGCTGAGTTGAAGCACACGGTAAGCAGCCACGTGCTATGCAGGAATTCTTTTGATGAGGGAAAAATCTCTTGGTTCAGGCGCTCATTCAACAAGACTCATCTGCTGTAACCCCACAAAAAGGAAGTCACAGCCACAGGGGCTCACACAAACACACTCTGCGAATTGCTACAGGGGCACAATATTTTTGTGTTAAGTTTAGTTCAGCAACAGGAGCAGCACCTTTAACTGCTATCTAACACAGCTGTATTTTTTATTAGAAAATAGGTATAAGAACACTACATAGTAATGATTTCTTGGAATGCTGACACTGAAATATGGCTATTTCCCCAAACATGTTTTGCTTAATGTAATTCTCTCATTTTTATTAACATTTAGCACAAAGTAAAATTTTTATGCTCCTATACAAAATATACAGAATTACTCTTCTATTTTCACACTGCTATGCACTCAATACTCTGGATCACACCAATTTCTTGTTCTGCAGCTTTCAAAACTTCTTGTTGCTTCTAGCACTTAGTTGAGAAAAAGATTTAGATTGGTAGACCAAAGTATTAAGGATGATTATAAAGTGACAGGATTTTTAAAAATGGGAATATACATGTTTAGTAAGCAAGCAGATAAGCCAAACTATTCCTCTTTAAAAATCAAGAAACCTTATAAACAAAATCAAATGTACTAAGAACAAAAAATTAGAATCAAAGAATTGTAGGGGTTGGAAGGGACCTTCAGAGATCATCTAGTCCAACCCCCCTGCCAAAGCAGGTCACCTAGAGCGGGCTGGACAGGAACGCATCCAGGCAGGTTTTGAATATCTCCAGAGAAGGAGATTCCACAACCTCTCTGGGCAGCCTGGTCCAGGACTCTGTCACCCTTGAAGTAAGGAAGCTTTTCCACATGTTCAGACAGAACTTCCTGTCTTCCAGCTTGTGTCCGTTGCCCCTTGTCCCGTCACCAGGCTCCACTGAGAAGAGCCTGACCCCATCCTCTTGACACCCACCCTTATAACTTCACAGAGTATAACTTCCAACTAGTCAGCTACTAAAATAAGAGAAATAATTTACTTAGAAGTTATAGTTCCAATTTACCTAAGAAGTTATAGTATGAACTTACTATATTCAAATTCCTTTAATTAAAACAAGTGTACACCCCTGTATAGCTGCAAATCGACAAATTCTTCTTAAACGATACTCAGTTACAGTCTCACCTCCATGCATACAGAGAAAGTCATTATTTGAAATTGGTCCTGGCTCTGCAAAAGTCTTGAATTTATTTAACCACTGTCTGGAAACATAGAACTGCAGAAGACTTGGTTCCATCATATTCAGTAGACTTGATATCCTCCGTCTCTCCCTCTGTGCTTCTTCACTGCTCTTTCTATTACCAAAACAGAAATCATTATACAAATATATATCCTTGTGTACAGTGCAAATAATTTACTTTGTGAAAAGAAAGCTGTACTTTCACATAATTTACATGGGCCATATCTATACTTCAAAGCTCTACTAGCATGAAGCAGTCGACTTAGCGTGTGAAAACTTGCGCTTTTTATGCACAGCCAAAGCCACCATCTAAATGTGTGGCAGGAACGTAGGCTGTCACGTTACAGAACCATGTGTCACAAGAGTCACTACAGTTAGTAGAGAGCGGGAAGGGCAGGAAAGACCATTTGCCCTGTTAAATCTATGCTTGTCCTTTGTTCTGACAAGCCATGGCACAGCTGTTATCATACCTACAAGAAAGCTTTTGCCTGCTTAGATTAACAACTCAAAGACCCCCGGCAGCTCCCATTCAACGTACCAGCCTGAGAAAGCAAATAGCTGGACTGCAACAGAGACAGCAGACTGTACTGCAGAGATGATTACTACCACCAGAGAAGGAGATAAGGCTCTGCCCATTTTCTCTATGGATCTTTTGAGCTAAAGCTTTGGCAAGCTGTACTCTTTGGGCAGAAGTTCCCTTCTTATCCCCAGAAGTAGGGTTCAACAGTAAGTAGATGCTACAATTTCCCTACTTTTCCTGTATCCCCCTACTTTTCTCATTGAGGCTGCTCCTGCTGTCCAACTGGAAGTACCTCTGCTCTCCTGTTTTTAGATTGAATAGAACCTCTCTTCAAAAGCAAGTTTGAACCATTCATTCCATCCTCCAAAACACTGACCTGAAACTTGACTCCGCATCACACAAAAGCTGGGCCCCCTCAGTTAATTTACAGAGTCAAAGCTGAGTCAAAGTTGACTCAAAGAGCTGATAGAAAAGCTTTAAGTAGACCTAATGGCTAGAGCAGCTAGGCTATTTATAGCGTAGCAAAACAAGACTAAAAGAGTACAACCTCCCCCCCCCCGCTATGAACCCAATTAAAACATATTACCTGCTTAAATTCAGATTAAAACTATTTAACAAAAATCTTGAAAGTCTGAAAATGAAATTCAAGCAGATAAGTTTACTTTCTAGCTGTAACTTAAAAATGCATACACATCTCCACTAAGCTTTCTAAAATGTGCTGAAAGAACATCTTATTTGTGTGCGTGGTAGTGTTTTGTGGGTATATTCCTTTTTTAAAACCAATTTTTATGAAGGCTATTCTTTTATTATTTCTTTTAATATGCTTGCCCACAATCAGGTACAGCATGACTTCCACATTCCTTTTAAAAAAGACCTACTGAATCACACTCACGGGCTTAGCTCGAGCAATGGCAGGTACGAGTGTTCCTAAAGAGAGTTAAAACATTCGCCAAACACATCTTATTTCTTGTGCAACTCCGACACAATCTATTTTGCCATCAACTTTTAGTGGAAATTTGATCTTAGTACCAAAATTTAGAATTTGAAAACTGAGTTAATTTGCTTTTGTTATTTCAAGTAGAAAAATTTCTTAGACTGAAGATGATAACAACATGATTTCTCGCCTTTCATTTCAACTTTCAGGAAAAGACCAGCCTATAAATTCCCTAAAATTAAATACAACACAGTAAAACCTCCATTGCTCCACATCCCATCTGCTAAAGACTTTGCACAATTCTCTTTAGAGCTCTAACAGTTAAGAGTCTGTGTGCAAAACCTCCCCTTGTGCAGAATCCCTTTCCTCCAATTGACAACGAGGTAATTGGTGGCTAGTTCTAACAGCTGCTTAAAGTTCTCTTTCTAGTCATCTTAATATGCTTTATTTATGCAGATTTAATTTCCATTTCAAGTTCCATACATGTTTTAGCAGTGACAGAGCAAGTGTTAAGGACACAACTGAAGGATTAAGTCTCTCTCCAGCGTTGGCTTTTCCGGTTGGTCAAATTCTTCCATTATAATTCTTGTGGGGCAGCTAATTTCTGAAAGCTGCCCAATTGCTTAAAAGTTATTTACACACCTGACTTATATATGAGTATAATCGTACTTTCAATTTCTTACCTGTAGAAGAGAACATAGGCTTCTGCATTTTGCACTGTGGATTCCGACACTTCTGTGACACTCTGGTCATCAAATTCATACCACAAATTATTTAAATTGTTGCGACAATAAGCTATATAATGTCCACCTAGAGTGTTAGAAGCAAGAATTATTAAAAAGTGTCCACAGCTGCCCATTTTACTCTGCAATACGTGAAAAGGAAGAAAATCGCCTAAAAACCCAAATCTTAAATGGAAGAAACATTAAATCATTAGTAGACACAACCTGTGTTGGAATTTTCTCAAATTCAGGATCAGCTAGTGGGAAGTCGGGCACTGCTTTCAGCATGTTCTTGTTGTCTAATGCAGTCCTGAACCACACTATCCAAATCACAGTAAGACTGTCTGAAAAGTTTACCCTGATCAGTTTCCACAATGCACTTGTTTCAAATCTTTGTATGCTTTATAGCAGAAATTAGCATAGATGTGTAATGGCTACATGATATCAAGACCATACTTAACTGTGTTTTGAAGACTATTCATAACATTTTAAATTATTACTATTTTAAAATACATATTCAACTGCCAATAATTAAGTACTCAAATATCTACTAAACTGATTACGAGAAGCATCAATGCAGCAAGCACTAAATGGAAAATGAAAAAGCATCCAGAAAAAACAGAAACAACTTTATCTAAACAATGGATACCTCAAGTTTGAGGAGTATGAGGGGGTGGGTAACTTCTGTAAAAATCTATGAAGTTTTTGACTTCAAACTTTTCTCTCTTATTTTCCAAATCTTATAGATACTGAAAGCACCCGGGCAGAAACAAGTTTGATGTATAGCAGTAAGAATTTTATTCAGCTACTCATCACTACCCGCAAACAGCAGTTACTGCCTGTTTTGGGGTTAATTGGTAGCAATCACCCAAGAGAGTATCTTTTAAAAAAATTACTGGCATCTTTGTGGTGCTTTGTGAAGTTTTTCCAAAAAAGTAAGGCATACAAAGCATCAAAACTCTAGACAAACAGCAGCTGTGTAGAAAAGCTGATCAACTGGTCATCTGCTGGCATGCAACATTATTTGTACATTGATACTGTTCACTTTCAATATCACATATGGGATTTTTACTTAATATTCCAGGATCTGTTAATTTTTTTCCACCTGCAATTTTATTTAGATATGCCATACAATTTCAAAGATGTGTCAGCTCTTTAAGAGCAAGCCATCTTATGGTTCAAAGTGAAAATCACAGCATTT
Organism: Numenius arquata; assembly: GCF_964106895.1. Lineage (NCBI taxonomy): Eukaryota > Metazoa > Chordata > Aves > Charadriiformes > Scolopacidae > Numenius > Numenius arquata. Next base: position 48,898,087 of record NC_133583.1, on the reverse strand, counting down.
ATCTTCCACATTGTAATTACCAATGCTCATCTATTTACCCTTCAGTATACAGATATAATTCTTAAACAGAAGTGCTGATGTGAACAATAAATGCAAAGACAAAACAATCAACCACAGACTTACTGCTGGCAGTTCCATGATGGCAGATGACAGATAGGAGATCATAAGTCACTATTTGAGCTGGACTATCTTTCGCAAGGAAAGGCTGAAGATCAAGGCCTTCCAAAGGAAAGGACACATGGGTCCCAATTTTTGTGGAAAACATAAGTTCATGTCTAAATCTTTTGAGATGAATGCACAATATCTGGAAGAAGGATCAACAGATTCGCTCAAGAACTATACATGCTACTATCTGATATTTAATAACTACACCGTGCATGCCATCTCTTCCTTTGATCATTCCAAAAGGATTACTTTCTCTATGGCCTGAGGCAACTATCACAAGCTCTGTGTTCCACAGATTATTTTTTTTAAATCAATTGTGGCTCAAGGCAATAGAAATGAATTCATAATTATCAAAGACTTATCTTACTGAAATACAAAAAAATAGTCCTGAACAGTTACTAACACTGATGCAGTGATGAACAACATACCTTTTCTCTTCCTCAGTGCACCTATTGCACAATCTTGTCACGAGGGACATTATTCCGATTATTGCAGCCATCAGCTCATGTTTTGAAGTGTAAGATTGGATTACTTTTAAAACATAAGCTTACAAGCATTACTTCTATAAAAGATTTCCAGTCTGGCTGTGGTATGTAATTCTATGATCTACAGTATAAGTAAGTTCTGCAGGCTGACAGTAACAACACAGAAAAACTCCATTCTTCTAACTTTACTTTTCATCTACAAGCTTCACTTTCTTACAGGCTGAATAATCAAACATTGCTCACGTTCTTAAAACAAATGCCAGTATGAAGATACGCTTTCATCATATGAACAGTTTGCTCCGTGCAACTCATTAGTCTTACCACATTCCTAATCATGCAGAAAAAGAGCTTTAAAGTGCATGTATTAACAGTACCTCAGGAAATTTTTGAACTTTGCAGAATTTCACTCCATTTCTTAACCTAAGCAAAGGGAAAAAAAAAAAACAACAACAAAAAAACCAAACCAACAACCAGTACTTAGTTCTGAAAAGGTTTTATTCTATAGTGCTAGATCAGCAAAAGTCTAAGCTGAACGCTACATTTAGTAAACCCAAAATATTTCTGGAATGTAGACTAGACATGGGGTAGCCAAAATGATATAAACAATGATGCTTCAGAAGGAAAGACAATCTGTACTGCTAAAAAATTCAAAGCAGCAAGTACAGATAATCAAGTTCCATCTAGCTAACAGTTTCTCTTAACATAAAGAAAAGAGCTTTAAGCTTCATGAAGGCTGATTATTCAACAAAGGAGAGAAGAGAAACGAACTAAGTTTATTTTTAAGAAGTTACCTAGAGCAGATCCCCAGTTATATAGCAAGGACTAACACTCCTTTACCATTTAAAGGGCTTCGAGCAGTCTTCAGACCACTTCTGGTTTTGGCTCTTTAGTATTTAAAGCTGTAGTATATTTATTTATTTTTAACACACGGAAGTGATCTCCTGCGTATCAATGAAAATCTTCTCGTAATATAAAAGCTGTTATTTATCAACCAAGAACAATTTAGAAAGGTCTGAAATTGTAAGGAACATGAAAAAGAAGTAAGCACATTTGGTCTGCAATACGGTACGGTGAGTCAGTGCTTCCTGACTCCTGCACCTTTGTAACACTAAATTTCTGATAGCCAGAACACAAGGTAGTATCAAATGATTAATAGTGCTGCGACATATTCAACAGAAACAAATGCCTCTTGACTAACCAAAGCCTTAAAGCACTCGAATTAAGACAAGTAAAAACAAACAAAGGTAAAAGCCAGCTTACTTTTTACACCTTCCACAGCTGTACATGTTATCACCTGCAAATATCAGGGAGAAGAAAAACAGGCATTATTCTCTAAATCCCAATAGTTATCCTTCAAGTGTATACATTTCATAGATAAAAGTTTCAAGGGAATTTATCTTTAGGTCGCATACAATATTTAACAGTTGCAGGAGTGTTGACATAGCAACTAAATAGAAAGATTCTTCAGTTTTATGCTTTCAATTATGAAGCAGTACAACATAATCTCAAGAAACAATGCTATATAATTTAAAAGGGAAATAATTTACTAAGTCCAAATTACGGTTATGAGAATGAGTATTAATATAGTGTTTTTTTAAATTTTTAATGAACCTTCAGCTGCTACCATTTTATTAAACCAAATTCAGATTTACTTAATGTTTCTAAAGCATCTTTCATGGGCATTTCTTGCCTCAAATATTCAGCTGAGACGCTTACCTTTTTGAAATGAATGATCCCTTAAGAGCAAGGTATTACAGTCTAACAGGTGGCGTTTGCTTAATTGCGTGAAGCTAAGAAGATAATAATCATCTTATTGGGACAGGAGGAAAAAAGCCCAGAAGAAACATGTTCATGTAATTAACCTCTTACCCTTGAGCTCATCTCTGGCGAAAAAGGCAGCAAGACAATCTTGTAAGGTTACAACTGGACCCCAAAACCAGCTAGGAACACATGAGACAACAAACCTGAAACATCATTGACAGAAAAGAAAGAAAACCAACAAATGTTCTGCCGGAAGAGCAGAAACTGGAATTTCAAAATAGATAAATAAATAAAGCAAGGTAGATATTACTTACCTTTTGAAATATTCCATAAAAAAAGCTATCCATCCCTGGGGGGCATACGCTTCTCCACATGACCCTGCCTTGACTAGAGATGTCTGATGACTTGCAGAATGGAGTTTAGCAAGATCTTCCTTACCTGGAATAGGCAAGGACAGATCCTGAAAGGTCTCCAGGGTTACAGACAGCTAAAGAAGAAAACAAATGAAACAAAATAGAGTTAAGTGTGAAGTGAAACAGCAATTAAACTGAACTATGTAAAGTTCGCCAGTAACTACTAAGTTACTGTATAGTTGAAATTTCCACTAGGTAGCAAATTCATTACATATAAGGAGATGTAAGAATTCATTTTCTAAATGAGAGGAAGAAAAAAAAAACATTTTAGAGTGAGCTTCCACATTGTTATCACTGAAAAAAAATTTTTAAGTCATTATTAATCATTTGTCTTCCTACTAGTCATAAAAATACCTATCATTTTCGCCTCAGGCTCCTTGCTACACAAGCTAGTTTCAGAAAGCTTCAGCCCGTTGTTTTGACGGTATTTTCCTTTGACATTATCTTGACCTGATGTAACTGGACCCACTGCAAAAGCGACCCAGCTGTGCATTTTCTTTCTCTCATGCTGGATTTAGTGATCACATAGTCACAGAGCAAAACATCATGCAAACTTTAAAAATTATTATTTGTTTTTTGAACTTGCTCACCAGATTACCCTGAGGTCTCAGTATTCCCAAATCTAAAGCAAGGGAAGCAGTAAGGGCACACAACTGCATCAGGGTTAGGTTTAAACTTTCTGTTGAGGAAGTTGTCCCCAATGCAAAGATTTGGATATCAAATATTTGATACCATTGCTTTGAAACTGAAGTGGTCCACTAGACATGTTTAGATAATTGACTTTTTTTAAATGATCACGTGTGCTGTTATAAGTAACTCTAGGAAAAAATAGTACAGAAAAAAATATCAGCTGTTCCTATATCGCACCACATCTTGCAGTAGAGGACAACTTCAGAAAACAGTTAATGTTTCATATAACCTGTAAAAGTAAGTGCCTTTACCTGGATTTTTTTAAAGACATGAATTTTCTTAGCCTCAATCTACCTGATAAGACTGTTATAGCAGTATGGTTGGTCTTTTACTTTTCTTTGTAACATTATGTACCTGACAACTTACAATAGCAGCAGGTATACATTAGGATATTCAGAACATTACTAGAAACTAATCATACCCAAGGGAAGTTGAAGAGCAAGCCTCTTTCTCCATCCTTGCTGTAAACCAATTCTCAAAATGTTATTTTTCAGCTCTGAGTAAATACCCAGCTCAATGACAGCAAAGTAGTCTAAATATGAAGTGCTGGTAGCAGCTGCTATTATTATTTGAGTGAACAAGTATAAAACAATCTAACCTTCTGAGGAAATCTGCCACAAAAGAATAAAATTACCGGAGAATGACTGTATTCATAAAACTGTAGGTATTTGTATTGGGGAAAAAAAAGACGTATTAAAAGCTAGAACTTCCCCTCCTTACTCACCCGATCACAAGTCAAGCATTGTACTGAGCTTATTATAGTCCCATCAAATATATCGGAGATAACACTCCTGTACTTCTTGCGCTTCTTCCTTTTTGGTGATGATACAGTTGAAACTATAAAATGACAAAAATAAAATGCTGAAAGTAAATCAAGATGCAGTGGATTCTGATTTCCTTCAAGTTTGCGTAATATAATTAGAGATCACACATATTTAGGATTAAATTATGAGCTAAGCCCTGCTTTCTATTTACTAAAGTTTTCTTGGAAATTACACAATCAGATTACTGCTAGTACCAGGCAATTCATGTAGGTTTCTCAAGCAGCTTATAGGGGACAAACACCAGAAAATTTTGCCTCTGTTTCAGTAAAACTCAAACAGCCAGTCTTGAAATGTACACCCCACTGCTACAAGATTTGTCTTGGCAGGAATCCCCCAAGGTATAAACTTAAGGCACATTCTATCTGACATTTAATTTGATCACATCTTTCCAGGAAGCTTAATCATGTTGGGCTGAAAAGCTCATATACAAGCTTGTTGTATCACAACACTGATGACAATGGGTCGAAATAGCCTAAGTTTACCACTAGAGCCCAGCCTAACAGCAACTTATTAAAAAAAATAAAGTAAAACTCCAAGCCAATAATGTGCTCCCCACCCAAATCCACTACTAACTAGGTAAACACACAGTCCCTTGGGCTTTACAGACTACTGGAATGGTAGGCTAAAATGAAGACCACAAGACAGACCACTCAAAAGTCTTGCAGGAGTCGAAGGTAAACTCTGCCAAAATGCTGACAGCCAGTAACAAGATAGGCAGTGAAACGTCGAAATAATTACAGTGAGGAGGAAACTGAATTACTCCAATAAATCTTTCACATAGAACACAACCTCCCAAGGCTCCTTTGTTCATAAAGAGTTTGCCCATAAGCAAGTACTTTTGTGTCTTTACAGTCCAGCGGTATTATTTGTTGTCCCTGTATCATCCCGTACCTAGAAAGATGTCTAAGATAATAGAGAAGTCTGAATTCAAAAGTATCTCCAGCAGAAAGAACAGCCATTAGAAGTAATCTGAAAAACCCTCTTTTCCACAACACATCAGATACATTTTATTTATTGCGGACACGAACTGTCTCATACAGCCTTTTGCCCAGAATTCTCTAAGGTTCCTTTCAATCACTTATTTGGACACTAAACTACTTTAAGACAGTTCTAAGGTATTAATTTATCAGTGATGTGGAGAATGTGCTGTACTTATCCACAATAACAAACATGAGGAAGACATGGAATACACTGATAAGCAGGGGCATGTTAGAACTGTGGCACCCAACAGACACCACGTGCTTTTGGCAAGGGGGAAACAGAAGAGAAGAAAGGAACAGGTGTGTTGTAATTAGGCATCAGCCACCCAGACAAGTCCTAGCACACTAGGGAATTCAAAAAAAAAAAAAAAAAAAACAACAAACCACCTTGTGAGCTTGCAAGTGACTACCACACTCCTCCCCCTGTCAGTTCTACTGCATACATATCTGCTCCCTCTATACACAATAAAGATGACCAAGAGTTAAATTATTATGAAGTTTAAAAAAAAAAAATCTGTAGTCTAGAAGAGACCTTTGGATATCATCTGATAGTCTCTGTTCAAAGCAGTTCTAGTTGAACTTTGGAGTATCTATCTCCAAGATCCTCGGGGTACCTCTGGGCTCCTGCCTCTGTTCCAGTATTCAACCACACAGTGGTAAGATTTTTTTTTTTTTCCCTTCCATCTAATAGAAATGTTCCTTTCTGTAACTTGCTTCCATTTCTGTTTGTTGCATGGCTTCAAGAACAGCCTGGCTCTACTTTCTCTATAACCACTCATAATGCTGATGACAGCAACAGTTCCCCTCTAGCCTTTCCTTCTCCAGGCTGAACAAACCCAGCTCTCTCAGTCTCTCCTTGTACATGACCGGGCTCCAGCCATAGAGTACCTCTTCTCATAGACTCACTTCAGTTTGTCTAAAACCCTCCTGTAGTGGTGAAGCCAAAACTGGAGACAGCAGTAAAAATACAGTGTCAAAACTGCTGAACAAATCAACCAAGGAGGTCAAAGATTTAAGTCCATCAAATCATGGTCATTCAACACCAATGCTGAAGCATTAGAAGGATAACATGAACATTTTCAGAACTTATCCTGGGCAGTCTGCTGAAGGAAAGAATATCACGATATTAAAGTTGTGGGAGTTTTTTGGTTTGGTTTAATACTAGCCTTAGAAGCATGTTCCAAAAGACGAGCTTTTATTAAAACAGTCTCCTGTTAGATAAATAAGGGCAAAAAAAAATCATATACTGTTCCTTGTGCCCTAAAGCTGCACTGTCTTGTATCTAAATGCAATAGAAGTCTAAACACTCTGGATGCTGATAAACACATCATACTGTGGAAAGTGCCAAAAGAAAAACTCCACACCACAAAGACAATAACCAGAAAGCAGATAGCATTTACAAGTCTATCTGCAGTACAGATACATACAGCTCCTTAAATCTTAATAAACTAAAATGCTGACTTACTGGTTCTTCAGGAGAAGTTCAATGTACGTGTTCTCTGAAAAGCATTATCTTTTTGTGGGTAATGTTTTCTCTCTCTCCAAACCAGTGCAATTGAGGAAGTTGTCTAAAAATATTATTCCACTTCTAAAGCAGAGGCAAACACTATTTATGCTTCAAAAGAATCAGAATGTTACAGAGGTAAAGGGAGTTGTCTTTTATGACCAGTTTATATAATGCTCCCTCTCCCCAATGGGCACAGGAGATAAAAAAAACAACCCTAAGAACAACACTGCGCTGCTACGCAAGACACAAGAAACAAGAAAATTAAAACCATAATACAGAGCAATTCAGTACCGGGAGGAAGAAGATAAAGGGCCTATACCTTTTTTGTGGACTGGTGCAAGCGAAGAGCACGATGAGAATGATTTTGGAGGACTGTTTGATAGGCGTGTGTTCATCCCTTCATTTGATAATGGGGTTTGGGCTGCAGATATGTCATTCATGTGGACATCACTGATGTACTCTGAAATTAATATTTACATTATTTCATAAATTCTATCAAAAATTACTGCAGAATGAACAGACACAATAGTTTTGTAATCTATTTAACCACAGTGTCAGGTTACAGGACATTTAGGAATGAAGCACCATTTCAATTCACATACCTTTAAGTTAAGAACAAAACCAAAAAACCCCACTCCTTCTGGGCTATCTGAAACCTTACTCAGTACAAATCTTTAGCTTTTCAAGGAAATTCAAATTGAATTCAAAACACCTAAACTAAAAAAAAAAAAATTAAGAAGGTGCATTGTTTACAACCGTATTTGACCTATACCTCTCTATGGTATTCTGCAACTCATTTCCACTCACAGAGATATTCTGGCTAAGAATTTGACTATTTCAATTGCACATTAGTAATGTATTACCTGAGAATCTGCTGTGTATCTGTACCTTGACAGTTCCTTGATTATTTAAAAATTCAGTAGTCTCCGAAGCAGTGTTTGTGTCTTTTTCCAAGTCTTCCATAGAATTTGCTCGTTTAAGCTTGTTGCTTGATGTTTTTTCTTTCTGCCAGTCTTTGGATGTGATTGAGTTGTTGTCATCATCCTGAATTAACATGGCTGTCTCTGCAGGATCCTCCAAGACAGGTTTGAAAATAGCATCATTTTCTGTTTTATCACAGGTACTGCAGGATTCACAGGGCTGAAAGCCTACATCTGACTGGCTCTTTTCTTCTTCCATACTCTCTTCAGCACTCATAGGCTGGGCATCTTCCAGTTCTACAACTGGCTCTTTAAGCTCTTCATGAAGCAAATCCATTAGACAACGCAAAAATTCTTGTGCATCCTAGGATTTTAAACAAGTTTTACAACATTATTCCACTGTATTTGGAAGATATTACAATCACATCAGGAAAAGATAGAGATAACTAAAATGAAAGCTACAGCTGGCTGTTAAAGAAGAATAAGGTAAATTCCTCTGTTCTAGGTCTAACATTCACAAGATGTTTCATTTCCAGACCATATATTTGTTTCCTGCATCCATTTCTTGCATGTCACAAGTAATCTTATACAAGTTTCCTCCAAAATACTTCAATCCCCAAAAGGCTTACGTCAAGAACTAAGAAAAATAGTTCCACAGCCTACACGAATGATAAATGTAACAAGCAACTACCAACAGTGTGGTCAGACTCCAGTTTTGCTGGTAATAGAATGTGTTCGGGACAGTTTTTTAAAACCTTATGCAGCACCTTCAGCAAAGCAACCAGAGCCTTGCTTTCTCTGGGCACGGAAGTACTTTATTAAATAAAGTATGATGATGTACTTAGCCCATCTTTCCAATTGCATCATACTGTCAAAAAGATTTTAATTCTTCTGTTCAAGCCTGGACAAGATTCCTCAACTATCAGTGTTTCCACAAAGAGCTGTCAAGTATTACTACAAGTCTAATCTGTGTTTGGAAGTATCTTAAAAGCCACCAAATTTCAACAATCGGCGCAGAAGCTTGGTTCCTGGCAATAGAGAATATCTAACAAAGCAAGCATGGGAGAAAGCAATAACCTCTTCTTGGCAACTACTACTGCTTCTATTTTCTTCTATTTTCCTTTTTTATTTTGGTGGTTTATAATAATAATTTTTGCTGCTCAACATTCCCATCTATCGTAGTGATTACTTATTAAGGTTACAACTGCTGACTAGAAAACATTCTTTTTCTTAAAAACTACAACTACCAGACCTGAGTTTTGGGTTTGGGTAATGAAAAGAAACCTAATATGCCTATTTGCTGGTAATCCTTTTACAAAACCAAACAAACGAACAAAAAAACCTACTCAAACCTTGAGACCCAAATTAACTAATAAACATTCTTCATTGAGCAAAAGAATTCCTTTTTCTCCCTGAATATTGGAGATGGCTGCCCAACTGGCTGCCCCATTGGCGATGCTGGGCAATAGGAGAGTGTTGGTCATGAAAGATCTGCTTTGTTTTAATTGTTGCCATGAAACCTACTGAACACACAACTGAATGATCCAGGCGGAACCTAAAAGGGTTCTCATTAAGTGTTGCTCTGCATGGAAAAAGACATTCTCATCAGTGTTCAAGGCTGTGAGAACCAAGTTTCCATACAGTTTCTTTTTGGTTATCAAGATTGATTTTTTACTTTTCCAGAAATTCATGTGGCTCTTAAGAAATTCATGAGTAAATTAAAAAACACTGAGATTACTATTTAAACATTTACTTTACAGCTACACGCAGCATTAGAACATTAAAACATATGTTCTAATCCTGCACTCCACAAATATGGAACATGCTGACTGAAACAGCAAATTCCTTTGCAGCAGATTCCTGGAAGATAATAGTAAGCTTTTCTAATTACAGGGTTTAAAATTTTCCTCTAGCTCAAAAGCTTTTAATAAAGTACTGCTAACTGTATGAATGCAGCAAGATACCGCAGGAAGGATCATCTGAAGAATGCCTTTACTATATAATAATCTATGACTACTTAACAAGTGACCAACTTACAGTTCCCGCAATACTGCTTACAAAACACACAGCGATGGGTTTTTCTTTCAAAGATACTAAATGACAATTGGATACTGTGTATTTAACTTTTTTAAAAACATAAGTGGTAGATGAATATAAAAAAATCTATTATAGTCTTTTTTATTTTTGAACACCTTTGTTTTCTGGGACTGCTCAAATATTAGCAGCATTACTTTACATACAGGAATTTTTTAGACACGTAATATTTTTATTTTTCTGAAAAAAGGGAAAAGGAGTTATTCTCAGAAATTCAAGGCCTTTCAAGAATTTGATATAAATAAACATAAAACGTGACTTAATTGTTGATAGTTCGGTTTCAGATGATCTACGTTTGAAGCAAATATTCTAAAGTTTATGTTGCATTTGCTTTTAACAAATATAAGAAGCACGGTGTCGTAAGCGTTAAATTTAAATTTAAGAGATAACTTCATGGGCTTAGTCAGATTTAAAAGACTTCAGAAATCGTATAGTTTTACCTGTTGGGAATAGCCTCGAAATGTTGGATTAACAGTTTTAATTCCTTGAAATAAACCAGTAGGAACAACAGAACCAGGCCTAAGGTTAAAAAAAAAAAAAAAAAAAAAAAGAGAAGTTTTACATATATAAATACACACCCAAAAAAAGCAAGCATTTAAGTGGAATTTTCTGTCTTTACCAGGATCATAATTTTACCTGCAACTGAACCATAACACATCTAACACCAATAATGTTACTCTTAACCAAACAAAATATTGGTACTGAATTAGTAACTATACAATTTTTTAAAAAATCTGTCATCCAACAGAAATAGAGACTGTATCAGGACTTTTACGGCACATTTCTTGTCAAAGAATCAGATGATAAATCAGACATATTCTTGGCACTATGCACAATGACAATTTCTTTCACCTTTGTTCTTATATTTTGAAGTATTTTCTTAGACAGAGCTAATGGAAATTCCATATAAGGAAATAAGAGGAATTGATAAAACGTTGATACAGAATGAAGGACACAGAGAGAATAAACTAGTTAAACGTTTTAGATGCATTTCTGGCAGACATAAACTTTTTTTTTAAAAGCTTAATGCTACTTTGTATAGTGTTTATCATCTGTTTCTTGTCAGATCTTCCTTACTACAATTTACATCATTTATTTGTCCTATTTTTGGTAGATATTGAAAAGAGCATGTTATAAGGAGTGTTTAAATCCTGTAAATTAATCTTTCCTTCCTTAATTTTTAAAAGTAATTCTGCGATAGACAAAATAAAAATTAGAAACCTAGGACAGATTAATGCATCCTTCATGGCTCTGTAGTTTATTTACAATCATTTCATCACCAAAATGACAAAATACCTGCTTTTGTGCCAGAGTTCTGTCATCAGCTTGAGGTAACTTTTACAAATTGCTGGTTTCTTATCCGTTCGGGCTAAGCCTCCACAGTCAAGAAAAAAGTGCGTCAAAGGTGGGCTGATTAAAAGGAAGAAAACAGTACTTTTTTCAGGTTATTAAAATACAAGAGGAAATCTGCATTTCAACAAGATTATATATTAAAAAAAAAAAGGCCATACTATTATGGAATTGAACAATTCCATTTCCTACATCCTTAAATGCTGCAACCAAACACTTCCTAGTAGGACAACTTCAGCAGTACAGCAACACTGCTCCTCCGACATATTCTGACATTTGTTAAAGCACCAGAATTGTCTACTGGGATTCAAATTCAAGGCAATTCCTACTGGCTCTCACGGAAGTACTCATGTACCACTACAGCAACAATCACCATAAGCCTAGTCCAGAAATAGCACCTTAAACAAATCTTCTTTTCTCTAGAATCCAATAGTGGCACATGATGTTTTTAGGCAAATAATTTATACTTAAATGATTATTTGTTTACTTCAAGCAGTGTCGCCAACTCACATACTTTATCAGTTCTCTCCCTTCAACCCCCCTTTTGAAGTCACAATACTTCATAGAGATTGGACCTGTTTTGATCCAAGAAAGGAGATATCCCAGCATACTTGCAAAATTTGGCATTTCTCAACAGACTCATTTCCTCATAACTAAATGCCTTGTCCAGTTCTTTGCCTTCTAGAGAGATTTGCCTCAGTTCTCCTCTCCCTCAACAAAGGATGTTAGTGAGGTCTACTTAGCCCTGTATCCTATCTTGGGCTGCTGCGAAAAGCAGATGGATATAGTAAGCACATATGATATATGCTTGACTGCTGTCCCTGCCTAACCATTTCTAGTGCAGGGAACTTTAGAGTTGGATAGTGGTTTTATCTCTTCAGCTTTTGTAGATTTCTCCTTCAAGAACTTATCTGTGGTATCTGCATGGGGTGAGAAGATTTTCTATTCTAGCCATTCCTAGGATGATTTAGCATAGTGTCCCACATTGTTTGTAAGGACTGAATTTGGACCTTTCAAACTTAACATGTCTCTTCTTTTTATTAGGGTTTATTCTGATGCATTTCCTTTTGATTTATTATGCAGCAGAAGAAAAACCCATCCCACAAATTTAACAGCTTTTATCAGGTTTTCTTCTAGTTTCTAGAACTGCATATATTCTTACTTAAGACAGTAAGGAATTAGAATGAAGCAGGGAAAAAGCTGAGTAATCCACGTATCATGATACTTTTTTCCTATCAGTGACACAATTGTTTGTAGTATATAAAGACTGAGATTTAACAGATACATGTCTTCTTCCATGGTAGTGCAACCCTTCAAAATCCTTAACTATATCTTGAGAAAATGAACGTATAAGCAAATATAAAATTATATTTACAACCATTTTCCTTACCAGTTGGAAAGAGCTTGTAAAGCTGCATTCATGTAACAAGTGTTTCCAATATTTTTTAATCCTGTTAGACCTGGAAAACAGAATGAATATTCAGCAAGCCTGTTAATCCAATACAAGACATACTAAGGAAAATACTTCCTAGAAAATATGTACTAATTAAAAGACCTGTGTTACATTTCTGATGCCAATTATAATGTCAAGTTGTAAATGAAAAGAAACACAGGACTCCTAAAGGAATACTACTCTAACTAGAAGAAGTAATTAAGTGTTTTGATTTTGGCTAAAACACTTCAGACAAGTAGATAGTATTTCATCTTACTAACTTTTGATGTTTTACGTCAGCTGCAGATTGTAATTTAAAATATTTCTATCAATATTTAAGTTTTACTTGAACTTAATGATTTACCTGTTCAGTTAAATTGTTGCTATCCTGCATTCATAACCATTAATCATATTACTAAAAGCTTCTCAAGGAAGGTTTCATTCTTCTGTCTCAAGTTCATGCTAGTAGTCAGATTATGCTAAACAGTCAAAACCTACTCAGCATGTGATTATCCCAGAATCAGAATTATAATTACCTATGATCAGGCTTTTTCTATGCCAATTATACACCCATTATACAAACAGACTGATCAGTTTAGACTTCCCCACAGAATTTATTTTCAAGCTCAGACTGTTTACTTTCTTTATTGGTATCCACATAGTTTTTCCTTACACATAAAAGTTACAATTAACATATATTCTTTCAGTGATTATAGAGTCATGAAAAACGCTCTCTAAATATTTGGAGAGGCTATTTAAAAAACTCATAATTATAATATGATCTCAATTTAAAAAAAATAATCTGAAACACTTGCTATTCATAGCTACTAGTTTTAAATTAATGAAGTAATTTATTTCAAAACAAAACTGCTTTTGTGTAAGAAAACAGTAACATTTATAAGTTTTCCAGTCTTACTGATTCTTTGCTTAAAATTATTCAGCAATCAACACTGTTGGCTTCATGCAATTCTTGAAGTATAGGAACTACCCTGATCATTTTAGTCTGGGGCAGAAAAATAAAACTTACTAAGAAAATCCTTTTATAGCTAAAAAACCAGTTTGGTTGCTTCAGTTGAATTTTGTAATACACAGAACTTAATTTTTAGGTTTTAAAAGCTTCTTCTATGTGTCTGAATGGAAATAGCATCCTGCTTCCCACATTTGAACCTGCATTCTGCACTTCCAATTTGTGCCTAAAAAAGGATGGTCATTTTTACTGAAATTGTAAACGGGCATAAGATTTTTAAAAAAATTTTTAACAGCAGAAGATGTATCAGGAAGATACTCTCACTGCAGTTTTCCAGACTGTAGTGTTGCAAGTAAAGTTTTTAAATAGATTTCTTTTCCTCTAAAGACATATCCTAATGTTTGTTTCATCAAAAACATTTCAAAAGAAATTTTAAGACTAAAGTTAAAATGGAGCTAAAGAAGTTTTTCCCTTTAAATTTGAGAAATGTATTAACACAGTCACATCAATGTTACTGGGAACTTTAATGCAATTCTACTTTTATATTACTTCTATTCAAATTTACGTTCTCAAAAACATCAGTAGGACAAGAAGATACAGAAATACACATTGGTAGGAGAAACTAACTGGGAATAAAATAGATGGTTTAATGATTTAAAGGCAGATGGCAAATTAGTGGGGTGGTGACATATCTCAAAAGACCGTGCCAGACAACAGAAGGGGCAAAGTAGGTTTTTTGGCCAATGCTAGCAGACTTAGGAGAGGGAAAGCTGGTAGTAGATGAGTAAAGGAGAAACGAGATCCATAAATTAGAATAACTCTTTTATCACTGATGGAAAACAAACTGCCTTGACATATGCATTGGCATCTCAAAAACAACAGCTTAACAATCTGCTGGTCAGATTTTCCTAAGAAATGGCAGTTAGAAATACTTTCTTTACTAACACATACCCTTTTTAAAATTATCAATACCAATTTGAGACTTGTAAGAAATAATAATAATGTTCTCCTATGAAATAAGAAAGGCAGGCTTCACTGTTTGGGGTTTCATCCACTGTCATTTTCATCTTTACAACAGTTCAACATTAGGGTGGGGTATACCAAAAAGCTTAGCAGTGCATGAAATCCATTACTGAAATGGAGAAAACAAAAACAAAAAAAAAAAAACAAAACACCACCAAAAACCCATACTGGGATACTACAGGCTCAGAGAAGGGTTACCCAAAATGCAGGAAAGCATTCAAATCAGGAACATTTTAGCACAGGAGAAAACATTAGAACAGATTTTATTACAAACTACTTTTACCAGAGTGGCTAGAACACCAGCTGCACTAAACGCTACTCCAACATGCTTTCTTATTTTTATTGCTGCTTGCACAGCTGCACTATATTTATCACTGCAGCCTCTGCTCTGAAGGTAAGTAAAGACTGATGCAATAAAGGTGAAACTAAAAATAAAGATCTCAGTTGGAGCAGATTAGGAAACAGTTCGACTTAGAAGAGAACTAATATATAGCGGCAGAACAGACTTGGAGACATACACATGTAATAAAGGGCAATAAAGCACTGGATTTTGCTTTTATTACCTCTAGTCTTTAACTCATCTTCTTCGACTTCTATATCTAAGTCATCAAATACAGCTGCTAGCGGAATCTTCAGCGTGGGATTACTAGGTATTTTAAAATCCTTATAATGAGAAAAAGAAAAAAGTATATTTACTAGTATTTATCAATTTTCCTCTTAATTAAGCTTATGTATAATTTCACAAATGAATCTAGGAACTGAAAATTATGTGAACGCATTTCAAAATGTCACTGCATATAAAGTGAGAATAATAGTATTCCACAGCTACCCTGATAAAAGCTTACTAAGAAAAACCCCACGCTTTTGTTTTCAGAGTGGCAGTGATAACATTGCATGATTTTATGACAACAGCTGAAGAATCAAAACAAAGCAATTTGTAGTATTTTTTTCCCTTGGATAACAAACAGTAAGCTAGCACTGAAAAGCTAACACAGTAGTCATCACATAAAAGTTAGTGTATATGTTTTTGATATGCCACCAGATGGCTCACTACATTTAAAGAAGACAAACTAAACTGTTGGAAGCAAAATGTACAAATAGAGAAACAAAGTATAAGGCAGGCTGACAACTATTGCATGACAAGCTCTTTTTGTGAGTATATAAATAAAAATTCTAAACAAAACGTTTGACAGACTTTGTAAGTTCTACTGTTTTTTCTGTATATTAAACACATTTCCTTGGAAGATTAAAACAGGTTAAGTATAATAGAACAGAAGTTCAGAAGTCTGAATCCAGCTTTATATAAGGACAACAGAAATTTTTAAAAAATATTCCAATGGTACTATTCTAATTGAACTGCTGGCATTTTATGAGAAAATGATCAGACTATGCTCATATTAAATACTGTGAAATGAAAAATATTAAAGGATATTGCCTCTCTACATAGATTGAAAAACTTGCCATCTTTCTGTCCAACCTGTGCGTCATGGTATCTCTTCCACAGCTCTATGCCTCAAGCAAAACAATTTTAGAAATACCATATTTGTACTTTTCAGTTTTAACTGAGTTACCTGTCATTTTTATAGAAGTACATAAAATATGCAATAAAGAAATAACACTTTTTTCCAGATATATGCATTATGCCAAACAATAATACTTAAGAAATTGCAGCATAACTTTCTCTAAGACAACACTCATCTAGAAAAGATATTATCAGAGCGAACAATACTGGTGCCAGTGAAGACTAATGTAACCAGGAAAAGATAACAAAACAACAAAACAAACCTAAACAAACCTTCAACCTTGTTGAAATTGCAGAAGAACAAGACAAGCAAATAGCATATTTCAAAATTCTCTATATAACAACATTTGCTCATCTTTTCCCTCTAACTTGTCTGCAATACTAGCTAATGCTTTATTCATTATCTTACTCTTTATCTACTGTGTTAATTGATAATAAATGTGGAGTTAGGAACAGCTAAGCACTTTATAAAAAGTCTTGTCTTTAATGCCATGATCATATAAAACACTACCATCTCAAGCCTGTCTTTTACTCTACTAATACCAACTTCCCAGATACTGGCCATATTTCTCTCTGTGGCATATTTACACTCCTCAGCAATCCCAGCTGCCACAGAACACTAATAGCATTCTCCTGATTTCTAGTTTGATACATATTTTTCCACACGAATCTAATACAATATATTTGTCTTTCTACACCAAAATTACAGACATATATAGAATATGCATAGGTTACTACTGCTTTCTTGGTAAGTTCTAGTATAGTAGTTAAATTCTTAACTATTCAGGAGTGTTTGTGTGTATACCACTCCACTGGAAAAAAAACGCGCCACACACGTATACTCAAAAATCAAGATCTTTTCAGTCATTTATCAAAGTTGAAAACTAGACATGTTTAAACCTCAGAAACTAAGTTATAGGAACCGTTTTAAGTGTCTTATATTACTAGGCGAATGAGGTTAACAGCACATATTTCTCTAAAAGTACTGTGGTTGTATGAATGAATTTGTATCAGAGGCAAGTATCCATAACCACATACTAAGGCATTCAGTCACTCCATGTAAGTTAGCCAGCAATTACTGTAATGAGTTTTGTAAGTAACATTTTGAAGAGCTGACAGAATGGGGAAGCACAGGTGAACTATTCTTGTAAACCTTAAATTTAACTCTGTATTTTTTCTGTACCTTACAGTTTACTGTAGATTACAAACAATTAGACAATACAATGAAAAAAGCACTCTTGGGAAGCATGCAGTACAGGGAGACAGTATATAGAAGCTGGGTAATGTCTTTATAAAGAAATTTTATAAAAATAGAGAGAAATTAATAGAAAGTTCAGCCACAAGAAAGGAGGAAAAGTCAGTCTCTCATTGGAGAGAAGACACAATGTTTACTGCAAAGCTACAGCTCCCTTTGTTCCACCGGATTAAAAAATACCTGCACACTATTTTCTTGTGCTTGATGAGACAGTCTTGCATTTGGTAGTGGAGAATGAGATCCTAATTTTCTATCCAGGAATACTTCTTTACTACAGGCATAACACCAAACACGGAGTGTAGTAAGGTTGACAGTCAGACAGTGTTTTGTCTCCTAAAACAGAATAAAAACCAAAACTGTGGTTCAGAAGTTGTGAACAATTAAATACTGCAATACGCAAGCTACAACAGAAGTATTAAAATTCTAGATCTTTCAACAATTAAACAAGTATGTATGTTAGAATATTTAAAAATAGCAATTCAATTACCGAAATTTTAGCACAAACTACCCAAAACTCATTTTTAGTACAAGTCACTCAAATTAGCAACAAGGTATAAACAGAACCTAACCCACTGTCATATCTGACATGCTTCTGTGTAATTACAAAAATAAGAAGAAAGCCTGTTGTCAGAAGTGTTAACAATTCACAGCAAACACATTTTCCAGGAACGGAAATGGTCATAATGGCAGCCACCTCTTCTACAGCAAGGGCAGTGTTTATTTCTACTAGTTTGCTATAGGAAATTCACGCTATTTAACAATCAGAAGAGCAAGATAAGACTTTTAGTTCAGTTAGAGTAAGTGGTGCTCATATCAAAACAAATATTCTAGAATTCTGTGATTCTGTGACTCAGTTATCTTGACAGCTTCATACTGTGAAGCAATATAAAAATTTGACAGATGGAGAGTATTTTTACTGTTCTAATCCCCATCTTTCCTTTTTTAACCTCTTTGCTTACTGTAAGATTGTGTACACAGTTGATATCATGCTCCAAATATTTCCACCAATCCTTCCTGCATTTCTTCCTTTTATGTCAGCAGCAGCCACGTTTATAGGCAATGAAAGATTTACTAGAAGTTAGGAAAATACTACACCTGCTACAGGATGCCAAAGTTCCTCCTCCCCTCATTTAATAAAGCCTTGTACAAGAACAACGTTTCTCATATAAGATGTGGGCTACAATTTCATTAAGTAGCCCTCCCCATACTAAAAAACATCAGAAACAGATTACGTAAATATCTCAGACAATTTTAAGCATAAGAATATCCTTGGCTGCATAAATAATTACAATTCTCCACAGCAACAGATTATTAATTTTCTTGAAGTGGACACAATGAATATGATTATTTGCAGTACAGGGAGCCTTGCTTGTGGAAACTGGAATAAGCAGAAATCAACTTATTCATGTCAGCTTTTTTTCTCTCATTGTAGTGAGATTTTTACTGAAAAAAAAATCCAGAAGAGGGCTTACTATCCAGAAATTAAAATTAAGTAACAAGAAAATCAAGACAAGGATGTCACTGACAGCAAGCAAATTATCCATTCCCTTTCTCTTACCTGGCAAGTACATAACATTGCTAGAACAGCATGTAAATCAGGAATAAACTACTGTAGAAAGCCAAGAGGTATAAAATTGTAGAGAAGAAATTCAGGGACCATCTGTTCCCCAGATGCACTACAAGCAGCTCATTTATATCTATATATATATACACATATATATATACACACACATATATATATAAAAATAATATATATATAAAGATAAGTAAAGGCTTTAGAACTGTGAGTCAGCTTAAATAGCTGGCAAAAAATGTATTTATATAGACTTATATTAATGCACTATCGATTTGTATAAATATGCACTCTTCAAGGCCCTGCTTCAAAAAAAAAAAAAATCAGGAGTGGTGGTAAAATACAGTCATAAAGTGTACTTCGTAAAAAAAACTCTGGTATATACTATTTGGTCATTTTAATATTCACCAGGGTTCGGGGTTTTTTTTTTAGTATTTTTAAGGAATACAAATTGCTCAGTGTGGAACCTTAGATGTATTTTCTGACAGAAGAACTGTAAATTTGTGGCAAGAATTTAATTTAATCAGAAAATCAGCAATTCTGAAATGACATGATAACAAAACTGCCATCCCTCTGTCCCCAGTATATTTGCTGCGAGACAATGATAGATCTCATTTGCTTCACTTTGGCAAGTGTGCACAGAACAGACAGTGAGTTTAAGACCCAAACAGATGCACTCAAGCTGTCCAACCTTGCCATAACTTGGCATGCTGGGGGACACAGTACACACACTCCATTGCTCCTACCAAGCTGGATCCAAAATCAGGACACAGCGGGAAAGGAGATGTTCATATAAGTCTACAGGTTCTTATTCTGTAGCCTCTGGAGCAGGGAGCGCCTGTTTCTGGTAATTTATACTTCCTTTCTTACACCTGTTCAGCTCTCAACTTCATTAACCAAACTTCCTCCCCTTACCCATCAGGCAGCCACAATCCTTAAATAGTTAGACAGAAGTAGTGAAGTACTGCATACAAGTTGAAGTACTCAAGAAGTCTTTTGTCCACACAGCTTGAAAATCTTCAGTAATTGTTGTTCTTTTTTTCCAATTTTCACCGTGTTCTTTTAAGGAGCATAATAATGTCAGAGCTACATAAAGAATTATGCAGCTGCACAAAGACTATACACTCACATACTCCTAAATTAGTAAGACCTGCTTATATAGATGAAAAAAAATCACAGCTAATCAAACTTCCAAACAGTTATGCTAACACAGGTTACTGACTTCAGTAAAATGAGTAAGAAAAGCTCTCTAATTCTATCTCATTGCTTCAAGTAACTGTATTATTAGCAAATACACATACCTGGGAATGGGTGGTACTGTGATCAACATGGGATTCACCACAGCCAACATACGTACATCTGTTCTGTTGAGCAAGATATAAAGAAGTATACAGAATTAAAAAGCAGTGTCAAACAGGTTTACAGAACAGGAACATACTGCCAGTCCCATTAAAATTCACTCAGATTTCAAACTTGCAGAGTCCTACACAAACCAAGAGACATGCACAATAAGTGTTAAAAAAACACCACCTAAAGCAAATAAGAATGCTGCAAGATTTAACTCAGGTCCTCTCACTGGGAGGCAGTGCTAGACATTTAATGTGTTTGGAATATCATTTTTTGGCTATTTTGATATATTTATTCAGATTAAGGTCAACATGGATTTTTTACAATTCATGATTTGGAAGAGATTGTTATATAAAATATGAAGTTAGCCCAATGTCTAAAATACTGAATTGCAACAGCTTTGGAACATGACAGATTTATTTAAAAATGCCTGTATGCCCCCATCTGCAGTGCCTATTTATCAGAGTATTACTTCACAGTTAATTAGTGTTTTTCACCTTTAAATAGGAGATTTCAGCACTATATGGTTAAGCATTTACTACATTCTAGTTATAACATGCAAAATAATTGTTGATTTTAATTGTGCTAATTGCAAAACATATTTGGCCGAGTGTGGAATCTTGCAGCTGTCAATCTTCAAGCAATTTTCATTAATTCCTCATTTGCATGAGTCAAGACAATCACATCAGAGGGTACAGCATGTTATCTGTGTAACTCTCTAAGCATGTTAATTTACACAATCAAATAGCAGCTGAACATGGTCAATTTTCTACATTATATAATGACAGATATTGGTTAAGTTACAGATAGTTAACATGCTGGGATCTCACCATGGTTTTCTACTGAAAAAGGTGAAGGCAAGATGTCAATTCATCCAAGAGGAGATATATCACAGCAGATCATTGCAGATGACACCAAGTTGGGTGGGAGTGTTGATGTGCTTGAGTGTAGGATGGCTCTACAGAGGGACCTGGACAGGCTGGATCGATGGGCTGAGGCCAATTGTATGAGATTCAACAAGGCCAAGTGCCAGGTCCTGCACTTGGGTCACAACCCCATGAAACACTACAGGCTTCTGCACTTGGGTCACAACAACCCCATGAAACACTACAGGCTTGGGGAAGAGTGGTTGGAAAGCTGCCCAGTGGAAAATAACCTGGAGGTGTTGGTCGACAGCCAGCTGAATGAGAGCCAGCAGTGTGCCCAGGTGGCCAAGAAGGCCAACAGCATCCTGGCCTGTATCAGGAATAGTGCAGCAAGCAGGACTAAGGAAGTGATTGTCCCCCTGTACTCAGCACTGGTGAGACGGCACCTCAAATACTGTGTTTTCAGTTTTGGGCCTCTCGCTACAAGAAGGACATTAAGGTGCTGGAGGTTGTCCAGAGAAAGGCAATAAAGCTGGTGAAGGGCCTGGAGAACAAGTCTTATGAGGAGCAACTGAGGGAACGGGGGTTGTTTAGTCTGGAGAAATGGAGGCTGAGGGGAGACCTTACTGCTCTCCACAACTACCTGAAAGGAGGTTGTAGCAAGGCGGGCGTCAGTCTTTTCTCCCAAGTGGTAAGAGGAAACAGCCTCAAGTTGTGCCAGGGAAGGTTTAGATTGGATATTAGGAAAAATTTCTTCATTGAGAAGGTTGTCAAGCATTGGAACAGCCTGCCCAGGGAAGCGGTTGAGGTCTTAAATACCTCCCTGGAGGTATTTAAAAGACGTGTAGATCTGGTGCTTAGGGACATGGTTTAGTGGTGGACTTGGCGGTACTAGGTTAATGGTTAGACTATACGGTCTTAAAGGTCTTTTCTAACAATTGTATGACATTAAGTATCCTACTGCAATTAGAAAACGCTCCTATGGAAATGCTGGTATGAAATTAAGTTTTTCAGTAACAGTTTAAAAGCTCTAAGTGAGAAATAAAAAACATGTTTCAAGCTTCACAGCATTTCCCCACCTACCAGGCTGATGCACCCCTGAACACCTCTTCCTACTTTCAAGAGGGTTTTTATATTTAATTAAGTGTCAAGCCATCTAACAAAAAGACATTGAACACTTTCTTTTCCCCTTCATTTCTATCTCTTATTGATAGAAGGAGCAAAATAATTTGATCTCTTAACTGTTACCATAATCCACTTAAGAGGAAACTAATGAAGTAGATTTTTAAAAATACTCATACATAAACCTAAAGGTTGGCATCTCAGCCTAGGTATCTTTCTGACTTACACAAATGTTGCAAAGAAATGAAGTCAAGCCTATAGAGCAAAATTTCAATCTCTGGAAACAGCTGTATGAAGAACCCAAAAGACATTTTAAAAACTAAATTAGCTACAAGCTTTTCTGTTGGTATCATAGATCAATCAGAAGCAAGATTTTCATACCCTTTTATTCTTTAAAATACACTAAAAATTATGGCGTTTGTAGACAGCAAGAAGAATAAGGCAAAAGCATATTTAAGAAAAAACTATATACGAGGTTAAGACTACAAAATTCATACAAGGTTTGAAGAATGTTTGTATAAGCTTCTACAAATTTCAAAATAAGCTTTTTATTATTAAGCAAAACAAAGAAAAAAGAGTATGTATTTTTTATGCTGCAAAAAGTCAACATTTATTGCTAGGCGTTATTGCTACAAATGCTGAGGGGCTTATAAAAAGTAACTTAATTCAGGAATAAAATATTATTATTATTATTCAGATCTACAGACCCAGGGAAAAGATTTAAAAAAAAATAAATCTTAAGAGCTAAAAAATGTAACTCAAAAAGAAACCTTCACCTGCTTATAAAAAAAAAAATATCTCATTTTAAACACAGTATTCTTAAACTACAAGAAATATGTACCTGATAGAGGGTAAATAACTTTAAAAATAAAAAACTCTTTATAAGAGGTTTTGGTTTTAAATAACTTAAAGAAACTAGTTTAAAGAACTTTGTTATAGTTGTGCCTTAAAAAAAAAATACTACCAACTTTATCTACAGATTACTAGAAAAGGATCCTACTACGGAACAACAGAACAACTTACCTCTAAGCATGCCCAAAGGTTGGGCCCTCTGACTTTACAGTCTTGACAAGTGCCCTATTAACATTAACAAACAAGCAAATATTATTTCATTTACTTTCATCAGTAAACCACAACTTCAAGACAAAACAAGAGAAAATACTGTAAAGCTCAGTATCAGCCAAGTAATTTTAAGACAAAAAAAGAAAAAAGGATGTGTTGATAACCAACCTAATTTTTGTTTTGCTTCATATAATCTTAAGATCAGTATATTCTTCTAGTAAAACCTTGGATCTCTCTCTGAGTTTTCATCTTAAACCAAAACTTGTTCTTGTAAGTAAAGCATAAACTCATACCATATCACATTATCATAAAAATCCTCAAAATTGGTCTTTCCTATCAATTTAACAGAAAAAAATATGAAAGTGATAGAACCTGTAATAACTGCATATTCCTATTTGCAAATAGTCAACACTACCTGCAAAAGTTTACAAAAAAAAGATGCAACACTCAAGCAATGCTCTGCCCCTCAGCAGCACATTAACTGTTCCACTTTTCAGACAGAAGTTTAGCACCATGGACCGAAAAGGTTTGGCTTTTCACCACCTCCCAGCGAATACAGTGGGTTACAAGATCTTTCTTGGTTCCATTTATTAATAGTAGCTGGAAAGCAAGAGTTCACATAGGGGCAGTTTCTCAAACTGTGGTTCCTCCATCAAAATGTGAACTGTTAGACACTGTGAGCATATATTTCTTTGTTACAGTTTCTACTTGAAGTCGCCAGTTATGCTATATTACATTAACATTCCAAATAACTGCTACAATGGCAGCATCTGAAAATAAAGTTCATCTTGGTGTTACGCTAACTCTTTTAACTAATGCTTCCATTAAAACATCACTTGCTTTGGAAGACACTGTTGGGAAAGGTACTCTTTAAGTACCAAAAAATAGTTTTCCAGTTTTACCAAGTCCATAATTCTTCCGTTCTTTGTTTAAACCTTACTATCCCAGTACAGAAGATTTTACCCATGCTTAACACTTAAAAGCATCTTAGAACTATTAATACATGACAAGATGTGTAGTTAAAATAAGTGATCAGAGTTAACTGAGATAGGAAGAAAGTAAGCTGCTACAACTCACATGAGATTTCTGTATCAATTCTTCTTTTGTTATCTCACCAACTGATTCCAAGTGCGGGCAATTGCTGCCAGGCGATGACATTTTAGAAGCTGTATTTTCTGAGATCCTGTAGCTGGGATTTTAAAGACCAGGGAATCACTTGTCAACAGAAGAAAGAACGAGTAAAACCCAATCCCTTACAGTAGGTAACAATATTAGAGATCTAATATACAACATATACATAATTTTTAAACGAATGTGCCTTTTTAAAGTAAGTTAGTATAAATAACTTTATTAACAGTAAGAGAATCCAATAGTCCAAATTAAACACAGCTGACTCCTAAAATGAAATCCTCTGACTTTTAGGGCATAAACTAACAAAATCCTGAGTGGAACAGAGCTGGTTTGGATGAATTCTTTAACTTCCTGGCCTCTACCATGGCACCCCAATGACATAAAAATTACAGTTTTCAAGCCTACCCAGAACTGATGGTGGCTTTGACTGTATATTCTGAGAAGGGATCTTACGCAACACTACTGAAGTGTGCTGAAACTGTGAAGGCTAAAACGCAAGAGCATATGACTTGTCTGTCAAAGGAGATGGAAACTTTATCTTGGTTTTATTTATTTACAAAGACACATTCTAGATTCAGGCATATTACATATCAAAAGCAAACTGAAACTTGTAACTCACCTGTAGTACTGAACACTCGGCGAGCTTTTCTCTTGTTCAAGTTCTCTCTGTCCATCCAAGGTCTCTGATGCAGACACAGAAACTTATCAGAAATAAAGAATGCTAAATACAATCACTTTGTTATTATTATTTTGATGGTTGCATGGAAAGCTACGATGTTTTACAGAAGGAAAATTTAAAAGTGAACTCAGTAACCTTTTTTTGATATAAATACTCCAATTGACTCATGCAGGTAAGAACCACACAAGAACTTGGTTCCAGTTTTGTCACCTTAACAATTACTATTGATGCCTCAATCTCCCTAAAGCCCAAGAAATCTTAAACTTTCTTTGCCCAATTACTATCTGTCCGATCTAGCATTCCTTTATCAAGACTTGCAAGTAAAATTCCATTCTAATCAGCGATACACACTCCTTGAATGATAGTGGCAGCCTTTATCACTGTTATCAACATCCCTTTCCACTTTGACCGTTTGCTTTGGCAGCTTTAGGTCTGTTCCTTCCACTTGTACAACCAATCACTCCTTTGAATATTAAGTAACCTCAAGCTTTAACAGCATAGGGGAAAATAAACCTTGCCTAGTAGGCATCTCCACACTTCCTAGTAAACTTTCAGTTTGTTATCTTTGACTTGGTCTTCACTTCCATTGCCTTGCAATAACATCCCTTTGAAGTCATTTCAGTTCCTTTTAGTTATCAAAGGGTTTTTAAATAAATATATGTGTGTATAAATAGTCTATATTATTTCTACAAACATTCCTTTACAAATAATATTATTAAAGTGTTATATATTATTTGTACAGAAATAATATATAATATTTTATATAATTTATTATATGCATGCAAGTATATACCTGCATATATGTACTTACATATATTTTACTTATATATTAAAATTATTTATACACAAATAATATAGAAGATATTTATTATATCTATAACATATCCTCAAGTGTGTGTACCTTTCAGTCTTTTTGAATGTCACGTTAACAGCTGTTCAATAAAATATTTAAGAACTTATCTCACAAGACTGGAAATACTACAGTAAATTAATAATTCAGGATTTTCTTCAAGATGAGGGCTAAATTCTCTTCCTTGACCAATGGTATGACATTTGAAAAGTTCTACCCCCAAATACAAGCTGCAGCTGGAGAATTATTTCCTCAGTTCAGTCTCTATTTGTAATCTACTTCCAGTATTACTGAAAGACATTTTAAATATGAAAACATTACTTTTTCAGGCCAAACCTCCTCACTTCAGTTATATTAGCAATTCTCTTTTGAACTGTAAATTTCCTTTTCAGAACAGAAATGGAAACATGAATGTATGTTTCATCTTGCACATTTTGCAAGGTCTCTTAAAACATTAAAAATGGGTGATTCAGTTTCAAATAAAGCCCTAACAACCTTAAAAAAAATTCAGCGTGAATTAATGCTGATTTAACAGGTGCTTTAGAAAGACTGGTATAATGGACTAGTAAAGCTCTAGGCTTAATTTTTTTATGAAGAACCTTTCTAAATGCATTATTACAAGTAATACAAGGCAATGAATGAAGCAGAGACTTCACCTCACGCTACCAGATTTGTATTTAATAGCTACTTT
The DNA here is from genome assembly GCF_964106895.1 of Numenius arquata. Classification (NCBI taxonomy): domain Eukaryota; kingdom Metazoa; phylum Chordata; class Aves; order Charadriiformes; family Scolopacidae; genus Numenius; species Numenius arquata. The sequence goes on along the minus strand of NC_133583.1, from coordinate 48,871,378 downwards.
TCACACATGGAACCGCACAAATCCAAACCTGGAGTCCTGAACAAACCCAAACCCAGGAGTTCTGCTTATGCCAGATTCTCTTCCTTGATGCAATCTGCATCTCTCTTCTCGTAATAATCATCAGAAAGACCAAAGCATGTTGAAACTCACGTCCCTATGGATGTGGTCCCTATTCCTGTCCATATGGAGAGCATTCCTTGTAGAAGTCTAGTTAGTGTTATAGGTTCTTTACATGCTGTTATATGGGCAGAACTGAATGGCCTTTCTTTCACCTTTTGTTAACAAAATTCTTACACACTTCCCTCCATCCTGTAGCAACCGTGATAACTCACTGTACTGCCATAACCTTGGTAGCTTAATATACCTAGTTGCAGTAACACATTCTGTAAAATTTTATGTTAAAGTCTAAAACTGTAAAATTAATTTCAAAACCATGATTCATCTCTCCAAGTCCTAGCAAGCCCAGGGTAGCCCCTCCCTCGCTCACTGCCTTTCTTCCACTTCGCCACTTCCTACTCCATCTGAAAAAATTGCTTATCTTCCTCTACTGATGTAACTCATTAGCACATCTGCTTTTTCACAAGCTTCTGCATTGTGTTGACTTCATCCAAATGTCACTTCTTCTCATTTCCAGTAATTAAAAAAAAAAATTAAAAATCTACTTTTGTAGTTTCTCTTGCATTCCATTTTATAGTCCTGTTCTGAAGCTGGAGTATATCTCCACGCCATGCCTGCAGTGATATGTGATAGTTCGTACTGGGAAGGTGCCTAGGTATCTTATATGAACAGCTCTACTGGGTCAGATGAATGGTCCATTTAGCCCAGCATCCCGTTTCCTCTACTGACCAAAGAAGACATCCACAGAAGAATAAAAATATTACAAGAGTATATAGCTTCCCTTAAACCTTTCCAGAACTGCAGCTTCCTAAACCAAAAGCTTATATATTAGAAAGAGAGAGAAAGGCTCTGGAAAGGATCTGTACCAGTAAAGTCTGCCTTCCTCAGGTTGAAGAACTCTAAAAAATTGTTATCAAGATGTGAATTCTTAGACAGCAATCATGTGTCCAGTGGTAACAAGACTGTTCCTGTCACCTTTCACGGACCCTTCAGAAGTATTCCATGGTCTCACAGGAACCTTAGAAAAATCACAAGCTGAAAACCGTGGAGCTACATGTACGGGATACAAGAAGCATCTTTGTTTCACTATGAGGTTAAGAATGAAGTAAAACTTAACTGGGAATAGAATTTAAGTTTTCACACTAACCGTTCATGATCATATTCATGCAATAAGCTTCTCATCAAATGTTTCTCGTATATCTGGGAGAGAACTCAGCAGTCTCTCCCTTCTTCTCCATTGTTTCCACTGGAAGGTTTGTTTCAAGCCACCTGTCTCAATGCATCATACTACATCATTCAACTAATTGAATAATTTAACCTTCAAAAGAAGGACTTGTTAACAAATTTTTTACAGCATGCATAGCAAGTCATACTTCAAAGAAAAAACAAAAGCCAGTAACACTTATCTTGAACTCCAGTCTTTTCTTTTTTGTGCTTGTTTATTCTTTGCATTTACTAAGAAAAAAAAGCTCCTGCTCATGTAAGCCGTCAGAGAAACGTGAACCATAATTTAAAGCATCATGACCAGCAACCTATTTATTATTCAGCAGAATTCCATGGCATCACAGACTCGTGTAGTGCCTACCATGGAAGAACTACCACACACCCAGAAACATCCCATCAAACACTACAAAAATTCAATTTATCTTGAAAATTATCTTGGGCTTATGCAGGGAGACTAATATCTCCTGAAGAAACATAACAGATCTTAAATTTTCTCAAAAAAATTTGAATTAAAGTTAATGTTTTCATCTGCCTAGTTATATTAGTAAACACTTCAACGGATGTTGAAATAAACAAATATATATCTTTACTCCATTGATGTCCCTAAACATGGAGCCATTTTATCAGATCACTTTACAGGGTTCAATTAGGGAATGCTGGTAGAAGATTTTAAGAATAAAGGGATTATTCTGAAAACAGCAATTACCTGAAGCAACAATTGTATCTTTATTACAGGCTTCTAGTATTTTGCCTGTACAGCTCTGAATAACAGCATATCAAACCAGTAAACTCTAAGTTCAGGCTTCTTATTTGCACTCACAGTTATTTTACTAGTGATGCACTAGAACAATTGCATTTAACATTTATTTTCATTTTATGGCAACAAAATAAGAGTGACACATGGATGCAATTCATATCTGAACATTTAATTACTTAGAATACTAAAGAGATCTGGAACTTCAGCAATTACTTGTCATATAAATATTCTTCCCACTGCAGAAAAAAAACACCAGCATTCACTCCAAACTATACATGCCCATTGAAGCTACAGTCTTAGACATACATATTCAGATTTTTAAGATGAACATTTTCCTATCAATTTTCTAAAGAAGTGTGTTGTTCTTTAAAAACTTCACTGGATTATTTGACAATTATTAGAGAAATTTCTTCAGCATAACACCGTATGTGAATAATATTGTTACCAAACTTGAGAATAGTCTTCTCAGTTTAAGAAATAGGGAAGATCAATCTTAATTTCACACACTAAGATCCTTTATATTTTGTTAATCAGCAGGTGGTTTTGATTTTAATCTTCCATCTCTCCCTATTTCTACCTTTTTAAATCTATCAACTCTAAACACGAGCATCCCATTTTCTTGAAAAAATGACAACACCAGTACTAACTTTGGTAGAAAACTTGCTTTATCTATTTAGAATAAAACCTGTTATTTTCCCAGTAAATGACAAAAGTATACTCAGTATGGTGATGAAAGATACCTGATCCTCCTCTTCAGGCACCAAGAACTATCCATTCAAGGGAAATACAATATTTTAAGTCGCTTCCATTAGATTTTTTTTCCCTGTCATGAAGCATTGTTTCTAAAGAGAAATGACATTTAAAAAAAATGCTTGAGGGTATATCCTCTTACAGGGTTAGCCATTTTTCATCTTTATATTGCCTTTTAAGGTATGTAGCCTCTCCATTCATTTCTTTCTTCCACCGCCCTAAATCCTAACTCTGAAACCCATTAGCTGACCTTTATGTTTCTTAAGAGGATTTTCCCAACTCAGGCTTTGCCTGAGTTCACAGTGATTTTCCACTAGGTGTTACACCAGGCTTTTTTCCTCCACTCGTAAGCGGCGATCTACGCGTGTAGATACCTCAGGGAACGAACGGTAATTTATAGCTAAATTACTAGGTTTTAGGAATCTCATCGTACCCACAACACCGTCTCCGCATGGCTCCGGCTTTGGCGGATATTTGTAGCGGTCAACACGTTTGTGCTCGACGTTTGTGGCGGCTCTCCGGCCGCCCCCAGCAGGCGGGGAGGCGGGCGGACCCTCCCTGCCCGCCGGCCGCCCTGACCCGGGGCGGGCGGCCCGGCCACCCCAGCCCATCGCCCCGCACCTCGACGGAGGCGGCAGGCCACACACCGCCCCCGGGCCCCCACCCAGCCCTCCGGGACCGCGGCTCCCCGCCTGCCCAGACGGCTCCCGCCGGCGGCGGCCATCACCGTGCCAACACGCCCGGCGGGCCGAGCCGCCCTGGACTTTGAGACCGGCCGGGGACACCGCCCGCCGCGCTCCTCTCCTGCCCTCACGGGCACCGGACCGGACCCGACCCGACCCGCCTTCCCCACCACCGGCGGGACTCTCCCCCTCTTACCGGAGCAGCCGGGAGGGTGCAGGGTGTGCGGAATCCGGAGCTAAACCTGGTCACGGCTTACACCGATGGCGAATCCCAGCCTCCAGGGACAGCGGCCCTGCCGGGCGAGCGGGCAGCGCTCCACCGCCCGAGATGCGGCGGTGCAGAAGGCTGCCGTGGCGGAGAAGGCGGCGGAGAAGACTCCGCCGCTACCTCACACGGACAGGCAGACGCCCACCGGCCGCGGCTGCGGCGACAGCGGCCTGCGGTACGCGCCCCGCACAAAGATGGCGGCGCGGAGCGTCTCCGCTGCTCACGTGAGCGCTGCCCCGCACAAAGATGGCGGCGCCAGGCTCTCACCCCACCTCGCCCGGCTGCCCGCTGAGGAAGGTTGCCCTGTGCAAAGATGGCCGACCCGGACTCCTAACGGAGCGGGTCACCCTCACGTGGCGGCGGCAGGGGCTGCCTCCTGGCGGACCTCAGTGGCTTCTCGCTGGCCCGGAAGCAGATTCCCCCACCGGTTTCCTAGCAGCTGCCGGTGCGGGGAGGGAGCCGCCCGTGGCTCGGCAGGTAATTGAGGGTGGCCAAACGTAGGGCCACCGCGCAGCGGGACCCGGCCCAGGCTCAGCGAGCGGCGCGGCTGCAGGAATGGGGGCCTGAGGGGCGCGCGGAGCTGGGACCCCGCCTCTGTCCGTCACCCGTCCGAGGCGCCACAAAGGCTCCGACCGCCGCGGCGGGGATGCATGGTCCGGGGAGGGCTCAGCAGGGCTGGGGGGAGGTGGGTTCTGCCCCCGAGGGGGACAGGGTTCACTGCCCCGCCGAGGCCGGCCGGGCCCCGCTCGGTGCCCCGCGGTGGGGGAGGCTCCTGCCCCGGGGAAACGCCTGTGTCCGGCGGGGAATGAGCCGGTGGTTAAAGCTGAGCGCTGCCTCGGCCTGCGGGACCGCCCTTTTCTTGCACCTCTCGCGGCCCTGGATGTCACGCGTGAGGGGCTTCGCCTGGTGCTCGGCATCAGGGAGTAAGGGGGACGTGCCGTCTCGCCGGGGAGATTACCTCAGGCGATTGTATTTATCCCTCATCGTGTGTCAGCAGCAAAATTGGAGCTCTGAATGAGCTAAACCTTTTCCCCTCCAATTTTTTAACTCTTTTTGCCTGGCGAATATGTTCTTCCAACAGTAGCGATCTTAGAAACAGGATTGTTGCCCTGTCTGATGTAGAGGATGCAATGGGCGAACTGCCAGCTGACAGGAGCAGACCGAGTCCCCTGTAGGTCCTGGTTACACAGACCCCACTCTCTGTGTGGAGCAGCTGGAAGGAACGAGGCCTAAGCTGAGCCAGCAAATTTGCTCTCTGCTCGTTAAGCACGAGTCTTATCTCTGTTCAGAAATATCAATCAAACAAGTCATGTACCTGTTATGTAAGGGATTTGAGCTCGCAGAAGGAAGCTGTCCCGGGCTCCTATTGCATAATTTAGTATGTACCCTTCGTTTGACAGAGTATTCCAGAGACTATCTGTGACTGTTTTCAAGATAGTTCCACTTAATGAGGTTATGGGAGAGAAGGAGCCATGTCAGAAGAAGCTGTTACTGAGACACGACTTTCTCTGAAGACGGTAGCTTTACGGGTATTTCATCTTCCCCTTTCTTGGTATTATTCTCTTAACCAGGTAATATATACATTATCTAAATATTGTCACTCAGTATGTCTTTAAAAGTTTAATTGCAATGTTGTACTCTCTCTTCTGAGCTTAATGTGAGTTACATTTGTACAGAATACCTTGATTTTTAGTTTATTTAGAACACTGAGCTAAAATAAGTGGGGTTTTTTGCCTTTTTCTGCTAATAAACACTTAGTGCATCATCGTATGTCTGACTGAAGAGATTGCTTTGTCTGCAATGTCTGTATGTCTTCATTTTGCAACAGCACAATAATACTCATCAAATCAAATATCAAAATCTTCACAATTTTTTTTGTAGATTTTTTTGTAGGTATTTAAAATAAACACAACTGTCATTAAATTTTGAATAATAGTAGTCAGTGTAGTCTGAAGTACTTCCTAGATTGCCAGTACCACTCACCAAATTAATCTGAATAGTAATTCACTAATGTAAATCAAAAATCCTTACTCTAGTAAGTAGTCGCATCACTTCTGTTCGATTAAATAAGTGGCACATGACTAAAACAAGACAGTGATTCTTTAAAAGCAGGCTGTTTCTTAAACCCATTCAATTCTTTTTGCTGGTTTCATTTGTTTGTTTGTTTTACTTAGAGAAAGACTTTTAAAGAAAATCCAAGGCTCTATTAATCACAGTATTTGCTTTTACAGATGGCCCTGGAGTGATTTATTTTTATTTTCTTTCACTGATATTATAGGCGTTTTTTTTCACTAGCAGCATGGATAGCAGTCACTCAAATCTGGGCAAAGAGTACATTATGATCTTAGTTTTCAGGCTTACAAAAGCTGGAAGTATTGTGAAGTTGATACTCCTTGTCTGCAGGGGATCATAAGATTTGTCCTTAGATCACCTTCATGTCAAAGACAGGGGAGGAGCTGTAATTGGGTTGTAGAGATTCAGAGAAGAGAGGTGTTAGTTGCCTATAACTACATATGTGATAAATGGTAGAGTGGAATAAGTCAGAATGGCTTGACAATATATTAAGGCTTCAGTTGTATCCTTCAGAGGATAAATTTCTTGAAGAGGGAGCCATATTCTGGTGCCATAACACACAGGAGGAAAAAAAAAAAAGAATTTCTAGTTGACTGTACAAAATATGTCCAGTAGATTTTGTCCATTCTGCATATGCTGAATCATTGTTAACTAAAAGAAAAAAAAAAGTATAAACTTTTATTAGGAACACCAGTAATATTCATTTTAAATAGACGTTAGCAGGTCCTAATAAAGTTCTGCTTTTAAAACCCATGTCTTGAATATGACTGTATTTTATTTTTATTGAATTAAATGCTTGTAAGCAAAAGCTATGTAACTTTTCATATTTGCATGTAAATGCTTTTCAAAGTTTTGTTGTGTATATAACCAGAATGGGATATTCTCAGTCATGACTGCATCTGATTATTTTCACAGTTTTTCTGTATTTAGAATACTTTAAAATTCTCACTGCAAGATTACAGATTTCTTTTTTACATTGCAGTGTTTTCGTATCCTTTTTAAATACCTCCACTGCAACTCTGTTATGTGCAACTATTAGCTTTCCTCTCCTTAGAAGCTTTAATTTCACTGTTAATTTATTTATAATGATGTTTGTAGGCACAGACAAATTTATTTTATAGGCTTAGGATTCTTTGAAACTTAAGTTCTAGCATTTGATTCTGTGAGCTTTGAGGTTTTAATCTCAGTTATTTGGTTATTTACTCTTTTCTGTAAAATACAGTAGTATTTTGTAAGTAAGTGTTTGTGCTGTGTTTCGGGGATTTCCTTTTCCTCACGGAGTACAGCGTTAGGTTTTCGGCCTTGGGCAAGACACAGTACCACTAAGGACAGGATTCTCAAGTCAAAGGTGTTTGACTTGTTGATTGCAAACTCAACGCAGAGCAAAGCTTTTAATGCTGCTTTAGATTACACAACTCTGATGGCAGTAACCTAGTGCACAGCAACCAGGGACTTCCAGAGTGAGTGGTACCCTGTGTGGCCGGCTCTGCCTTGTATGAGGAAACATGTTACAGAAACACCATATTAGCCCCAAGGACTGCAGAACTGGTTTTCTCCCAGCAGTCTGTTTCTCAAGCAGCATAGATTTCCTTAAGATTTTGTGAATGTGGACTCTAGTTTCCAGTTAAATGGCTCTTTTCTTCTATGTATATCTTGTCACTTTGAATTTTATAAACTCTGTTAATGGCTTTTAATTTCAGTTGCTTGTATATGTGGTTCTCATTCATCTCAACGTCTGCAAACCTATGGCTGATCTATAGCCAAAATAAAACATAACAGTTAAAAAAAAAGATGGTTTATTTAGAGAAATACGTTTAAATAGATGTTCTTCGCAAATTGAAGCACCATGCAAATGTTAGCTTTTGGATCTTCTGCTCTTTCACAGTGCAAGAAGATAGTCTAGTTGTGAAGGGTGAGTTTCTTCTCAGTATTTTGCTGTTAGAGAATTAATTGAAGCCCTACATTGTCCTGGCATTAAAAATAAATAAATAAAAAGAAGTTTGAAAGTTCTTCACTTGGATCCCCACAGTTTGTGGATTTGCAATATACCTTATAGTTCCATCACAAATTTTTGGAAGTGGTTAGTCTATGTCCTTACTCAGAGTTGGTTGTTTCTCAGGCTGTGTGAGAGCCGTGTCTCTTATCTCCCTCAGATGAGCTATAGCCTGGGTTGAACTCACCAAAAGGAGGGTAGGAGGAAAGGTGGGATCATATATTTCCAGTGAAGTCACACTCTCTTATTTTCAGATAAAGCTTTCACCTGGGTTAAAGAAGCTTTTCACGGTAACAGCAGTGAGTGCAATATCTGTGATTTTTTTGGCCCATCACTTCAAAAGAAGACGTGGAAAGAAAAACAAGAAAGTGCCACCATGGGAACCAAGTCATCTAGTATTAGAGTGTACCAAAGCAGCTGCATCAGAAAAAGGTACGTGAAGGAATCCCCAGGGTTTTCTTGTTTTGTTTTCTTGGAGGGGAGGAAAAGGGGTGTGAGAGGATGGGTGTGCATAACAGTGTGTAGTAGTAAAACAAACTAATGCTGAGTATTGAATTCTTAAAGTAGAAATTGTGCAAATTAGGAACAAAATTACAATGTCTTATAAATAAAGTGGCCTTCTTGAAGGTGAATTTTTAATCATTAATGTAGATTAAAACTTCTTTTATCAATAGAGAGTTTGCAGATCTTGTGGACATCTCAATGCTGAGAAAAGCAGATTTAATTTTTTATAGGATGGGAATATAATTATGCTCAATGCGTGGTTATTATTATAGATATTGACTATTCTAATTTGTAGTTTCTTGTGTAGAACTGTAAATGAAAGAATAATTGTTGTTTGCTTCTAAACTGGATTTTATTGAAAAAAGTAAACGCAATTCTTGATAGATCATGCTGATGAAAGATACACTGATTTTAAAGCTGCTGCAAACTCAAAACACTGTATCTCTTAGGTTCTAGTTGTTCCAGTAGTCGGCAAAACTTGACTCTTTCTCTGAGCTCTGCTAAGGAAAAAGGGTCTCAGTCTTGTATCTATGCAAATGGAGGACTTTTCAGTAAATACTCTGGTTCAGTTCAAAGCCTGGCCTCGGTAAGTAAAAGTGTTTTAACTTGCACTGAATATACACCTAATGGTTTCACTGAGATGAAACAGCTTTCCTGAACAAGCTGCACAGAAGGCTAGAGATGCTGAGAAGGCCATTTTACTTACTACATAGCAAAAAGTTTCTAGGCAGATAGCATGGATGTAATGTACTCTGCCAGGAATGTGTTTTAAGGATACTTTGTATAGGAACACTTCAGAATTTGTTTATTTTTTTTAAGGTTCAGAGTGCCACCTCTTGTCACAGTTGTGCTTGTGCCAATTCTAATTCCTGGGATAAAGCAGATGAAGATGATATTAAACTTGTCAATATTCCGGTGACCACACCTGAAAACTTATATTTGATGGGTAAGTTATAATAAGAATATTCAGCATCTACCAACAATGAATGTAAATAATTTCTTGTTTTCATGGCAAAGTGACACTTAGACAATATTATTGTGGTGTTCTTTCGCAGCATCCAGTTGGCATGTGTCTAAGAATGTTTCCATAAAATAATGAAATCTTACTTGATCTAGCATTAGTTTTTCAAAATACTTTTTTTTTATTCCTACATTTGTACTAGTAATCTGTAAAATTATTTTTAAAAGTAAATAGGAAAAAGTACATTGAACATTGTGATGATTTTGTGAACTTCTTTATTTTACTAAAAAAACAACTATCTCTTTAGACTGGGAATTGCTGTTGTTTTAAAAACTTGTATCTCTACTGTAATCAGGCTCATTAGCTAAATAGTTTCCTATGACTAAACTGTGAATACATATGGCAGCTGTGTGTTTGATGGAATGGAGGTAATCCTGATCTCCCCTAGGTATGGAGCTTTTCGAAGAAGCACTGCGTCGATGGGAGCAGGCACTAACTTTCCGTAACAGGCAAGTTGAAGATGAAGCAAGCTGTGGCTCCATTAAGCTGGGAGCAGGAGATGCGATTGCAGAAGAAAGCGTAGAAGTGAGTATATTCAATTTATGATCTACTGTCTGGAGGGGGAGGGGGGGAAGGAATTAGCCTTATTTATTTTTTGGCAATTGCTGTTGCATCAGTGTCTGCTTCTGGATGGTATTATCAAGCTACCAAGCATACTAATTCTCTGCCCAAAATCCCTTGGGTCATCCCTTTCTTTTATGACTATGTGAGAGGATATCTGCTTAGCAAAGATAAAGGTCTTGGGAAAGATGATCAATTTATGAATATTCACAAATAGTGTGCCTAAACTTTATTTCTATTCCTTTGTTCTTATGAACTAAATGCTAAAAATATTTTGAAATAAAAACACACCTGTATGGCTTTATTTCTAGTGCAGTAAATATTACAAATAAAGTATTTTAGAATTTAGATTTTATTTTTATTACACTAAATAAAATATGTGTATATTTTGGATGTTAAAGTACTAGTCTGACAGTGTCCTTGTGTGGTTTGTAGGAAATGAATGTGGCATGGTTTGCTCTTTGAAGGCTTAATATTCTTAGATTTTTACAAAGGAATCTTACAGACTGTTAACAAATAGAAAATCTTCTAATGTCTATCTTCTTACAGGATATCATAAGTGCTGAATTTATTCATAAGCTTGAATCCCTTCTTCAAAGAGCTTACCGTCTTCAGGAGGAGTTTGAAGCCACCCTCGGGGCCTCTGATCCTGCTTCTCTAGCTAATGATATTGGTGAGTACTCCTATTTTACGTTTTTATTGCTTGTAATAATGCCTTGGAGGCAGGGACAAGTCACTGATATAATTCTGCTCAGTGGATATTTGTATCAGTGAATAAACAAGAAAAAAATCATGTTCTTTACATTATTACGTACTATTTGATGTAGTGCTTGTATTTTAGATGAGAATGGACTGAGAGGAAGTTTTTTTCTTTGTGGCTTATCGGTATACTTGAGAATTTTCACAATATTTCTCGAGTTTCTAAAGTTTATGTTGACTTTGGTATTTAAATGCTTATGCAGTAAGAATATGTGACCCTTTTTATAGTGCAGGTGTATTATTAGAGTGTTTCAAAAGAAGTTTTATATATGTCTTTTGCACTGACAAACTGCGTATGCATGTACTTTGTTTTTTTTGGTTTGTCATAATTTTTTACAAAATCCAAAACCAAACAAGAAAGATTTAGTCTGAAACAGATATCCAATACCAAAGCTCTTAACCCTGGTGATAGAAATTTATGACAGTTATGAGTGACAAAACCCAGGATTTTAAAATAGCAAATATAATGAGTAGTTGCTGCCAGACATGCTGATTAAGTACAGATAGTCTGATTATTTTTGTTTAAATAATTGGTTTAAGATGTTCTTAAAGACTGATACTATTATACTCTTTCATAATTCATGATCAAGCATCTGAACTCAAATAACTGTCAGACTTTAAAGGCAGAACATGTTCTGGGATTAGTTGGAGTCAGTAGTCTTGTTTGTTAGGTTTCAGCTTGACTGGCACGAGGTGGCAGTACTCTCGTCTCTTAACATCCTGCAACTACTAAATACAGCTCTGAGTAAGGGTGGGGATTAAATTTACGTCAGAGTTGGCTTTCTGACACGTCTGCGTACACCTTTTAATGTAATTCTTAAAGCAAAAAAATGTTTGAATGTTTTATTTTGGTGTTACATTGTGTATCCATTATTAAATTAGAAGTTTTCTTGTAATTTCTGTCTTCAGGCAAAAGTAACATAATAGTATTCAAAGGACTCGATTTGATGTTCAATGTGTTTAGCTATTGTTTTGCTTGGTTACCCTGGAAGTATTTTATATTGATATTTTATGTTTTTTTTAAATGTGATAACTGGATTCTTGTTTACCAAGAATGTTCTGAAAATTTAATTCCTTTCAAATGTTCTTTGTAGAAATAATTTGTGATCTCTTGAGTAGATGTCTGTTACTTTATTATGAATTTTATCTGTGCTGGCCCAGATGAGTGAGGAAAACAAGTAATGAAGTGGTTTAGTGAGTAGTGTTTTCACTGTTCAGGATTTGGGGCTTTTTCATCATTATCTTGAACTTGTGGCTTGAACAGCAGGTAATATATTAAAGAATGCATCATTTTTTGAGACTGTTTTAGAACACAAACAGAATAACATCATCTACTTCCAAGCACCACAGTGCTTGGAATATTTAATATAGAGGATGTTGTTGTTCAATATTCAATGTAAAAACATTTCATCAATCCACACTTCTTAGATAATTTACTTTCCTTTAGGATCTGACACTGAGTGTAGTATATGAACATTTGAAGTAGGATGTTTTTGAGATTGTCTCTCCTAGGAAAGTTACCAAAAAAACTGTCATAAAAGTGTGTTTGGGGAATCCTAGAGGCTCTCTTATTGGTTTATTTCCCCCTTTCCCCCCCTTTTTTTAAATTTATTTGGCAATCTAGTGAAAGAAAATGAATGCTGCTGTCAACAGACTTTCCTTTACTACCCCAAAATATACATGTTAACATGTAATACTTATTTTTTTTTTTCCACTTCTATTCACAGCTTTTTATTACTCTTTTAGGAAGTGTGCTGGAATGAACACTGATCACTTTTTTTTTTTCTTTTTGTGTGTGTGTGCACATGTGCATTTATTAACAACAGGAACAGGAGGGTTCAAGAGCCACAAGAATAAGCAAGTCCAAGAAAATCATGAAATTCCAATGGCATAAAGAAATAAAGATAGTACAGCATTCTTTGCTTTGCAGTAGGATTTTATTCTTAGTACAAATGACGGTTCTGAACAGAAATGGATATGTAGGAATCTGTAGAAAGTTATATCATTTGTGGCAAAAGAGGCAGCATCTACTGAATCAGAATCAGTAGTCCTAGACGATTTATACCCAAAACTTCTTAAAGAAGCTAGATGAAGAAAGCACCCTCATCCATTATTTACTATTCATTGATCTTGTAAAGTGGAAAACGTTCCAAATGATTGGGAAATCACCAATTTAGTTCCAAATCTTAAAAAAACAACCAACCCAAAAAACTACAGCATCCAAGTTAAGCATCATGCCTGTGAAAGAAGAGTTGCTAATTTGCAGTTCTGTTAGTGCAGACAACAGAATAAAAGGTGAAATTAGTGCCATTTGATACGGTTTCATGGTAGGTAATTTTTCTTGGACTGTAGGTTTTTGAGAGATCTGCAATTTGGGTGATTGATATAGCATGCATTAGATGATAATAATGAGCTTGCTGACATGAACATTTGTTTATGCTTCTGTCCACTGTTAAGGGAAAGGTTTGCTTTCTAGGGAAGATGTTTGGTCAAACTGTAATTTTTATCAACTATGTAGCTGATGATAAAATCATTTGTAGAATGGAAGTTGTTAAAAAAAAAAAAAACAGTCATTTAGGGCATTAAAAGCATTGAATTAATGTAAAGGAAAGGTTAGCAATACTGATCTGAATTATCTGTTTAAATGGTTACAATCTAACAAATTTCATTAGACTTGAGGCAAGTATGGATTGTACATATAGATGAGAGATTTTAAAAGAAAAGTAATAAAGAAACGCTCTTGGAATGCATTAGGAAAATTCTGCATAGCAGTCAGTGTAAGTTCTGAGCACAATGCTGTAGAAAAAAAGACGATTGCTAATCTTTGGCTATGTGAAAAGGACAGCGTCAGCATAGAGGCAAAGATAAAATCTTGGGTTTTGTATGGTTTTAGAATACTGTGTCCAGTTCTGTTGTTCATATTTCAGAAGATATGGAAATACTAGACAGCTCAAAACAAGCCATAAAAATGATCCATGTTTTGGAAAAACAAGCTCATACGTGGTTTAAGTTGAGTAAGTCCAGCTCCTTACTGAAGAAAATACTGAGAGGTGACTGACTTGTTCTGAATAGCTACTTACACATGGAGAAGGTATGTGGTGCTCGGGGATTTGTAGACCTTGTTGTCGAAGTCGTAACTAGATCCAGTTTCTGGCTGTTCGAGTGAAACAAGTTAAGTTCTGAAACGAGTTGCCTCTGAAGCTTGTCAAGGATATTTCAGTGTTTTAGACACAGATCTTTTTTTTTTTTTAATGCTGTTTTGAGGGATTTCTTTATGCCTCTCTGAGTGGAAGAGATGGACTTGGGGGTAAATGGATGTCATGGTCTTTCTGGCATTTAAGCGTTTCCCCTTACCACTACTAGTTTTTCTTCTTCTGTGGGCCTTGGAGTGAACAAGAAAAAGCCTTTGTTGTCCTTAATAGTTTCATAGCACTTGCAGCTTGTCGTTAGAATGCTTATAACCAGCTTTTATGCTTCAGGGTTTCAACTGTTGACCCACGATGTTAATCAGAAAACATTTCGCTTTGTTTTTTCTCTGATGCTCATGATCGTTAGATATAGGTTGTAGATTTTTCTTGTTTTCTCCATCTGAAGCACTTGTGATTAGCCACAGCTGGAGACAGGGCTCTGACAGCTGGACAAATGCTATCAAGTGTTATCAAAAGACTTGCTATGTAAATGTCTGACTAGCACTTCTTATTCAGAAACCCAGGGTTATAATGAGCTCCAAAATTGGTCAGGAAGGAAACTTACAAAGGTAGAAATTTCTATCAGTTTCTGGTTTTCAACTTTGTCTGTAAAATCTTCTGTTAAACTTCTGGGGCTCCTGAAACCACTCTCTCCCCTGCTTGTCTACTAGTTACAGGTGTTGCTCCTTCCCAAAACCTTTAAATGTTACTTTTCCCAGGTCATCGTATCCCCTTTACCTAACCAAATTAAGATCTCAGTGCTGCCATTGATCAATCGTACCACAGACTTGCTTTTCATTTTGTGATCCCACTTACTAGTTGAAGTCGGTTGGCATGATAAACAATTTGCCAACCAGTTTTGAGAAACAGCCTCTGGAGGAGGCTATGGTAGCATTCTAAATGGGAGAGCCAGGAATGAGTTCCCTGGGACCCTGCTAGAGTACGACAGCTTGTCACTGCAACCCCTGGCTTTCATGGTCTGGCCTGAAGTGTTTTTCTTCTGTCTGCTGTGGCAGGTAAAAGGTGACTTGTCAGAGCAGGCAATCATGCCTTGAAGGGGTTGCATACTGTAGTCTAATTGCCTTTCGTTTGATTCTTCTTGTGTAAATTAGCACCTCCAAATGCTGCTTTTTTTTTCCCTAGTTATATGAAAATTACATATTTTCTCTTCCAGATATTTTTAAATATTCAACTTTTAAAAGTGCAGAAGATACAGGTATAAATAAATATATTTTCTCCCTGTCCATAGAGTTCTATTAATAGTAAAAATAATAGTAATAATAACAGCAAAAACAAAAAGAACTGCAAATAATATTTTTAAACTCTGCAAGCTATGGTTGAGTTACAAACAACAAATACAGCCCTGAAAAAGACTTGCATTTTAAATAGATTAAATAACGGAATGCAATTTTGTGCATTGTTGTTGCATTCTCCACTTAGCTTTCAGAATTATCATATAAACTAGCAAGCTAAGATAGCACTTCTGTAGCAGAAATGTTTCTGGACATGAAATTAAAACAAAGATGTAGGGCTAAACTGCTGTTGTTCCTGTGCTGATCCTCTTAAGACTGTGGAACAGCACGAGAAGCCTAGAAAACAGGCTTTCCTGAGGCAGGCATAAGCTGCACTGACTCAGGAAGGAGGCAATGAACAGAAAACTGTGAAACAAAATATTCATCTTGTTATTTCTTAGTAGTGAATGTGAGGGGGTAGAGGGTTAAAAGCTTACAATACTTTGTGTAGTCTGTCCTTGAAGAAAGTTCTCTTTTTTTTTTTTTTCTTTTTAGATCTTTTCTAGCAAACTGAAATGTTAATCGAGCTAACTTGAGAGGAATGCAAAGAGTTAGGAGAGAAACAATAGCTTTACTTATGAGCAGAATTGCAGGTCAGAGGGGAAAATTCTCAAATTGTAGGGCTCCTTGTCAGTACTGAATTCCTAATAGTTCATATTATTATTTTGATTTCTACTGTAAAAAGGAATGCTGGCACTCAAACTAATGGTGACTTGTGTACACTGGCACTTAAACTTTTTAATAATAATATTAAAACCTATGCTTTAGTTACATTTTTATTTTTAAAATATTTACTTTTTATATTAAGTATACAATTTAAAACAAATAAATTGTTTTAACTACTCCAGTAAAAGATCTCTCACAAAGGTCTGTGGTGTTGGATGGTTTTGTTGGGAGGTTTGTCTGTTTCTTTTTTTAATTTTCTTCTCACACTCAAAGATATGCCTGGCATTTTGGAGAGAATAAGCACAGCCTTTAACCTAGTGACAACACTCTTTAGAGAATGTATTTACATATTAGAAACCTTTTCTCCAACTGCTCTTAAAACAAAAAAAAAAATCTTTGCATAATCATTGAAGCTGCTGGAAGCTCATTTTTATATATTTTATTAACCCAGACTTCTGTAATGTTTTACTGTCCATGAATGAGTATCTAGGGCCTGTATTTTCCTTCCTGCCTCTGAAACGTTAATGGAAAAATTTTAGATTCCAAGTATTATATTTTATTTGGTTATGGACAAGAAATGTTTCTGTTCGTAATTCTTACACTTCAATGAGGAGGTGAGCAATTTTTAGTAATTTATTTAGGTGTGCTCAAGTGGTACATGCTATAAAATAACTTCAAAGTACCATAGTTTTTTATGGTAGCTTGAAAACTTCTGCTTGCCTTGTCTTTGCTTTATCTCCTTGAAGATAAATTTACATTAAATGATTTCTTCATTTCTTGGAAAAGGACAAAAGCTTTTTCTAGTGGCTGAAACAGAATTTAAATCGAAAAAAAGGAAAAACTACTGCATTCTTCTGTTAAGTGTGGAAGTATTTTCATCCCAAGAAATGCTCTTATAAAGGAAGGAAAACAATATTACTAAGTCTGAGGAAAAGCCCAGAAAAGTTATTCCAGTACTGTTTTACAGAAATTATTGCTTATTTTGAACACAATTTAGCCATTAAAAGTTATGGAAGCTACTGCTGAAGCTTACTGTGTTTTACTGTGCGGTCTCTTGTATTGCAACTTACTGCTGCAGCTCCTTATTTCTGACTCACAACAGATACTCAAAGGGCAGATGTTTGAATTGGATGGTATGTCTTCTGCTACCAATAATATTTAAGCCTTTCCTCTGAAGGCGTATTTGTCCAATATTAATAACATTTCCTTTCTAAATCGCCTTCAGTAAAATTCTTTACCAGAAAGCAACTAAGCACGATGTTGAAAAGCAGAGTAAGACTGGTAGTTACAAGTTCAACTTAAAAGTGTAAACAGTAATATTTCTGTAAATGTTGTGTCTATGAAAAGGTTATGCTTGGCTTTCTCAGTGATACTCTTAATTTTGGCAATGCTATACTAAAAAGGTGAAATAGCTTTGCATGGACTTGCAGTGAAGTTACTGGTATTGAAAAAGATTAGTATTTGATAAATTGTGTCTTTATGTCGGTATTTGATAGCCTGGAGTGTATGTCTGTGTTTATCTTAAAAGCTGAAGTTTAGATGCCATTTCATTGCAGTGAAACAGATTAGCTGAAGCCTTTTCAGCAGTGGCTCAAGATAATTTATTTTACTGTACACTGAACCAGCATTGGGGGACTCAAGGTCACTTATTGTATGCTAGCTTGGGAGGTGAGATGGATAGACGCTTTCTGATCTTACTAGAAGTGTTTTCAGGAATTTCTGTTTCTGCTTTTTGAGGGCCCTTGTTACCATTTGCCTGACAGCATTGCTCTGAGATCCAGCCATGCAGGCTATTTATACACCTTGTTGCTTTTCCTTAAATGGCATCCCTGAAAACTGTCTTCTTTCTGTCCACACCAAAACTCCTGTTTAAGCTCTTCTCTCTCTCTCATTTCTTAACGCCTGCCATGTTCTCATGTCTTGCCTTGTCCATTTAAAACTTGCTTTTCTCACATGGACTTGACTGTTGTTTATAATAATCACCTTTGCTCATTTTTTTCTGACCAGATTATTTCTTTCCTTTAAGCTCACTCAGGAGCTTCTCTTAAAATGAAATACAAGCTATTCCTCCTTTTAGCTCTAAAGGCTGCTTATAATTGAGCTGCAATCCACCTACCTGATTTAATTTCCCAAACTTTGTTGGGTCTGTTGTTCCTGTGCTTCCATGCTCAGCCCTTCTCACAAAAAATCCATCTGCTAGTTCTCAAGTGTTTCTGCTCGTTCCTTACACCGTGTGAGCAGCTGCAGCCCTGTCTTTCCCCAGATCATCTTGTCTTAGCCTGAGCTTCCCGGTTCCACAGTTACCCCTGTAAACTCTAATTATTTTCTCCCTCTTTTTCATTTCTTCGCTGCCCATCAATTTTAAATCCCTGATAAAAAGGGGAAATATAATTAAGCTTTTCCAGTTCCTTACATGACTAAGGAATGGTTGTACAGCAGTTCATGCAGTTAGAGCCCCACAATAGTAGTAAAGTACGACTAACCCACACTGTATTTATCTGCGTGTTTATCACCCCACAACAGCAAACACACACGACTAACATTACTTTAAGGGCATATTTTTTAAGTGGTCCCTTTGCATCTTTTTTGTTGGCCATTCTAGTGTTTAGTTTTAGTCAATAGCTTCTCCATATTTTTTTTTAAACCTTTTATAAGAGTACACATATTTACCTTCTTTTTGTGTAAAGAAAAGTGATCATTTTCCCACACATCCTGGCTTGATTTAATAACCACTTGCCTTCATTTTGAACACTTGAAAAGTGAAGTATGGAATAAGTGGAAACAGCCTTCCAAAAACATGACGTTGATTTTTTTTTTTCTCCTCTTTCATGTTCTTGTGGTATATTCTTAACAAATTATAGTTTACAAATTCTTTTTCTTACTAAAACGGATGTATATACACTTAACTTCTACGTGTTTATATATCTTGTGAATATAAAGTTCCAGAGGCATGAAAAATCATACCAGACAGATGGCAAGTAGTGAGGGCGGAATAAGTGTTTATTTTTCTGGCTGGAGTATTGCACTGTGAGGTTATATAAACTGATGATCAAGAACATGTTTTGGTCCATAGGCTAATTCCTGTTTTAGAAGTTCTACTAAAACAATTTATTCTTGTATTAAAGTCTGTTTTTAAGAGAGGCTTGTCTGAAACATTCTTGGGCAAAATGAAGGCAGGAGAGCCAGAATAGGGTGGGGGAGATATAGACAGTGACTGTTTAGAGTTTGAGAAGGCTTCACAAGAAATCAGGTCTCTTTAGCTTGGTAGCTTAGTCTTGAAAGTGCAGAACTGAGCATAATATTAAAATGGAATATTGACAGAATTGTATAAAATCAGCAAATGTAGGTCTCTGCCCTATAGTTCCTTTATAAATTCAATAGTTCAGTTAGGACTAAAATAGATATAAACTTCTGTCTGCAACTTATTTTTCAAGGGCTTAAAATGAAAACAAACTAACGACTTTTCTTAACTGATGTGCCTACTGTGTTTAAACCTTGCTGCCGTTTAAGTCAAAGTCTCTGACCCATCAGTCTGCCAAAAATGATTGCAGTGTATCCGCATAGCACAGTCTTCAAAGACTTCTGTTTACTGGGCTTGTTATTTAGCACTAGCCATACCCCATGCTAAAGCAATACGCATTTATTTACCAGGAATATAGTTTGTGATTTTTTTTTTTTTTTTTTTAAAATGTTTGCCCAATCACTGCGAGGCTTAAGTAGCTTGTGTAAGCAAACTTTTGTTTCATCTTGAAATCTTTCAAAGTTGAACCTATATGTAGGAGTAAATCTATTTATAGCTAAAGGTTCTGTGAACAATAACAACAGAGGGAGTAAAATTTATTATTTACGTGTCACTTTTCTCTCATGCATGTATTTATGCAGTTAATTACTAAAACTGATGCAAAAAATTAACTGAGATGTGTTCTATTTCCCTTTTGTTCAAGCTAAACTTTTTTTTAAAAAAAATAAATTACTGTAAATTCTCTAATTCTTTATGGGATATCTGGTCTGTACACTATGTCCCACCTTACCTCATAATCCTGTTTGTAGCAAAGTGCTGTAGTGTAGCTGATTCAAGAGCACATGTCGATCACACCAGGCTTTATTCTCTCTACTGCTATTTAAAGCTGCCCTTGTTCCACATGCAGATATGCTGCAAGTATTTAAAAGTAAACATACACATATTTCCAGATAGCCTAAATTATGTACATTCTTTATTATTCAAGCTTTGGTTTATTTTACTTTTAATTTACCATAGATAACTAATATATTGACTGGAGAGCAGCTTTAACTACATGTGTTTGAGTAGCTGCTAATCGGTGTCAAGCTATCTTCCAGGCTTAGGTTGCACTAATCATTACTTAACATATTCATACTTGAATTATAATGTGTTACTTATGCATTTAGCAACCTTACAGTGCTATTAATTCATTTTTTAATTTAAGTTTGGTAACTGGTGTTATTTACTAAACTAAAGATCCAGAGGAAAGAACTCTTCATTCAGTACAACTTTATATGGATTCTTATCTCATTCTTTCCTACTCTCTGGGGCAAGAGCCATTCGAGCAGACCCCAATCAGTAGGGCACTTAAGATATTCTTCAGGTCTTACTGTTTAAAGTTAAGCATGTGTCCTGCTAATTTAGGTTCTTAAACTGCCTTCTGTTTGTGTGCAGCTGGGTTTGCAGAAGCTAGTCAAATTGTGAAGCACTGTCAGTGAAGCCTGCAAAATTCTGTAAGGCAGATCAGCCTGAAATTCGAATGAAGACTGGGATTATTATGCTGTACCTGCAGAGTTTGCCTATGTCAAATATGCTGGAGTCTCCATTCTGAATACCGAATCCAAATGTTAATCCAAATCAAATACATATACTTGCATCTTTTGATGTTTATTTCAATGAGGATCACCAGTTATATAGTTGGTTCTGTCTTTCTATCTTTCTTTCTATTAATTCTGGAAATAGTATCAGAAAAGAAAGATTGATACTTTTCTTTCTTCATACATGTAAGTGGAATTACCAACTGCTAGACAGTATATTTTTCTTTTAATGGAAGAACAAATGAATATGTGGGTTCCTTCTGTCAGTCTATCTCACTTGCTTTGAAATGTCAGCACCCCTGAAGCATAATGTACTGGCTAAAGAAAAACCTTTCTAGCAACCTTGTGTTTAAAATCTTACGTTGAAGAGAACATGTTGGATGGTCCCATACCCATGTACTGTGTCCAGCAAAATAGTCTATAGGCTAACATACTAAACTGTTTACTCTTCCCTTTTTTTTGTGTAACAAATAAGGAAACTTCATAAAACAACACGTTTCAGTGCTGAGCAACAGTTGCTGATTATTCTTGTCCTTTTTCACCACTGTGTGTGTGGCTATTAGCTCTTCTATGAAATGACGCATGGTGGGAAAGCCAAGAAGGTGGCAGTGGAAAAAAGCAAGGGATACTGCTAGTAATGCACTTGTGTAAACATCTTGCTTTAACTACCCACTGATTTCAATAGATTTACAGAGGTGAAGTAGAATTGAGGCCAAAGGGAGAAGTTCACTTACTTTTGCGACTCCTCTCTCAAGTCTGGTGAGAAGACTGTTCTACATAACCGCTTATGGAGGCCTCTAGCATTGGAAAGGTATTAAAGGAGCTAATTCTAGTTGCATAAGCTTCAAAGTTAACCTTGTACTTCCTTCTGTAAATATGACATTGCATTTTATATCTGCTCTGCATCACAATGAGTTAACGTACTATCACACTGAATGTGGATAAACAGACCATTCCATTGTCACTAGAAAGTGTCTGTGCAAAAATAGGGGGTAGGTTGTGCTTGTTTTTAGGGTTTGAAGAACTAAGAAAAGGCAGTGACGTCCAAATCTGATGACTAAGGTATCTGGCAGTCTTCATAGTGCTGTGCTATAAATCTGCAGTGAACAGCCTACGTTTTAAAATAAGCAGCACTGGAATTTGAACTAGACTTTGCTGTGGCCAAAATAGATGTGATGCTTTCCGAACTACAAGAGAATGAAGTACCCTTATGAAGAGGAAACAGTGACAACTTTGTGTTGCACATCTATCTAAATAGACCCTGTCCAGATTAGAAAGCTGAGCAAACTTGGTTGCCAGATCTTCTCTCTCAAATCAAATACAAGTACAGAAACTCTTATCTAAACTATTAGTCAGCTATTAGACTTGGAAACAGGAGGGTGGTCAGAAATTAAATTTTTGTCTAAAGGATAGGAGTTTGAACCTTAAAATCAGGGAAGATCCACTGATTTTTATATTAAGGGTAAATAAAAGAAGTTGCAGAAGATTGATTATTTGTAACTGCATATTGTAAGGTTCTACATTTACACAGTGTTACAAAGTTTACATTTTCAAAGAAGTGAAAAGCTATATGATAGGGAGAAGGCCTATGTGGCACGTAGTTCACACAGGATATACATCTCAAACGTGTTTCAGGATCATATGTCTGTGTCAAGCAGGCTCGGAGCATTAAACCAGAAAAGTGAACATACGCATATGTTTATTGTGTGTTTACTGAGCTGATTTCTCAGCTGTCAGCACATATGATGTGTTAGTTTAGGTTATGAAATAAACAATAGATGCTGCTTTATTTTCTTAAAATTCAGATTTCAGCAATCTAGCACTACGGTGTTTACTCTGCCTCTTCCTTGAGGTTTGAATTGCAGAATTCCTCATGGTCTTCCGATTTTGAGATTTTGATTTTATAATAAAGCATGCCACAATGATTCAGGGGCAGCTTCCACTTTTCACGTTCTCTGTAACAAAATGGTATTTCTAGCCTTTTGATAATTTCTTTGCTTAAAAAAAAAAAATTGCAACTCTCAGAAAATATTTCAGTTCACTTACCAAATTTATGGAAGAGTTGCTTAGCAGATTTAAATCTTGAAAGAATCATTTCATTTATCACCATTCAAGAATATCAAAGCTGTATAATATATCCTAATACTCTTGAGTTACTTAATTTACCTGTGGATTACAGGAAATAAATTATACTTTTTGAATTCCTTTATTAGGTATCTTTGATTTTTACTTGGAGAGACTAAAATGGTTACTTATGCACAAGCATTTTGCGTTGTCTTTACCTTTGCTAGATGAGAGCATCCACGGTGCTTGATTTTACTGTTTTAGAATATAAGAACAGTAGCCATGTTGTTTTGTTTTATACATCATTAAACATGTAGTGCTCAGCAGATAATATAATTCTATGGACAAAGTCAGTATCTTGAAGGTCTAAAAATAACCAAATTATTATAAACATCCCATAAATTGCTATTATTTCTTTCCAAAGTATGTGGAAATTCTCTTGACAATTATAAAGTTATTTTAGGCAAGTTGCATCTTTTTCTAGGTGGCAAATATTGCAAATAAGTACATTTCAGTTTTCAGGTGGATTTATTGCTTAAGTATGTAAGCTTAATGTATTGTACTAGTCAATTTTTTATGCATTCTCTACTTATTTATATTTTAGCATTAAGAATTTATTAGTCATCTAGACACATGCTTCTAATTCAGCTTTTAATCAACTGTAATCCTTTTGTCTTAAGAATAACACCAAAGTAATAAATACAGAACACAGTGTGAATTAAGAACATCTTGCATTTTGCATAATGATAATTAGGTGAGTATCTAGTGTTGTGGAAAATGGGCCTTTTTATACCTGTGTGAGAGTATTGTAGTGGAAGGCTTTTACGTGGACCTTGAAGATTATAGCTGTACTTGGAAACAATTAGGAAAGCTCTGTTGAGTCAGCTTTACTGAGGAAGTAAGATTTGGCCTTCTATTTGCACAAAAACAGGGGATTATTCTCTGCATGAAAACTACTAAGGTATTTGTTAGGGATGTAATTTGAAGGCTCAGCAGTTAGCTCAGCCAAAGCTTACCTTGAAAAAGGTCTGGGAGTACTCAGAGGAAGGTGTAATTGCAAATACTAAGTACTCGATGCTGTCTCATACTCAGTTTTCTCCACTTATTGCTTTCCATTACGCCACTACTTTGGTTGCTGAGTTCCCAGTCAAATACTGGTGAGCAGAAGCTGTGTGTTCACAACAGGGACCTACTGAAGGTGTGAGTACGTGGGAGGACTGTTGTTTTGGTTTTTTTCAAAGGAATCTGTCACTTTAGTTTGCATCAGAGCGGTCCCAACAAAGAACCATGAGATGTGTTTCACTCAGGATACGTACTGACGTACTGGTACAGTGCAAGACTTGGTTAGATATTTTTAAAAGACCCTGACCTGGAATATATTTTTATGCTGAAGTCAATAGCAGCTTTGCTTATATACAGTGAGATGAGATACTCTAGCTATAGGCACTTTGTTGAACCCAGGTATTTGCGTTACTGGTGAATGTGAGCACATAATTTAACAATAACTGTTAAATCCAGAATGGTGTGTGTGGGCACCCTGCTCCCTTCTTGGCTCGCCTTTTTTAACCCGTTGCTATACAACCCAGTCATCAGAAGGTGCCACCTGACAGTTGGAATTGTTTTCTTTTTATAAATACAGCGAAAAGTAAAATTCACTGCTTTCTAGGTGCATCCTGTAAGGCTTCATGTGATGCATTAGTAGCTACTTGGTAGGACTGATGATTTTTCTAATGAATGTTCAGTCAACACTCTCAGAGTTATGACTATTTATAAACGTAAATAAAGCTACTTTTGGATACTTGAGCAACAGTGGTGACAAGCCACTGTGCCGCTTGTGACTAGCTAGAAGACTGTGACACATTTTCTTGAAACTGAATTGTGTAGTAATTCGTGCTACTTTGTGCTCTGAACTTGATTATTGTCATCCCTTTGCCCAGGCCTGAAGCCACACAGCGCAGTGGCTGGCTCTGTGGTAGCCTGGCAGGATACTGGGACCCTGCCGCTCTTGGGGTACCCTGACTGCTCGTAAGGGGATTCCTTTGCAAAGTTTTCTCCTGTTTGGAGTCTCTCAAGGCTCTCCTTTCTCATCCTGCTTCGCTGCTCGTGATGTGTTAGTGCACTGATGTTCCTCTGAGGTGGGAGGGCTGGGGAGAATAGGAAACCATGGCTTTAACTGTGGCTTTAGCTCAGAACTAAATTTCTTAACTCCCAGTGAGTTCTTTGCCAATGGGTAAGTGCTTTCCTTTTTTAACTGCTGCACGTAAGCGCCAAACTCACTTGCAAACTCATGCCATGTTTCATTCAGGATTGGAGG
Organism: Numenius arquata; assembly: GCF_964106895.1. Classification (NCBI taxonomy): domain Eukaryota; kingdom Metazoa; phylum Chordata; class Aves; order Charadriiformes; family Scolopacidae; genus Numenius; species Numenius arquata. The sequence goes on along the minus strand of NC_133583.1, from coordinate 48,846,326 downwards.
GAAGATAACATATAAACAGTTGACAGAATTTTAAAACATCATCTGACGGCGAATACTTCCCAGTTGAATGCTAAAAAGTTAATTTGTGTGCGGTTCCATCTCCAAGGCCAGATGTTGCTGTGAGAGTTTAGAGGGTTGGTTTTGTGCTCTGTTTTACCACATGAACCTACCAGAACAAGGACAAATAAATATTCTAGATTAGTAATCTGTGAATAGATATGAAAGTATTGTTCTGGTTTGTTGGGGATTTTTTAGCCTGCTTACTTTTAGATAGGTAGTTGTTTGCAAAATCTCATAAAGTTAGGATTAATTTCACAAGCTTTAACAATACTCCATATTTTTAACACTTTTGAATACCCTTGATCTATCTTTAGAACCAGGTATGCATTTTAAGGCACTGAAACCACAAGTTTTGTGGCAATTACTGTTGTCAGTATCGTATCTGAAACTCTACTTTATCCTTTTTACAAATATAAATGAACCCAAAATAACTGCCAGGCTCCTCAAATAAGTAAAGTATATTTGAAGCTCACATACTGGCTTGTATGCCTTTCCTGAAGGTATTAGACTCCAGAAGAGCTGGGGATGGCTGTGTGAGCAGTTGGAGCCGCTGGTGGGTGGGTTCCTCTTGCAGCTGTTCATTCCAGGAGACTCGTTGTGCTGCTGTCTCTTTTTTTTCGTGTTCTTGTGTCTAAGAATGTTCTCCTGGTACTTGCATGGTATGTACTCCAGCTGTAACTTAATTTTCACCCTAACATTTTCATAATGGTGTGCTCTCTGCACAGTGTGGGTATTGATAAGCACCTGCTTGGCTAAGGGTATTTCAGGCTATTAGGGGGGTGGTGGCCAGAAAGTCAGAAATAGCTGACAAGGCTGTTTTATTTTCTTTGGGGAGGCTGTTCTTTTATTTGCGTATCACTTGCCAAAGGTATTATTTCACTCAGCATAGCCAACCTTTTTTTCATCTTTTTTTTTTTTTATTTTGCCATAACATTACAAATTTTGCCTTTTTTGTAGTAAGAATTTTCCTTGAGTGAAAACACAGAGATTCCATATTCAACTAACATGTTAAAAACATACTGGCTAGGTGGCAGTTTTAGGCCCATATTAGAACACTTGGAATTATGACTTCTTCAGCAAATACAGATGTATTCAAAATCTTATTATCTCCATGTGATCTGTAGCAGGCTGACTGCAAACTCTACAGAAGAACTTCTGATTCTCTGGTATTCTGGGCTAGAAACTCGATGGTTCCTTCATTTACATCAATTATTGTTTTACATAGATGTAAAATAAACTTTCATTAAATATAATTATGCCCATTTACATGTAATCAATCACATGGCCCAGTGTTAAATACTTCAGTGTCAGTTTAGGGATATATTGTTGTCATTGAGCTATAAACTCACATATAATAGCAACAGCACAGTAATTATAAGACAATATCCGAAGTCTTTGAGGCTTCAGTCCGTGGTGTAGTTGGGACTTTCCTATGAGGGTGGCAGAGACGTTCTTGGATTGTGAATAAATTGATATATGAGACTACTTGACAGCTGCACTCTGTGTACATAAGAGTTGGGTCTTTACCTTAACATCTTCATTAAAGCCATCAGTAAGATCTTTACCAGTATGGCCCATGCTTTACTGTCGCAGGTGTTTATAATTTGCATTGCTACTTATGAATGTAGCTGTTTATTTCTCATGAAGTAAGTGTTGCATATTGCCTACAGACTGGGATTATCAATGGAAAATAAGTATTTCTTTGGGTTGTACTTGACCCAGGTGCTAGAGGGTTTTTCTAACTGAGGTGTAGAAACTTTTGTTTTAATTGCAAATTTATTACGGAAAACAACTTACCCTAAAGGATTCTAAAGGAATCCTAAAGGTTCAGTGGTAAAATCTGCAACCAGGCTATACATCCCTGTGCTACCCTACGTTTAATGGTATTATTTCAGTTTCAGCAACTGCTTATGTGAAAAAGTGATATTAGAAAGGCATTTAATGTAATACTAGAGTGGGATTAATACAAATTATGAGCTAGAAATAAGAAGGAAACATCATGTTACCTGTCTGCTCTTACCAGACCTCAAGCGAATGCTTTACAAACCACAGTTTGGTTTTCTGCTCCAGCTCTTTAAATTCCAGTATGTGATTTTCTCAACCAACTTGGATGCTGCTGTACTTTTTTTTTCTCTTGGTTTTAAGAGCTCAGAAAAAAGAACAAACTATTAAGAATGATCTGAAAAAATTGGAGACTTTCATATGAATATTGGTGTAGTTGTGATTACAAGTTGGAATTTGCCTAACTCACTCTAGTAAAAGCTTTGTCCAAACTTTTAATAACTTTTTCCCTTGGTGAATAGTCTCAACGACAGATATTTATTGTTATGTGCAATTTTTAAGCTGTCGTTCCAAGTCCATAACTAATAAAACCATAACAACCACCTAAATAATAGTGAAGTTATATGGATTTGTAGCATTTCAATTGATGAGTAAACCATTCCAGTATATTGGCGTTTGGCCACTTTGCTCTGTAATAGTGTTTTTTATGAAGTATTGCTGTAGCAACAGATCTGGATGACATTGGGTAGCTGGTTGCTGCTGACTATTGGAAATAAAACAGATTTTAGCAATGCATGTGTAATGTCTGAAGGTAAAGTAACCCAAAATAAATGCATGTGCTCTACTGGGAATGTAGTATGGGGCTCATCAAGCTGAAGTCTGACTTACTGACTTATTAATTTAATCCTTCTGTGGAAGTGTTTCTGTACAGTGAAAACAAAAGCATATATGCTAGTAATATGTGCAACACTTGAAATCTGAGAATAAAATAAAGGAAAACTGAGAGAAACTGTATTGCATATGATTTTAAGCATAAAATATCAGTTATTTTTAAGGCATTATGGATTCTAGTACTATAGGAAATGCTTCTGCAAAAGCTTGTTGGGGAAAGAGGATACAGAGAAGATTAAAAACTTCACTTGCTCTTCTGAAGAACCAGCAAGTGAAAAAAGGCTTGAGAAGTAGAAAATGAAATGAATTCAAGTGAAGCTGAAACCTGTTTATTAATGGCTTTCATTTAGAGAGTATTTCTTGGTTACTAAAGCATTGAGTGTTTGTTATATAACACAGCCAAGTTAAAAATTTAACAGAGGATTTAGATCAATATAGCAAAGAAATATCTTTAGATAGAGAGATCTTCAGAAGTCAATCAAAGAAAAGGCAAAACCCCAGAGGAAATATATTTTTCTTCTTTCTTCATTGAAGATGTAAGTCCACTTTAAAGCTGGAAAAATACAGTCACCTTTATATATGTTAGCAGGTCATAAGAGAATTTACTGTCATCGTAGTACAATGTTATGCCTTCCAAATGAAGTACTGTATTATAGTATACATCAAACACACTTTCAAGACTTTAATGGAATTTTTTGATAGTCTAATACTATATTTTTTTATTTTAAAGATAAAAATACAGACATTACTGTAAAGGATAATGCGGATGATTTCTGCCTTCGAGATACAGTAAGCATTGCATCAACGGACTCCTTTGTTTCCACAGCTGAGGTAAGACTCTTAAAGATTGCTTCTTTAAAGATTCATTGATCTATTTGAACAGAGGAATCTTAATTTTTTGCTAATGGTTTTAAACAAAGTGTATTTGTCTTATGGGGGGGGAAAAACAAGCTTTCCTTGCTTATTTGTAAACAGTTTCCTAGCAGTTCAAGTAATGAAGTTGGGATCAATTTATGCTTTTTTTTTTTTTGGTGCACTGGCAGAATGTTTCCCCAACTCCTTCTAAAAAAAAGTTGCTTTTGAAACATTTTCATAAGTGAAGAAGCACAATCAATTAAGGCTCTAGTAGTTCCTTTCACCGTGAATTGCATTTTTCTATTCTCTTCCTCCCCATTCCCTTACCACAATATAAAGATGTATGGAGAAGGCTTTGTCTTTTTTGGAGTTGGGTTGTTTTGGAGACAAAATTATTAGAAATTGACAGCTACGTATTCAAGTATATTCCATGCACAATAGTGTGTACTTCATCTAACTTTCCTTAATCTTCTTGGATAAGACTACAAAGGGTACAAATGGAAATAACCTTTGGATAACAGGACATTGTCTGTTAGCTGAAATCTGCTACTGCTCCCTTGAAGTATTTGAAAGAATTTTATATACAACGACACACTTATCTGAATGAGGAATATCTCCTTTCATAGTCTCTCAGGAGCTAAAGTGATCTTGAATAGCACTCATCTCCAAATTACAGGAAAGGTAATTGGTCTCAATAGATACATGATAGCAATATCCAACACAGAATGTACGCACTACAACTGAGCTACTAAACTCTAAGAGTTGTAAAAAGAGAGAGAATTGCATACACATTCTTTGAAATTGTCTTTTGACTGTCTATTGTATGGTTTGTTTTTCCATGATACAATTACCTTGATTTAGTAATTCCCATTAAACTGTGATTATATTGATTTAGTAATTCAGATGAAGTTGTGATGTTATGCCTAGCATTCATTCCTAACTAAGAGTGTGTCTACAGAGACTTGTTGCTCTTTCCTGTGATTTGGACAAGACCGCAATTCAAGCTTCCTTCAACTCCATCAGCTCTTGAGAGGAGCTGTAAAACATTATAGTTTGTACACTTTGTATCTCTCTTTTTTTTTTTTTTTTTTTTTTAAATGTACTTTCCTAGTATGTTTGCAAGTATGTGGAGGTGGGGAACAAACATTATGCTCATTTGTGTTTCTTGGCTTAAAAACACACAAAAAAACCCCAAACAACCAAAGCCAAAACAAAAAAAGCCCCAGGATGTATCACCTCGGTGGAATAATCATCCTATCCTGAAGCTAAATTGTCTCAGTATTTGCTAAAAAAATGTTTGAGTCAAAACTGGCAATGGAATTGTCTTTAAATCTCCTGCAAATATTCTCCACATTCTGATACCTCAAAGCCACTTCTGTCAACTCTTTCTTCCAGAACAAAGTTATGAAGATTTTTCCTTTCCTGCTATTCTAGCCTTTGCCAATAGAACAAGCTCTCTGATCTCCTTTCTCAGATTTTATTGAAGACTCTATTAACATTCTCAGCTGATAGGAGTCCTGAAGGTTAACAAAGCCATAAACAACTTGAAGTTTGGTCTTCAAACCAGAACACCATCAAAATTCTGGATTAAATATAAGCCACCAGGCTTAAACTACATGGCCAGTTATCTCTCTAGTAGTAGTTACTGGGGCATCATTGTGTAGTGCAGGTAAAATAAAGCTGTGAATTGGTCTGTTCTTATGAATGTAGTGTTACCTTGATGTAAGGTTTTGTCCATCCTATGGAGGCAAAATTGCTTTAAATTAGTACTGCAAATAAGTAGGAGTAATAGCTACTTCTCAGTGTATTTAGCTTTAGTAGAGAACAGTGATCACTTTGATGTAACTGGATTAGAAATGACATAACAGATTTTTATTTTATTTATTATTCTAGACATGATGATGTCAGGTAGCTTCTTCTTGCTTATCTACTTCTTTCATTTTGTTATTCTTGCACTTGCAAAAAAGCAAATTGTTTCAGGGTAAGAGATTTGAGGCTTTTCAAACGCTTTGGATTTGTCTGAGCTAATGTGCAAACAGGCAGGTTTTCTTTCGTCGGACGCTCCCTGGTTGCAGTTATGATTTTAATAACTACCTTAAACTCTGTGCGCTGATAGAAATGTTTAGCAAAGCTTTTAAATCTGAAATTCGTGTAACTGTGTGTTACAATTGTGTGATTTTTGCCCTACTGGAATTATTAGTAATTTTACCTTCCCAGAAATTACAAAGTAGCAGTATTTTTTGTGGTCACATTGTGCTACAATCTGTATGTTGGCAGTTTCTCATCTTCCTTCTATATTCTGTCCTGTCCCAAGGAGCAGGATGAAGTATTTCGTGTGACTCTGGTTTTAGGGACTGGAATCTATTTCCATGTTTCAGTGCTGACACACAGTCAAGTCAAATTTAATTCACTGCCATCAGGGAAGATAACAACAAAGACAGAGGGAATCCTAAAGCAAGACATAGATAGATGTTTTGATGGAAATTGATAGGGATACTGCTTAGGAGGCAACAAGAATGTTGTTCTGTGTTACATTAGGGCAAAACATAGGAAGATGGCTTTCAAGAAAAGAACTGTACAAAACTGGGACAGTTGGCAGAGTTTAAATCACTTTTGATGAGCGCTCGAGGATAGTGGTAGGGTATGCCAAAACTTTGTCTTGGCTGTGGCTGATAATCAAGAGGATGCTGAGGATCATGCACTTGATGACTTCTCATGCAGAATTGTGCCAGCCTGGGCACCTACAATACACAGCTGCCCGAATCCTTATAAAGATGATTTAGACAGACAATTGCCATTCCCAAGCTCAGACAGACTTCCTTTCCTAAACACACTTAGGCTCTCAGAAGCACTGCAGAAGGGATGGTAGGCAAACCACCATTTGCCCCAATTAAGTTATTGATACTGTATTCTGTGATAAATAATGGTATTTTCTTCCCCATTTGAGACTGTCTGCCATTGATTTGTGTTCATGAGGGTTAGTCTCCTTTTCATACTCTTGCTAACTCACCTACTGTGTGATCAAAATAGCTACCACCTTCAGCAAGAATACAGCAGTGAGTGTGCCAGACAAAGGTCTGCACCCGCTCTTTCCTGGCTTCTTTTCCATATTTCCAGTAGAAGCTCTTTCCTGCTTTCCCTGACAGTGAGCTTTGTTGCTGCCTCTTCATTGTCTGTGCACATGCATTTATCTTGTCTTATTTTCATATCTTGACTAGAACAGAATCCGTAAATCTATTCTTAAATAAACTTTGTTTTCTTTATTAAAATGTTAACTCAATCCAAAGCTTAGGATATTTTTTTTTAAGACTTATGAATAAGGCCTTAGCTGCTTTATTTTATCAGTAATTCCTTCACTAAGGTTCTCTTTTTCTCAGTTCAAATTTATTAAAACAAAACAGTGCAGGAAGGAGCAGGCTTTGATAACAGGGAAAGAACACCAGTTTCTGTATGCCTGTAATTATTTGTATATGGCACTGAAGCCTTCAAAGTGGCTGAAATTGAGCACTTTCTGAGTCTAAAATTCAAAAAGAGCCCTGTCACTGAAAGATAGGGTTACCTTTTTCGTGGTTTCCAGATAAATCTTTTATTCCTTTTCTCAACCAGGGAATGCCAGAGGGAATAATGTTGGCAAGTAATAGTAAGGTGTGTTCCTGTAGGATTTATAAGTGAGATGCTTAGTTTGTTTCTTTCCTGTTTCATCTCAAAAATTGGAGACATGCCCTCCTATATTCTGACTGCCTTCAGAAGTGTGACTATAATTGCTAATCTGATCTTCTCATCCTTGTCACTCCCTCCATGTTCATGTCATCCGTCCAATTTGACATAGATTATTGTTTTACTTCGAAAATAAACATGGTACAGCAGTCCTGCAGTCTAGTAGGCCCTGGGTAGCAAATTATAAAGAGCTCCCTATTTTAACAACTTCAATGAGGTATGGAGTTGCCTCATTTTTATAGTCTTAAAACATGTGGAGAAAGAGAGGAAAGTATTACTCTTAGCAGATTGAAAGACTTCCAGGATTAATTCTATTTCTTTGAAGAACCTGTACCTGAAGTGCCACTAACCACTGCCTACTACTTGTGGGTAAACTTGAAGGATTTCATGGTATCCAGTGAAGCGTGATATCCAGTAATAAAGCTTGTATGTTCATATCATCATCATCAGAAGCTTTCCACCTCCCAATAAACATCATCGTAGTGTAGGCAACAGAAAAGTTCTGTTCCACTTTGAGAAACACCTCCTGTTTCTATGTTCTTTCTCACAAATTCCTCAAACTTCATGCTTCATTTGTGCTGGTTTGGGGTTTTTTTCCTCTCCATTATTTGTCTTCTGCATCCTAATAGATGTAGCCCTGGTTAAAAAGATTCCATTGAGGGAAAAGTTTTCCATGTGGCAATGAAGAGTGGTGAATGGGAACCAGATTCCTTTGATTCCCTCCAAGGACAACTGTGGTTGCTTGCTGTATGGGTATGAATAGGAAAGCTTAGGCCAACAAGTCATTAAATAGTGCCCTCAAAGCTTTAAAAATAATAATAAAATAAAAAAAAAAAAATCTGGAGCTGATCTTAGTCCTCTAACAGAAACGTTAGCTATGTATGGTATTTCCATAGTATATGAGATGTTTTCACTTCTAGGACAAAGAGGAGTTTCATCTAATAGCCAGTGTGTTCCTATATGTCCATACTATACAGTTTTTAATTCTTAGAAAATAGATGTAACATTTGTAACAAATCCATATAGTAGCACTGAACTAATTTTTGTCCCATAATACCTACATGGATGTATTATGTAGGCAAAAGCCTATGTACCAGCCACAGCACGTGGCCTAGGATTATTCCACTGGGCGAGTACCACTGATGCACTACTGCTGATGCACACAACATAGTGAATTCACATTCTTCATTATGCTAAAATTAATAAAGCTGCAGCAATAATTCAGATAAAATCATGTTCTGAATGTGTGTTTTCCTCAATGAAAATGTACTGGGTGTCTTGTAATATATACAAGTAAGCATAGGAGGAGTTCCTGAAAATACCTGAACTTCCTTCCTGTTTCCTTCCAGATATTAGGAAGAATGCACTACTTTATCATTTCACTTTATTAAAGTACCATCTCAAGTGTTTCAGTTAGTAATCACCATCCTGTCTTCATTTTCATACTCATCCTGTAGCTACTTATTTTAAAAAAAAAAAATAAAATCTTTTAAACGATAAAGATAACCAGAGAAAGATTAGCAGCAGCCTTTTTAATTTAGAATAAGCATAGTTTCTCAGAATGTGAGGAATGCTGAGTGTGCCAGTAAATCGACCTTTTTATTAGGGGAAGCAAGTAAGAATTCCTAAAAGGTCTAGCATTTTTTATTTTCGTTACATTCATGTAGGTGGTTATTTTGGTGGTCAACAAGGTCTTTGATGCACAGCTGAGAATTTCTTCTATTTATCAAGAAACAACTTGTGGGTGGTGAGTACTGAGCCTCTTCATTAGACCAGAGCAGTCAGGGAATCCCAGGCTTAGTTAAAAATTATTGTGAGTTCCAGAGGTTTGATGGTTTACAACAATGGTTTCAGCATCTCTTTACTAGAAGATGCAGCCTTAAAGCTGAACTGGCCAGAGAAAACTGATCAGCATCTGAACACGAACAATCCATGTTGTAGTCTTCAGAGGCTGCTTTGCAGCACTCTCTGTAGAGAAATAAGTTATCACTACAAGCTTTGGCGTTTTGAAGATGTACGTATTATTTCAACATAAGGAAGTTAAGTATCCACTGCAGATCATCATAAATGTCCTGCACAGTGGTCACCAACAACTACTATCTCTTTCTTGAGCCTTGAATGGATAGAAGTAAAGCATTACAAGATTAGGTTGCTGCTATAGGGTGATTCATCTTTTCATCTCTTCTTTGTCTGCGTTTTCATACCCTTCTTCATGTAACCCCACATGACACTGAAGAAATAGCAGACATTTAGAGGCTGGCACGTCAGGTCCCTCATCACAAACTCTGTGTTACTCACAACTTTTGGTAGCTGTGCATGGAGCACTTTTTCCTCCTTAGTGGTGTGTTAAGAGTTTCAAAATGGCAGTGGCTGGGCAAAGAAGTGTTCAGTACAGAATGGCAAGAAGGGACTCAAGGAACTTTCAAGAATCCAGCTTACCTGTGATGCCAAGCTGTGGGATGCTGGGGCTTTCTGATAAATACTGAACAGCTGCTGAGGAAAGTTACATGGTGCAAACGTAAAAATCGGGTGCCTGAATACATATCATGAATGCCAATTCATATAAGGTAGTCAGGGTGAACCATCTCATTTAAAACTAACCTTTCTCTTCACCTTTTTGCTCAAAGGTAACAAGTCCTTGGAGGCTTTTACGTGAAAGAGTTCATTTTCCTTTTGATGTCAGCTTGGGAAGTTCTTACCTAGAAAATTTTGTATGCTCTGCATGTTTTTAAACATTGTATATGATTTGTCTATTCTTCTAATAGCTGAACTCTGCTATCTTAGAAATGTGGATGCATGTTCGGAGCATCTTACACTAATTTTATTTTGAATCAGAATGTTTATATAGACAAGGTTTCACCTTATTTCATCTTTAAAAGAATGGCCATTATTGAATGCAAGACTTTAAAATATAATACTGTATGTTACATATATATATATTTATATGTACTTATAAAATATTTATCTATAAATATATTTTTAAATACCAGAAAGCATCAAAAGAAAATCCACACTGACTCCAGGAGCGTTACAATGCAGCTTGAGAGCTTGCCTGGAAATCACCTTTTCTAGTTGAACTTAGAGGTCATTTGAGTTTCTGGTTTACAGTTTGTTTTGGTTTTTTTTCTCCTCTGCTCTTTTTGCATGCTAAGAGAAGTCAGAATTTGCACTCCCTTTCCAAGTGCTATTGGTTGGGACTAACTTCAGTCTGTAATCAAAACCATCTTCATAGTTATACCCTTCTCTCCTGCTTAGTAGCCTGTTGATTTAACTGCTTTCTTCATTTGAGCTCAATAATATGCATTGCAATGGTGACACAGCTATTTTATTTCATCTGCTAGCATGAGAGGAAGTTGAAACAAATAAAATAGCTAAATATAATCAAGGGCCTCACCCAGCTCTCAGGTATCAGATTCTACACTAATCTGTAACCAGAAAGGCTATGATCGGACATCCTCATCTCAGGCTTGCTGGCAGCAGATGGAGATTACCTGCATCTCACTGTAGAAATCACGAGTCCTAATTCGGTCACAGTCAGTCAGTTTGCCTAAATACCTGAAGAAGGTCATTTGCCTGAAGTTCACTAGAGAAAACTAATATAATGCCTTTTACCACAGAAATGATTACCTCCAAGAGAGGGGCAGCTGTTTACACAGTGCATGTGTGTTCACAACCTATTTCTTCTCATGCTTTGCAAATGAAATAAAGTAAATGGAAAGTTTTATGGCTTCAGTAGTAGCTGGATCAGGTAAGAAATAAATCACTATACTTATTTGTGTTCTGTTTTGCTCTTTATTTTGGAAAATATGTATATATTGTTCCGCAGTTGATGCTTTCTTAATCATAATGCAGAAAAACAAATTCTGGAGTAAAGATTTTTCACTTGTTCTTCTTTATACCTGTTCTGACTATTACACTATATACACGTGTGTGTATATATATGTGTGTGTCTGTATGTATTTTGATTTCTTACATCTCAAAGAAATCAATATATTCCTGTTTCTTACGGTTGTTTATTCCTTCCCATGTATTTTCACATATATTTTTCAATTAAAAGCTATGTGGGCTTCCTTTGTTTAATAAGAACATAAATTTTCAGGTGGACTTTTTTAATCAGCAAATCAAAAACATGATTTGGAGCTATAATTAATATTGTTAAATTGGAATAAAATCTTTGGTCTTAATAGCTGTAAATCTTTTTTAGGAAGTCAGCTTATTCTACTCTGTTCTTACAAGCAAAACAACTGATGTATTTTTTTAAAATTGGAATACTTTCAAGCTAGATGAATTCTGAAAGTGTACATTACTCATTTAAGTATAACATTTTGTTGACCTTAAAACTTCTATTCCTTCACTTATTCCCTAGCTATTGTCTCTTCACTTGAGTCTCAATTTGAGAACTCTATAGAAATCTGTGTAGGAATACAGATACTTTTTTTTTTTTTTTTTTTTTTTTAACCCAAAGAGATCAATTTAAAATGAAACCTGACAATTTTATGAAAGGAATTGTATGTATTTGCTTACAGGAAAAGGATACTTGTATGAGTGATTCAAAACGTCAGTGGAAGTTCCTGCAAATATGTACCACCTATCGATGCGTGACACTTGTCAGAATACCAGCTCTCCACTGAAATCTCTGTAACTTACTCATGTGCTTAAATATTTACATGGACAAAAATAGGTATTGGCACGTGCTTGTATTCTTCCCTTTAGCAGCCAGGCCTACCTGGCCAAACTCTTGTTGCTGCAATTGGCTCAACTAAGGTCTGTGGAGAAGACACACTGGAAGCAAACTTCTTCATGGTTTCCTGAAGTCCTGGACATCATTCCTCAGTGACAGGAAAAACTTTTCAGCATATATTTCTTTGAAAATTTTAATGGAAGTTTAACATAAAGTTATATTTTAATATGATTTTTTTTTTAGTCTTTCTAAGATACAGGGTAACTATTTTTATATAGTTCCATTACTGTGACAGTTATTTTTTAAGCATGTTTCTAGGCTCTCTTTTTGTAGACTGGAAGCACAGGTTTCTTTTCCCAACGTAGAATTATTAAAAAAAAAAAAAAAAAAAAAAAAAAAAAAAGATTAAAAACCAAAAGTTAGAATTCATTTTCTGGTCATTAACTAAACTGAAGGATGTGTTAGCCTCTGATTTTATTTTATTTTTAATCATTAATAATATGTAAGTTTAGTGGCAATTGTAGCTAGCCATTGTTTTGTGGATTAAATATGAGATCCTGTAAACAGGAGTCCTCTGTTTTATTTACGTGCTTCAATTTCTTAATGTGTTTTGTTTTTTCTTGCTCTAAGAATGTCTATGAGTTCACGTTCATTTATATCATAACCACAGAATTAAAACTGCCGATAATGAAAACCTTACTGGGAGCCTGTAGTAAAGTGCTGGATGCTGGTGCTTCATAGGATGTGCTTTGGTAACTCGCAGACATATTTACCAGCGAAACAAAAACAGGGGTGGGAGGATGTTGCTATTTCCAGATTTGCATGATGCAATCGCTCTGCACCTTGTGTCCTGATAATTTTATTTTTTTTTTAACAGCTTTGAGACCCATTAGGTTTAACCAGGCAAATGAAAAACAAAACTAAACTGCGTCCATTTTATTAATTTAAGTTTTAAAAGTTACAAAGTAACAGTGTTCTTAATAGTGTGGTGTTTCTCTTCTGTTTACTAGTTGAGTGTTGACCTTTTGTTTTAAGCAGATGCAGAGAAGGATACATCTTTCAGTAGAATCTCAGGAAAACTTCCTTAATTTGTTTTATCATTACAAAAATTACGTTAGCAAGCTCTTTAATGAACTCAAAAAAAATTTTTTTTTCAGCTTACAGACCACAGAGAGATTCGTAATACGTATGGTCTAGATTCCCTTTGCCATTGCCCATTGTATGAAGAAGCTATGCACTTAGCAGAAGAAGGCAAAATTTATTCACGAGTCTTAAGGTATTGATCTATGTCTAATTAATTATTTCCAAGAAAAACAAGAATTAATGTTAAATATTCTAGATAGAATTCGGTTTTTAGAAGTTGCTTCTACTAGGTATTTTTTTCTAGGAATTAGACTTGGTTGAATTTTCTTGTGCTTCTTTTTTTATTGGTCTTTGAAAACTTTTCTATTTTCTGTAGGACTGAAATGTTTGAATGTCTAGGAGACAGTGATTTCCTTGCTAAGCTTCATTGTATTCGACAAGCTTTTCAGGTAAATAGTACGGAGGGTACTTTGTCTGTCTGATTAAGCCTAAAGTACCTGGCGTTGAAACTATTAATGCACTACCTGTGCGAGCATTTTTATAACATATTCTGTAATTAAATATTTTCTTGTTGCTTTTACATTTCTGTAATTCTAAAATGGGACGTATTTGCAGAGGAGTCCCAGTTTTGTGATTAGCTTGGAACCTTTGCACCAAAGGCTTATTAGGAACTTACCTACTATATTAGTGGTATAATTATATTAAATTTGATAGAAGTGTTTAAGGTCACTTAGTATAACCTGTGAATGAATATATTTATATTTTCTGAAACCTTTTCTAGATAATTCTTTCAGAAACAGCAAACAGAATATTTCTTGCTGAAAGTGGAAGAAAAATTTTGTCTGCTTTAATTGTGAGAGCACGAAAGGTAAAAGCCTTTTTTAACTAATCTTTTATTGTTAATGTAACTTCTACCAGAAGTCACTTTCCAGTGTAAATAAACCATCTCTCTTGTTAAGTTTGCTTGATACTCATTGCTTTTACTTTACAGAATCCAAAGAAATTTGAAGACGTCTTTGATGAAATGATATATTTTTTGGAACAAACGGATCACTGGGACAATACTGAAATGGAACTTGCTGCTAGAGGAGTGAGTCTGAATTTCTGAAAAGTGCTTTTACCCTTAATTATGCAAGCCATAACATCTAAAAATAAATTTTTACAGTTCAGAATGGTGGGAAAAGCAAATCTTTTTTGTTTACATTGCTGATTTAGAGAAATGGCGTCCACCACTGCAGTTTAGTATCAGAAAGCATGTATTATTTAACTTCTCCTTTCCTGAAAAAGTATCTTTAATAGTCATTTAAAACAATTATAAATCTGCATGTTAATACGGAGTTAGAATATGGTGTGTGCTGAATTCCACTGCTGAAAGAAAAACTAGGTTACTTGGATCATGTTCTGATTTAATATAGGTGAAAAACTTGAATTTTTATGATGTTGTTCTGGACTTCATATTAATGGATTCATTCGAAGATTTGGAAAATCCACCAATATCTATACAGAATGTAGTAAATAACCGCTGGCTAAATTCCTCTTTTAAAGAAACAGTAAGTATTTATGTGTAATTTTCATAATAATTTTTCTGTAGTACTTTTCAATAAGTAGGTGGTATGATCAGTATAACATTGGTGTGAGCATTCTGATACAAAATTTCTGTATGTGCCAAAACTGTTCTTCCGGCAATCTGTGCTTTATATTCTTGAAGCACAATGTAAAAATGAGAATAAATCCAACAACTGCAGGATAAAGACTGCATATATTGTCTTGATAATAGCATTTATTTTGAAGCAAAGAAACTACACTGTCCTTCATCTAAAGTCAGCTTCCAATATAATTGAAAATACACCTGAAATATTCCACAGAAAAAAAATAAACATTATATTATCAGGTTTTTTATAGTAGCAATTTAAAAGCTACCAGTCTGGGCCCAAAATGTATAGAATGATTGTATATATTGTAGAAAATACTTTAACTTGTCCTGCAAAAATGAGTTTTCTCCAAGGAAGAGTTCCTTTTAGAAGGGAACTTTCTGTTAGTCACATCTTAGATATTAGATATAGTAGATACGGGTTTTGGTTCACATACCAGAGATTTAGCAATAAGGCACAAAGTTACAAGCAAACAAAAGTAAATTAATGCAATACGGGCATTTGAATGTTGATAACATTTCATGCTTTTTCAGTTGTGCCTGTTTACTTGTCAAATAGGTCTCATCCCTCTGTTATACACAGGCGACTGCCACGGTCAGCTGGTAGAGATACTGCTGTCATTTCATCCATTTATGTCTATAAATGGCTAGTTTTCCTTTTATTTTTATCTTTCAACTGGAATGGGGGGAGGGGAAAGGTAACATGCATATATTTATTTTTGTAGGTATGTGATAACGTGTTTTGTGAGTAGTAAATTATCCTGCAGTGCTGAAGGAGAATCAGATGAGGATAGTTACCAGCTACGAGGGGAGAAAACCCAGTAGTGATACTGGGTATATTGTATTTCACAGGTCCATATTTGGACAAAACTCTTTAGCTGAATCTGAAGCTATTGCAAGAATGTTTTTGCTAAAATGCAAAAGGGCATTTCAAAGTGTTCACATGCTGCTTAATATCCAAAATAGTTGCTTATGTCTGAGCACACACTTTGGTATATGAGAGCGGTTCTCGGTTAAACCCAGTGAATGTTGCGAACTGTTGCAACTGCAAAATCCGTCAAGGATGCCAAACTACCCTTGAATTAAACGAAAGAAAATGTTGCAAAGTAGGATCTGCAAATAAAAAATATGAACTACATGTAAAATTAGTTTTTTATATCAGCTGATATTTTATAGTTTTAAACTTTGTGTTATCACAAGATTGAAACTGCAGAAAATGCAAATCCCCGAAATATAGAAATACAGTATTCTGCAGATCACTTCTTTTGGGATGAAAGATGATTTCTCTTATAATCAAGTTACACAGAGTTTGGGGCTTTTCTTTTTTTTTTTTTACATTTAGGCTGTGGCTTCAAGCTGTTGGTCAGTACTGAAGCAGAAAAGACAGCAAATGAAGGTAAGTTGCCTTAGACCTAGGAGGCAGACGCCCCATCTCTGTAGTAGCCAAGCCAGTCCACAAGCAGAGCTGAGGCTTGCTGTGGGACGTCCCTAGCCTTTAGAAGGGGTTTTGCATGGCACAGGTGAGGAATCTCTGCTCAGGTGATTGGCGCTGACACCTTTCTCTGGTTCTAAGAATAGCTACTTACGTCACTCCTGACTGCTAAAAGATGACATTTAATTTAAAAAAAAAAAAAAAAAGTTGCTTCCAATGGCAGTTGGTATTTTGTAAAAGGTCTTCAGCTGCCATTACGTCTTAAGACTTGAGATGGTACATCCCTGTGTCAATATGGTTGGGAATTTTATATAACTAGATATTTTCTACAGTAGTTTTATATAAAGGGATTATATCTCCAAAATAGATGTTATAGTAACCTGTTATTTTCATCTCTATTTCAATGCACAACTACCTTACTCTGTAGTTCTTTTATATACTGAACTTTTATTATATATGTTTGTAAATGTCTGAGTAACTTTGCTCCTTGGGACTAGTTTCATCAGTGCTGCTGGAGTCACTCCAAAGTGGATAAAGTTAAGCACCATGGAAGGCTTTGGAACAGAGAGACTAACTGTACCACAAGCAGTTTGATGAACTTAAATTTACTTACGGACAGTTTTACGTGGGATTTCATGTTTTAATTTGTGATTAAATTCTTTTTTAATTATTTTATAAATTAACTGCTGTTGTAAAATTATAATTATGTGTTTATGAGTATATAAAATAAACTGTACATTCATACATGATATATAAATTTATACTATATTATATTTTATGAGTACCTGTAGGTTATAAAGATAACAACAGGATGGACATTCACAGATATTTTACATTTTTCTTTAGACTTAAGATGGTTTCTTGTAAGGTGTAATGTTTTTCTATTAAAAACTGCAGTTTGCTTACTTTTTTGCCAGTTTCAGCTATACATAGGGTATAGGGGCTCAAACAGGAGTCACTGAATAAAGTCTTCTGATCTGTCATATGGAAGTCAGAGTAGCTTGTTCATGATCTTTTTGGGCTTATGCCTATTAATCTTAAAATATTTAACGTACAAAGTCCCACTGAAGTAAAAGACCTCTTCTAAAAAAATCCTGGCACTTGTTTGGTACAGGTGTCCTAGAACTTAAAGGAGTTCAAGTTACTGCAGCCCTGAAGCAGTAGGTGGTTTAGGCTTTTCTGAAGACTTATTTTCGTATAATACAGTTTTATACTAAATTTACTGTGTAACTTTTGTCTACGATTTTCACATCACTAGGTACCTGATGGATTTTTTGCACATTTCTATGCCATATGTGAACATATCAGCCCTGTTTTGGCGTGGGGCTTTTTGGGCCCCAGAAATTCCCTTTATGACCTATGCTGCTTCTTCAAGGTTTGCAACTTGTTTTTAATTACCATTTATCTTAATTTTTAAAAAACAGTAATCTTCCAGATTAAAAGAAATTAGGCTTTTATTTATAGGCATACATTTGTATTTTCTTAAGATTAACATCAAGAAACCATGAAAATAAATATTTTCATATTAAATTTTTTTAAGCCTAGAACCCTTTTGCGAAGTTTATTTTAGTGCGCTTCTGTTGTAGCACTTAAGAATACATAAATGGATGTTTTTAGGAAATGTATGAAATAAAAAGCTTTGCATACTTTTTTTCTTCTTGTAAGTGAATACAAGTTTTTCCTTCCCCCCCTCCAGGATCAAGTGCTTTTCTTCCTCAAAGACATTTTTGATTTTGAGAAGGTGAGATACTCAACTATGGAGAGTTTGGCTGAAGATCTCATGCAATTATTAATCCGTCACACGGAACTTTTAATGGCTTATCTTGGAGCAGATTCGCTGAGACATGTCAGTTCTTGCGTGAGCGGCCACGAGCGTGTTGTCACCAGTGGGCTCTTAGAAGCAAAAGTACAGTAAGCTTAAAACCCATGGCAAATGAAATGGAGTGCACTTTGGCGTGCTTCTTCCCACCCTTCTCTCTAACCCCGACGCTATCGTTGCTGTTACTGAGCAAGCATCTGAAAACGTGTCATGTCGCTAAGTGTGGAAAAGGACTCAGGGAGGTTAAATGTGCATCTGCGAAAAGAACTGGTGAGCATATTATTGTATATACCTAAATTAAATTTGCAGCGCTGCTGTCACTGTATTTATACATAATGTATCCCAAAGCTTTTTTTCTGTAGTATTTGGGTAAAGTTTATTTATAAAATACTGTACTTTTGCACAGATAATTTGTAAGTGAAGCTGATGGAGTTGTTTCCTTTAAAGGCTTACAGTACGAAATGTTCATTACAGAGTCTCCAAATCATTGTGTGTCTAGATCTAGAAGGTGTTCTGCCTGGGGTATATGCAGTCTCTGATTCATGTGACATGTGCAATAAAGTAATCACACTTACAAAATCAATCATGTTGCTACTGCCCTGAAATTACATGTGTGTGGGTGTAAGCAGTCATTTTGTACTACGGTGTTACAGTGATGCAGGAAATGCAGGCACCGTTTGGGCTGGAATGACTTCTAGTATGCTTTTTTTACTTTTCTTTTCTTTTCTTTTTTTTTTTTTTAAATCTAAACGTCATGAAGATGTTTGAGAGCACTTATTTATATGCAAAAAGCTGTGCTAGCTTTGCTGTCCCAAAGCGGGGTCATTTACCCGGTGTGCAGCCGCCGATATACACACGGGGTAGAGGTATTATCTGTTTATTTCATCTCTGCAGAGATGGGTGCTAGGTGGCAATGCACAAAGCCAGCACACTGGCCTAAAAACTCTAAGGAATATTTATAGGGTTCAAAACACAGAAAGGCACACCCTTAATTACAATTATTTGTTGGTACCTTATCTTAGCAACTGCTATTGGTTAGTACAGTCTCTCGCTTTCATTTGAAGTGACAAGGTCCTTTAATTGATGTGCACATGCTCCAGCACCGTGGGGGGTGAGTCCAATTCAGCCTCCACTTGAGTTGGTGGTGGGGATCTCCCACTGCCACCTTTACCTTTCCCCCAGTTACTGCAGATTTTTTGTCGACTCTATGCCTTATCCAGCAGCTGTCTGGTTTTCAGCCGGTTTCAGCGCCTCCTGTTGTGGGATGTTCCTTTTTATCACTTTTCTGTTCTTCGAGAGTATATTCATTAGTGAGGTTTTTATTGTTTATAGCAAGTGTCTGGTTTCCCAGGGCCTTGTGACACTTTTACAGCTCTTTATTCTTACCTAGTGAGAAATTCTACCTTCTAAAATATATTTTACCTTTTTAAAAGTACATTCCACCATCTTAAGATACATCAGCTTTGTCAATTAATTTAAGACTTTTCCTTTTTGCTAAAACTGATACTAATTTATATTGTGGTGGTAAATAATACCATTCTCAGTTCATATGTAGCATTTCAAAATATATTTTTAAATAAGAATGTATGATAAGATTTGTTAATCATGAAACAGAATCAAAGGCAGTGTTTTGTAATTAAAAGCATTTTTGTCTTCCTCCCTTCCTTGTAGGAAGTCAGGTGTCTATTTAAGAGGAAATTTAAGCAATTGTGGCCATGTATGTGCAACGCAAAACCGTAGCTCAGATGTGGAACCCTGAAGTTTAGACAGGAGCACAGCGCAGTAACCAGGCACGAGGGAACTTGCAGTAACGTTTTTTTCCTATGCTAAAGGTAATAAATAATGATGATCTATAATCTTTGAATTTCTGTAAACTGAAACAATGTTTCATAGTTATCTTAGGCTTTTAAACTACAACTTACATATGCTTTGCCACACAAAGCCAGCCCACAGGGATCTATCCTGTGTCGAGTAATAGAGTGTAAGTAATTACAGAGTAATTCTAAATATTCAGATACTTAAGAAGCATGTTGTTAAAATCTAGCATATTGAAACAAACTTTGATTAGAAATATTTCAACTTTTGTTGCAAACAGAACCCAAACCAATGATGCCTGAAAAGGAGGGCCTCTGTAATTTCATAGGTTTTACTGATGCTGACATTTCGCTCCTTTGTTGTACTCATTTGAATAAAAACAAAAATGAAGAAACGTGTCATATGACTTGTGTGAAATGCCAACTGATTGTAGTTTATATATATAAAAAAAAGTATACTTCTATGTGTACTAAAACAGAAATTCCAAATGCTGCTGTCCCCCTTTTCCACCATTCAAGTTGCTGAGTGTGGCACCGTGTTCTGTGCTGTACTTGTCTCTGCAAAGTGTCTTCACTACCAGAATGGGAAGGTTTTTTTCACCCATCTCACTTATCGTAAGCGTACTTATCTCCCCCCCCGTCTTAATGCTCAAAAGTATCTATTTTGGCAGCTTTTTGCAAGTAAGTCTGTGAATGAAATTATATGGAGCGGTAAGGTGTCTCATTGGGAATAGCTGGAAATAGAAATAACAGAGTCAAGGGCACGTTCCACAGCAAATGGACTACCTGGAGGTTGCAGCGTGTCGAAGGCAACCGTCTGCTGTGGCTTGTCTGGTCTAATAAAATGGTATTAAGAAAATGACACCTCAACATTTATCACAGAAAACCAGAAATGTGCTTTTTCCCAGAAGTAAATGTATATTTAAGTGATCAATTTTCATATTATTTATAAAAAGCTCTTGAAGAAGGTGCAACAGTGTTCCATATGAGATTATAAATGTTTCCAGATAGTTTAAAAGTCACTCTTCTTTTGAAACTGAAAGGATTTTTTTTGAACAGAAGAATGATGGTGGTCTAATGAAACACCAAAGTATTTGGAAAATGGGGAAGAACCTGATAATATCTGGCTTAAACAAATGTATCCCTTTAAATCAGGAGCACTTCCATGCGCTCATAGAGCTCTCAAAAGTCCTTAGAATCGGGTTGGAAATTGGACATACCTATTTCCCATCCAAAATAAGAATGACAGTATCTGGTTGCTGTAAGATACCACCAACAAATACTTCATCCAGAAACAGTTAAGAAATTAAGAGAGAAGTAGAGAGAGAGGGGATAAGAAGAGAGAGGAAGAGGGAAATCTGCAGGTACATGTGGGGAGGCTTTGCCATCTGCTCTTTGGACATGGGATCTCCTCTTTGGACCTTTCCCCAAAAAGAATTCACATATTCAGTCCTTCCAAACTCCGGAGAGAGCTGTACATTTAAATGGGAGACAGCTGTCTCCTTGTAACAGGGAACTGGAATCAGTTCTCTTACAACCTAAGGTTCAGACACCTTGCTAGAAGCCCCGTAAAGATTATCTGTTGATAACGAGCCACATGGCTTGAGAATTTCGAAAGTCCTCCATCTTTCAAAACACAAGTGCCAGAGCCACACAAAAGCAATGATGGTATGATAAAATTCCACCTTAGTGAATTCATAATCAAAATCCCAATTTAGTTTATAATCTTTAAGTTTTTAAATAGTTTTGACTGCCACTTTCCACACTAAGAACAAGCTAAATTTAAAAGCCATCCTCTTCTGTCATAACTGCACTCCTAAGGTCAGAAATGTTGAATGTGTAGGGATTATACAAGAATCAAATATTTATATCATTTGTAATTTAGTTGTTATAATAATCTCAGTTTTAATGCGTTCTTAATGATTATTATACTTCACTTTTGTAGTCTTTGGTTTCTGTCAAAGCAAACATGTCAAATCATGTCAGAGTAAGCGTATTTGTGAACTTTCTACTGCCTACGTGAAATGCAGTTGTGTATATTAAATAAAATAATTCAGTGAAACGGCTGTTGCTCATATCTAAAACTTGAATTTGTTCCCTGAAATACAACAAAACCCAATTATTACAAAAATTTATTGTATACACGAAAACTAAACTGAATGGGAACAGCTTTTGAGCTGTTCAGTTTAAACTGAATTTGTCGACCTGTTTAATTTTGCTTCTATTAAACGCTCCGCAGCATTGATCAATTTTCAACACATAGGCCAGTGATCCACTAAAAAGCCAAACAGCGGGGAAAGCTCCTGCGCTGTCCTTCAAAAGACAAACACGTTTTGTGTTTTAACTTTGATGCCTGTTTGTCAGATTGGCAAAGCCTGAAGTCACGTGGTTATCGTCCTCATATTTCTAAATCCAGCTGAAAATTAGGCTCTAGTGTGGCAGACACAAGTGAGATAGGAAGAAGAAAGTTCTGCGCTGGAGACCTTGCAGTTGAACGTGTAGGAAACAAGTCATCTTTAAGCAGGAAAAGGAACGTATTCAGATGTAATAAAATCACGTTCCTGCCTCTGCTCCGTGAAGTTTCCAGAGAAAGGCGCTGCTTTAAACCGAAGCCTCTCTCTGTCCCGCGGGCCTGGCACTAGCTCGACTCCTCTCCGCTCCATCAGCTAACTGTCACATTACTATTATTAGTTGATTGCTCTCCCTCTGCCATAAAACGACCTGGGGCCTGACCACCGTGGCTATAAAGCCTCCCCCCCGGCCGGGCAGGCACCAGCGGCGGTGGAGCGCTCGCTGCCAGCCCGGCGCGTCCCGGTGAGAGGCTGCGGTCGGTGTAAGTACGTGGTGACCGCCAGCAGCTGCTGGGGTGACGGAACCCTGCCATCACCTGGGGCGGGAGAGAGCCGCGGGGTGCCGCCGCCTCAGCCGCGGGCGACTCGGCAGCGGGTCCCCGTCCCCTCCGCCCGCGGGGCCCTCTCAGCCAGCCGAGGAGCGGCCTCCCTCCCCCGGTTATTTATAGCTCCATGGTGCTTCCAGCCCAAAATAAGCCCTCTCGGCCGGGGCGGCTGTCCGCGCCGCGGGCGGGTGGGGGTGGGGAGCCGGGCTGCGCCCCCCGCCGCGGCGAGGGGCCGGGCATGGCGTGCCGAGCCGCGCCGCAGGGCCGGGGCCGAGGCGGGCCGGGCCGGGCCGGGACAGCTGCCGCGGCGCTGGGCTCGCCTGGAATGCGGGCGCCGGCGGCGCGCCGCGACTTTTATGGAAAGTTGCAGCGCCGGAGCGGCGGCCGCAGCCAAGGGGCGCTCGGCAGCCGCCAGCCGGGACCGCGCCGAGCCGCAGCGGCGGGGCAGCGCTCGCAGGTAAGAGCGGCTCCGCCGGCCGCGGGAGGGAGAAGAGGGCTCGGGCCGCCTCCCCCGCCCCGCTCAGCCCGGCGCTCCCCCGCGGCTGCCCGGCCCGCTGCTCCCCGCAGCCCCCTCCGCCGGACCCGCCGCCTCAGGGCCCCGCCGCCGGGGAGCCCCCTCAGAGCCGCGGGGGTGGCCGGGCCGAGCGGCTGCCCGGAGGTCCGTCGGGAGGGCGAGGGCCGCCGCCGAGGCCCCCCTCAGTTGTGGTAGCAGCCGGCGGGGGCGGGCAGGGAAGGGATAACGGGACGTGCCGAGCGGTGAGGGCTCCCCCGGGGGCGGCGGGGCGGGGGTCCCCTGGCGGTCCGGGAGGGGGCCGGGGATCGGCCGGGGCCGGGCGAGGGCACGGCGCTGCCCCCGCCACCGGTGCGAGGGACTTTAAATGAGGTTAGCGCCGGTCGGGGAATCCCACCCGCGTTCGCGCTTCTACTCGCCGGGGAGCCGGGGCGGCGGCGGGGCAGGTGTCGGCGCTCCGCGGGGGGACCTCCCGTGCGCGTCCGGCTGCGGGCGGCGTGCCTTTAATAAATGTTACTTGAAAATCCCCCGCGTTCGTAAGCGGCGTGTCTCTGCGTGGAGGGGAGCTCCGCCGGCCGGTGCGACTGCAGCAGCCCCGCCGGAGCCCCCGGGGGTTCTGCTGCCGCCTCAGGTGAGAGGCACCGTGGCTTGGAAGGAAATACTGGGCTTCTGTGACAGCTTACGAACGATCTGTTATCAAGTGTGGTTTAGGTAAATAAGAGCATCTGCTACCACAATAAACATCCGGAAAAAAAAAAAAAAAAAGCCTGTTTAGTGAAACGTATTAGTATTTTGAAAATTAATCAGCAAGTAGCTGCGTGCTAGAAAATATAGTACTCTTAGCCTTACATCCCAGGTCTTGAGAGACCTTAGATCTCTTAGGAAAATGTCCAATGAAATTAAACTGTGAAATAATAATTAGTCTTTTAAGAGGGCCAAGCGTATTAAGGAACATACCGGGGCATGGCAGTAGGTCTAGTATATGCAGAGAGCACGTTCTGGTGAAACACAAGAACTGGGCAGACGGTTTAAGACATGCCTAGGAAATATTTTCTCTACAATACTGCATTTGGAATATTTTAAGTGAATAGTTCCCTCCGTGAAAGAAGTCGGGCAATCTGTCATTTACCATACTTGGATATTCAGCTTTGAAATTCCCGTAACAAGGAACGGTGCCGTGGCCGAGCCCTCTGGACGCTCGCAGTGGGAAAACGGAGGTGAAGGTTAACGGCGGTGGAAGAGCAGTTCAGGAAGCAATAGGAGTGACCCCTCGCTGCGCGCTGAAGGCGGCCGTGCCCTCTCAGATTGAAGGTGTTACATGCAATCTGGTTTTTACGGGCATCGGCGCTACCAGCAGAGTAGGGTTGGTCAAGTGGAAGCAGCAGCCTGTCTCCGAGAAGCCCGGAGACCCCTCCTTTGCAGTGAAGGCATGGCACAGGCACAGAGGCCACCACTGTGTTCCGTCTGAGTTGACCATGAGGATTTCAGAGAGGAGGCAGATGGGCTGTGTCCTGTCATCGGAAAAGGGAAGAAGCAAATTGCAATAGTGCTACGTCTCCAGTATTTTATCCCACATTTCAGTACCCTCTTCTCTAAAGTCCTGTCAGTGAAGTCAACAAGAGTTGAGCTCAAATCATACTGTTTCTTTTCAGCTGCTGTGACGCAAGAGGGGATGGAGGAACTATGGCATGGGGCAGAATATGCTGATTTTTCTCTCTGGAATCTCAGTTCACCCTTGATTAGAATCAGCACATATCCTGGGACATGAAATCATGGGCCAGAAGATCTCAGCAGGGCTTCCCACATAACAGACCAGCCTCTCAGCCCCTACTATGTTTGCTCTGGAGCCTATGTACCCCATAATAGTACCTGAAGAGAGTAAGGAATTAACAGGCAGACCTTTTCTACAGAGAAGGGGGATCTTATTTTTTAACACAGCAGTTGGACTGCGGGGCACTGTCACATTAAGTGTGTTTATAGTTATATAAACAGACATAGACAAATCCCTTTATAATAAATACACTTTTATAAATAAGATCATATCTGCAAGGACTGTTCTACCATCGTATGAGACTTAATAAATGTTGAACTGCAATAAATTCAAAGATTGAGGAAAGCATTTCATATGAAATAGGACTGTGTTAATTGTCAGTAAGCATTTAATTATAAAGAATGAATGAAGGAAATACAAGCGAGTGGAAGTAGTTTTGTGTTTTATATTTTGCAAAATGTGAAGTTTAGACAGCTGGTGTTAATTGTCATAACTCATTGGCTTTAGTGGAGCTGACAGTTTATGGCAGCTCAGGATCTTCCTCTGTGCAAGATAATTTTAGTATCTACTTTAGTATCTGTAATTTAGTACAACAACTGGTAGTGTCATTCCAGACAAGTTGCAGTAAGGACATAAATGATGACCACGGCTCTCTTTCTCCTCCTCTTTCCACTTCTATTTAATATTTTGTTCAATATTTTAACACTGCGGACTGTGTTTCCCTCTCCTAACTGCTTTGGCTGCAAGTGGTGACTTTCCAACTCTCACAATATGGTTTTCTTATATAATGGAGTCTTCCCTGCAAGTGGATCACAAAGAGGAGACAGATGGTAAACGTAACTTAGCCGGTGCCGTGAAGGGCTTATTTATAACTCACAGTAGCCGTAGGACAGCAGGGGCCTCCCGAAAGGAGAAATCACAGAGGAATAGACTTTGTTTAAAGTCCTGGCTTCATACTCCTGTTGTAAAGAGTAGCGTTCGGCTCAGGAAAATGCTGGTATTTTTCCGTGTCTCGTGTGAGGATGTTAATCACCCCACTGAAAATCAAGAACTTCTGTGTTTTCTAATGAAGGGGAATTTTATTATTTGTGGAAGGTTTTTGGTTTTTTAATTTGGTTGAAGCTGCACAATATTTTTTGATCAATTGAGGACTCTGACCTCCTTTCAGAAATGGAAATTAATTAAATTTAAGGAGATGAATTTTGGGACTTGTGAGCCATCAGACCTCCTGTGTGCCCTTAATGGTTTTCTTTGTTCACTTTGATTATTTTGCCTAAAGTAAGGTTTTAGGGAGTCTGCGTGAAAGGTTGAAAAAGTGCTGTGATCATAACAAATGAAGACACATTGGAGGCGACTGATAGCTTACCCATTTACAGCAAACAAATAAGAGGCTTGAAAACAGTAGTTTTGGGGGTTTTTTTACAGAGTATTTCCAATCTATTGCCTAGTTTCCTACACATTATTGGTTTTGTATTAAATTTTGACTTGTAACTTCTTAGAGATCGCTCTCTGCATGCCAGCCAGTCGAGCCATTCTAGTAATGGCATTTTCTCATCCATTCAGTTCCAGAGGTAGGACCATTGATCAAAGGATGGAGGTTAAATTTCTTTTCTAGGAAAAATCTGAATGTAGACCTCCTTTGGAAGTGGAACTGCAGTCTAGGACTTGCAGTATAAATGTTATAACACCAGACTGACATTTCCTGAAATATTTTGTTTAATCACAGGAAGGGTAAAACATGCGGGGGAAAAAAAATGAATTAGAGTAATGTCAGGTGGATGCTGGAGCGATGAGACCGGATAGGCAAAGAAAAGCCTAGTAACAAGCTGGATTCTTTTTTTGATCATGGTTGTGTTGAACATTATCATCTGGGATTTTTTCTGAGTGGGAAGCTTCAATGAGGAGCTCTTAGAGCTTTGCCTGAGATATGTTGATCTCAGGCAATAAAAGATTGGACAGCTTCATAATAGGAGGACAAATCTCTTCTGAAAAGTACATGTACAAGCAGACCTTTGTTGCCTCAAAGAATAACCATTACTTGTATTAGATGAGCTCTGTGGGAAAATTCTTATAACAAAACAAGGATGTATATACAACTTAAATATATAACTAGTTCATCTCAAAAGGGTAGGAAGATCTTATTTAAAAGTAGCTTTTGTTAGAAAATAAAACATGTCAAAGTTTCTTGGGTTGGAAAATTTATTACCACCTCCTTTGTGCAGAGCTGTCGGCAGATGATGAAGTCGCTGTTCTTCCACGATTTGTAGGTGTCAGGACTTCTTGACTTAGCCAGTTTGGTTTTCTCAGCAGCAATACATTGACTGCGGATCCTCTCCTAATGATAAGGCAGATACAAAGGAGCCTCAATCCACTGCTGCTGTTCCTGAAGCAGTGCTCGCAGCCTCACAGACCCAGGCCAAAACTTAAGGAGTGCTTTTTTTTTTTTTTTTTCTGGAAGGTACTAAATTGTCTTTATTGGAAATTCTGGAAGGTACTAAATTGTCTTTATTGGAAATTACTCATCTGCCTTGAGGGGTCCCTGAGGGAGGGTCCTGGTCCTGCTGCTGTCTCTGCTCAAGGTTTAACTGCCACAGAGAGGGAAGAAAGTGCAAACACGGGTGGTATCGTGTTTAGTAATGCCCTGCTGCTTTATAGCCATATCTTTTAGCATCAAAGGTGGAGGTAGGATGACTTGCAGATGCAAAATGCCTTAAAGCCAGCTGGCCAACCTTCAAGCATATTAAGAGTTAGCAATGCCAAGGAACTGGAAAGTAGCCTAAAGTAATAGCAGATATGGCAGTAATCCAAATGGCAGAAACATACCTGCCATCTTGAGAGCCCGCGACCTGTTGGACTGGCACATTTTTTGGAAGTTCAGACAGCAGGAATTTGCAAAGAAAATTTCTTCCAACAATTGCACTTTTAAAGAAAATTTTAGGTTTGTTATTTGAGGGTAGATCTCATTGCAGTCAGCAGTCGTAGTGACACTGTCAAGGGGTTCAGGTAATGAGCTATCAGAAAGGTTCAAGACAAAGGTTTAGCTCAAAAGCTAAATTGTGTTCTCAGACTCATAAACATAATCTTCTTCCTACAGTTAAGTGCACATAATAAGCAAATCAGACTTTAGAATAGCCAGTTTTCAAATGACTTGAAGATGAAGCCATATAGGCAGGGTATATTGCTGTAGTGGAGGTTAGCAGTAACCTTCACTTGAGATGTTTAGGTAAAATGGAATTCCTTGTGAAAGATTATCTTTGGGACTTACTGCTCCAGCCCTGTGTGAAGGTCTCTATGTCCCAGGCTACTTCAGTGCATGAATTGTACCAATGCGTGACATTCCTTTGTTTTCTGATGGGTTCATGCAGTAAACCTTTTATTCAGCTTCTGTATTTTAAGTATGCGGCTAAAGGCTATCGGCCACAAGTAAGGAAGAAGAAATTTAAAAAGCAGAGGAAAACAGAGAGGAGCTTCTCTAAGACCTGCTTAAAAAATGAGGAATCATAGAATCATAGAATGGTTAGAGTTGGAAGGGACTTTAAAGATCATCAAGTTCCGAACCCCTGCCACGGGCAGGGACACTTCCCACTAGAGCAGGTTGCTCAAAGCCCCATCCAGCCTGGTCTTGAACACCTCCAGGGACGGGGCATCCACAACTTCCCTGGGCAACCTGTTCCAGTGCCTCACCACCCTCACAGTAAAGAATTTCTTCCTAATATCTAATCTAAATCTCCCCTCTTCCAATTTAAAACCGTTACCCCTTGTCCTGTCACTACATCTCCTGACAAAGAGTCCCTCTCCGGCTCTCCTGTAGGCTCCCTTCAGATACTGGAAAGCTGCTAGAAGGTCTCCCCGAAGCCTTCTCTTCTCCAGGAGGTAAAAGGATTTTAACTAGTTTTGTTATACTGATCATAACAGGGATTTTACTTACATGCATGAAGTAAGCTAAAGCTTACGAAGAGGTGCAAACCCAACTGCATGATATACAAATGTATATTAAAGTGTATGGGGACCTTGAGACCACAGGAATGCTAGTGAAGTTATCTGCCTTTCTAGACACAACAGAACTTTATGTGCTATTGCTGAGCTGAAACATTCTAAATAGGAACTAACACTTGGTACTTTTATGTTCATGTGCTCACAAGTGACAAACTGAAAGCTGTTGGATTCCTGTCAGTCTAAAAATGAGGTATTTGTCAGCTCCGATTTGGGGGGGAATGACTTTCCATGCTCACCTGTTGAAAAGTAACACGCAAGTGTTCTCCAGAACACCTCTGTTGCAGCTGAATCTGAAGAGTTTGGAATTTGTAAATCAGGGCAGGGATTGGTAGCGAAAGGCTCGTTTCATACATTGTGACTGCTTTCATTTGGAAAACCATCCCAGGATATCTAAGAATCTTATCCGATCCGTACAGCAGCACCAGCGAGCATTGATGACGTTGGTGTATTTTTTAAGAGCTTATATGACAAAACCTCTTAATGTTCATTATTTTCAACACCATGTAAAAATTCCCATGTTTATAATCTGTTTGTAATTACGAATTAGAGAATTTAAAGGCTAAGAACTACTAAGAACTTCTTAACTTTTCATACCATGAAATGCCCTGGCTTTAGTTTCTCTAAACCACCAGTGAGAAGTCCCCTCCAGTAGTAAGCTCCTTTTCTATCCTTTTTCCTTTGCGCCTTTGAGCCCGTTTCTTTGCGCCATGTTTGGCACACGGAGTTTTTAAGGCTTGCCTGGGACTCAGGGCATCAGTACAGTCCAGACAGCAATGGCACTGGAGTCATGTCAGGATTTCCTTCCTCGCACGAGCTCCTAGAATCATAGAATCATAGGTTGGGTTGGAAGGGACCTTAAAGATCATCGAGTTCCAACTCCCTGCCATGAGCAGGGACACCTCCCACTAGAGCAGGTTGCTCAAAGCCCCATCCAGCCTGGTCTTGAACACTTCCAGGGATGGGGCATCTGCAGCTTCTCTGGACAACCTGTTCCAGTGTCTCACGACCCTCACAGTGAAAAATTTCTTCCTAATATCTAACCTAAATCTCCCCTCTTTCAATTTCAAACCATTACCTCTCGTCCTAATGTTCCAGTCCCTCATAAAGAGTCCTTCCCCATCTCTCCTGTAGGTCCCCTTCAGGTGCTGGAAGGCTGCTATAAGGTGTCCCCTGATGATTTTAAAAAAAAAAAAAAAAAGGGGGGGGGGGGGAAAGGGAAAAGTCTTGCCTTGAACTGGAAGTGCCTTTCTGTTAGGTTTCTAATAAATATGGTGCAATTTAAAATTTGTAACGCTTTTCTTTTAAAAAAATGCAGTGCGATTTCCAGCCCACAATTAAATGATATAAATTCTTTCTCCAAGGTATGGAGAAACCTTGGAGTTTCTAACTCCAAGAAACTAACGGTTTACCTAACTCATTTCATAGTTTTTAGCACTAGTTTTCCCTAGAATAGCTCTAGGAGAAAGGAAAGCATTATTTTGTATTTCCGTACTGGGTGAGGAGCTGAGAGTTGCCAGCCTGGCTGAGACTCAAGCAAGAGCGTTCCCCCAGGCAGGAGATCCAGCTGCATCTCTGAAAGGCAGGTAGGTCCCCCCGGCCACCGGGCCATCTTTCCTCCTCTCAGCCATATAAAAGCGTATAAAGGCAAAGTAGCATCTCCAGGAGGCCGCGGGGATTTGGCCTGAGCACTCTCCAAACTTGGTGGAACCTGAGCTGGCTGGCTCGTACCTCAGACTGAAGCGGGGCGGCGGAGGTGCAGAGCACATTCCTTTCTGCTCGCATGAGCAGTGAGAAAACCAGTTTCGTAACACACCAACCAGGGCAGCCAGAGCTTGGCTCCAAGCTTTTCTTTTTTCTTTTTTTTTTCTTTTTTTTTTTTTTTTAAATGGAAATTAAAACCCAATGTCTAGCGCTATATAGAGGGGTTATGAGCGTGAATAGTGAATCATAAGCTTATTCTTTTATTCACTGTCGCATACTTAGAACCTATTCATGTCTTCAAAAGCCTCAGAGGACCATAAGAAATGGTGATACATTGATTTCAGCCTATGCAAACTTATTTACAGGAAGATGGGTAAAGCATCATTTAAAAGGAAAAGAAAGGAATATAACTACAACTGTTTCTTTCAGGTAGAAATTGAAAGCAATCTTAAAGGTAACCAGGTGCAGAGCACAGTACAGTAGCCATGAATGACATTGCACAGAAAACTGAGGTATGTACCGATTTTACAGTAATCAAAGTAACGTAGTAATTTACAACTGATGCTTGCAAAAAGAGTAATTACAAACAATTGTAAAAGACAAACAATTATACTGTAAGTTTGCTGGTATTGCTGTTATTTTAAGGCAATGGAAGGGCACTTGAAAGTAGCTTAATCTGATCGGATGGAATCTGTGAAATACATTCTTACTGTTAGTAAAAAAAACGTGGAGGAGGAAGGCAAAATAACGATAACAAAATGTGAAGAAATGTTAAATGTTAGGGGGAAATTCAGAGCAACGTTCACATCTAATTCTAAAATGTAAATATTAGGCTACTTCAAATATTTCTTCTTCGTAGACTCACTGAGCAACAGTAACAAAAGCAGGAACAAATACTATTGGTTTAGGTGGAAAATATGAAACATGGAATGTTTTCAGCCAGTTTTCTCAGCACTACTGTATTGAGAGCATTCCTGTAGTCATTACAGTAAAAAGAGAGAAAGCTTCACAGCAGTTCTGAAAAGTGGGAACTTCTCGTACTGTTTGGACACCCAGAGAGTAAGCATTGGCAAAGAAGCGTCCGGTATCAGTGTATCAATATCAGAGTCCTGCAAGTCCAGTGATCTTGACGCTTAAAACATAAAATTACTGGACTTCTGAATTTCTCTAAGTATTAAAAAAGTAAGTGTATAATGTATTGGAAATTTTAAATGAACAAATACTACTATTTATTTAAAAACCAAATATGGCTGTTGAAGTGTTGCAGAAGACAACTCAGATATTGTATTCTATGTCTGTGTCTGTTTTAAATGCTAGGGGTAGAGCTTATGATTGAAAGCAACAATACAGATCTGTATCTCATTTTAAAAGCCATAGTAATTGAAAATGTACATTCACATAGTTCATGTAATTAGTTATGTACCTATTTATTACAATTACTTATAGCCTAAGTTTAATACAATGCTAAACGTTGTTTTGGATATTTTTGTATGTATCACTGTTTATGAACTAATACAATGATGCTTAATTGATGATGGCTAGTGGCACAAAGCTCCTAACCCCAAATGCGCTTCTGTTTTACGTTCTTACATTCTTTCTGATCCAATCTATCAGAATATTTCTGTCCATCTGTTTCACCTTTCTTTTTCTTATCTTCATTTCTTCTATATCTTCACCAAGATTCTGCTTTCTTCATCTAAACCCGTCCAAAAATCCTATGTGCCCAAGCTTCACAAGGGTGATGTAAAGGATAAATTTGAAGCTATGCAGAAAGCAAGGGAAGAAAGAAATCAAAGGAGATCTAGAGATGAAAAACAAAGAAGAAAAGAACAATATGTTAGAGAGAGAGAATGGAACAGGAGAAAGCAGGAGGTTATTTTCTTTGCAAATATTTTGTGTTATTTTAATATTCAATACTATATGTGAAAATCTTTTCACATTATTTTACGACATTAATACTGGAATTTTATTTAAGGTATAAAGACAGTTTACTTTCTGTGTTTCATCAACTAGATGAAGGAACTGCTTGGATCTGATGAAGACGATGATGCAAAATCATCTAAAATAGAAAAAGGTTATGTTCCAAAGCTAATAGGTAAGAGAGAGGCCTGATTTTAAAGCCCACATAATTCACTAGATAAGTATTAGATGTAGCTACTGAACTGTGTATTTTTTCATATTCACAGGCACCGTTAAAGGCAAGTTTGCAGAAATGGAAAAGCAAAGGCAAGAAGAAGAAAGGAAAAGAACTGAAGAAGAAAGAAAGCGCAGAATTGAACAAGATATGATTGAGAAAAGAAAAATTCAAAGAGAATTAGCAAAAAAAGCACAGGAGGTATGTTCATCTGATCACAATAGTCAGGGTATAATTGTAAACAATCAACATGAGAAAAAGGTTTTATATTGATCAGAAAGATGTGATCTTAAGATTTCTGATAGTGGTGATTTACATGGAAGGTGCTCGATGGGATGGAAGGGGGAAATAACATTCAGAGAATCTTCATCTTCACTTCTTTACAGTAACTATTTGTTAAGCACTAAACTTGAGCTACACATGAAACCAGGCAAGCATAAACCTGGTAGGAATGTGAACCAGGCACAAATTTTGGTGTCATATGCATACAAGAGTTTATAGAATTCACTGAACTAATTTAAAAGTGTTTCTTATATTTTACTGACCCTTACTTTAGACCATTTTTGCTTATACATCCATGAATACAGTTCTGTGATAGATGAACTAAAGCAAGCAAGAAGAACTAGGAAAATGCCATCAACAGGCAAAAATGAGGATACCAATTCAGTAAAAATAATAAATTATGAAGATTCAGATCACGTTTTATTCCTTTGCCACTTTGTGAATCTTTATTGCGTATACACATGAACAGACTCCACCTTTTGTTGATGCCAATAAGGCTAATTTTGTCTTTTGTAGAATTTTGCATTTTAATGCCCTTTGTAAGTTTTCTTCAGTGCTGCAAATACTGCAGTGAGAATGAACATTTAAATGATAGATTAGAACCATAAGCGGATTTTTATTTTACCAAAAGATAGTAGTACTTAATTTAGGTTTGTTTTTCTGTAAGAAGAGAAAAACAGTGCTACAGGAGGAGTCAGTTTTCAACAAGGACTTAGAGAGTATTTTCTACTAAGACTTTTAACATTGTTATGACTGGACTTTTAACTGGAAATGTGCCTAACATATTTAATCTACTCTGAAAGGCAGAAGTACATACCATACGGAATATTAGAAAGTATGTCAGTTTTAGACAGTAACACACAAAGACACCAGATGAAGCAAATACAGCAACAGGCTTTTTTGCAAGAGTTGAGGGGAAGACAATGTCACTTGAATCAGAAATAATCAATGAGTTTGCTTTAGCTTTTCTTCTTTTTACACAATTCTGGAATGCTTACATGAAGAATGGACATCCAAAGTACTCAGTTCATCACTGAAGTTGTTAAGAATGCGTTAGCATACTTTCTGTATGATGTCTTATGTCATGTTCCCTCTTTCTCCACAAGCTAACCTATCTGAAGTATTCCAACAAAGGTTCAATAGTTACCATCTCTGTGAATTTAAGTGCTACATACGTATCACTGCTACCATAAGAATTTCCAGTTCTATGTTTGCAAATCTAAGGCAAAGAGCCAAAGTAATGTAATCATATGAAATTCTCATTTAATAGATTGATGACTTTAACAATACGGGAACTGAATCAGCAGCAGAGGTAATCAGATTTTTTTAAAGAAATGTTCACCTACATTTTTATTCACTTTGTTTTATTATTGTAATTTGGGCTGGGAAAAGGGCACATGAATACCTAATTAAAATTCAGCCAAGAAGCTAACACATTTTTGAAGTATACGGAACTGTATGTCTGTACTTGAAGTGAATTTATTTAAGTCTCCACTGTGAATAGTTGTGGTTAAAAACATATAAAATGCAAATATTCAAAGCCACCGGAATGATTTGATATATACTGGCACTGACACTCTCGCTTTGGAAAGTTATCATCTTAAAAGCTCTTTGCCTTAAACTTGAAATTAAAAGGGGATTCTGTCAATATACAGATGTTTGAACACCTTACTCAGTTAACTTTTTTTTAATTGACTAATTTACTATATGGGTTTGGATTGTTTGAACACCTTAGTTAACTTTTCTAATTGACTAATTTACCATATGGGTTTGGATTTTAAGTCTCGCAAATAAATGTTTAATTACAAAAAACTAGGCCCAAAGGCCCTATTGTCTTTCACTAACACAAGAAAAATCACATTCCTGTTACAGCTTTGGAAAGACAAACAAACGTTAGTTTTAAGGTATTTGACAGTATCCCCGTTAGTCATGGTATTTTGTGAAAAAATCTTGAGTAAAATGCATTTTGGCAAGTAAGTTGTGAAAATAGTTTTGAAGCAGCAACATCCTTCAAAAAAATTACTCTGCCTGACAAATTACTTATTGCTCTCTAGAACTACCAGCTTTGTTCCAACCACAGTGT
Organism: Numenius arquata; assembly: GCF_964106895.1. NCBI lineage: Eukaryota > Metazoa > Chordata > Aves > Charadriiformes > Scolopacidae > Numenius > Numenius arquata. The sequence goes on along the minus strand of NC_133583.1, from coordinate 48,811,167 downwards.
ATCCTTTGCTTAGTAAATACAAGACTGGAACTAGAGTGTGGCTACAATTGCTATGTATTCAAAATTTCACCTCTTCCTCTCCAAACCGTGAATATTTATAACTAGCAGATAATGTAAATATGTAAAGAAATTAAGGAGTTTGTGAGCAGTTATATTTAAAATATAATTGAGCCTTGATGCTCTTCAGATATTACAAGAAAACTAGTGACTGCCTTAGGCAGACAGGTGTATTCTTCTTGTTAATAATCAATACAAGTAATTCTCTTAGAAGCTTTGGTGCACAAAGGTAAAAACACACTCATTTCTTAATGACACTTATCTAGAAGTCAAGCTTTATGAAAATATAATAAATATCTTTTTGGACAGGAAGGGGATGATTCACTGCTAGTTACAGTAGTGCCCGTAAAACCCACCAAAACACCTGGGAAGATGAAAATAAACTTTGAGAATACAGGAAAGGAGAGAACAGACCAAAGAGAGAGACAGGATGAAGAAATGAAGCTAAAATATGAGGAACAAAATCAATTCCTTAAGGAAACCAAGTGCCTTTCATTTGTCATGGTAAACCAATCATCTAAAAATACCTAAGAAATAAATACCTATTATTTAAGATATAACTATTTCGTTTTTCTTACACAGAGTGAAAATAAAGAAAATGAAACACAAGAGTCTCTGTCTCCGAGTAAGCTGAAAGTAACATTTGAGGAACTTGAAAGACAAAGACAGGAAAATCAAAGGCGACAAGCAGAGGAAGAAGCAAGACAGCGTTTAGAAGAGGAAAAACGTGCCTTTGAAGAAGCTAGACAGCAAATGGTAAATACATTTTACTCATCTTGTTACAGACTTTTCACATAGGATATGCTTTTACATTCTTTCCTGTATTTGATTCTTCTTTTTTTCCTATTTCTTAACTATATTTCAGGCCGTTAAGAGTCTGAAAATTGCATCAGCATTAATTTTTGAAAGATGTATTTTTGACCTTTGTTCTAACTCAGTAACTGCACTGGCCTAATGCTTTAGATATTCTTTTAGTAAAACTGGGACATTTGTGTGTTTTAAATTTGCCAGCAATCTTAGCAGGCTTTATATCTACACTTTGTAGTACCTTAAACTGTAAGTCCTCAAGAAGACAATTAGTTATTTTGTTCTTAGAGAGCGCTTCAGATGTTTCAAAAACCATTTTTTGATGAAAACATTCTGTAGTAATTGAATGTGATTTCTTATTCCTATATTGATTTATAAGTACAATAGATAAATACATTAATTATAACTTTCCTCTTATGAAGAAAGGGAAGAGAGATGTCAGCTCTCTTGTATGTATTGACATAAACAATGTAGTAGACACTACTAGATGAAGCCCCAAATTGTCAGACATGTAGCTCACGATTCCTGTTTTACATTACTTGCAAGACTGCCTCCATGTGTGTTCTTTATCATAGTCAGACTTATTCTAGATCAACTATAAACAGACCTCACTATAGTTTGTCCTTTGATCATACTAAAGGAATCATACACTTAGCATTAACATAAACTTTACCAGATAGTTTAGTTCTATATTTCCTCACTTTACTCCATTTCCAAAAGCATTTTTTAAGTTCTGTATTTAAATATCTTTCCCGTGTACAATCATGATCATTATGACTTTGTTAATGAGAAGTGAGATTTTAATCTTCCATGAAATCTTCAAAAGTACTATTTCTAGCAATTTGCTAACTTTAAAGAGTATAATTATGAATGGACATTCTTGGACAAACAGCTCAAGATCACTGTATTGACTGTATCTCAAAAACATTCAAGAAACCGATATTCTCCAAGAAAACAAAAAGCAAGCCACAGGCCTTCCAGAAAACTGAAACACTTAAATTCCCAACTGGTCCAGACTGAGAGGGTTCTAGGTTTAGGCAGATCCCCAAATTGTAGTTAACTCCTCAACCCCCACCTTCAATAAATCACTTAACCTTTCTTGCACCAATAACCTTGACATTCTGTCAATAATGCACTTTTTTTCTTGTTATTTGGGGGTGGCAGGGGATACTACTGAAGGAGATAAAGGAATAAAATGAAGGAGAGAGAACTTCATGAAGTCAGTAGCCATTCTAACCAAAGTTTTGTTCACATTTCCCACCCTTATGTGTATGCATTTATTAACCAAGTGACGTATAGGATTTTACAAATTTGTTATTTCTAAAGAAATTTTCTAACATGCAGTTTAATCTGCTATCAGTGATTGTCAAAATTTGAAGTCAAAAGTTGTCTTAGAGGAAGAATTCAGAATTGAATTTCCTTCAATTCTTTCTTTTTTTTTTCTCCATGAATTCCAAATGAAAGATTTCTGTAATTCCCTTAACTGGCTACCCCACATACCAGTCTCAGGGCTGCTTGCAGTATACAGAAATCTGGGATATCGATAATCTTGACAGTTCCCAGTCAATTTCCTCCATAAACAAAGAAAGTACTCTGAGATATCTTCTGAAGATGGCTTGTTCTTTTACTCTTGATTGCAGTTTGCGAAGCCCAGGCTTCTCTTAGCAGGTAAGTGTTAACTGGAGACAAGCAACAGTGAAGAGATCAGAGTATCTCAGTTCCCTTTCTTCAGTGATGATTAAATGTCTAAAAAGAACAGAAATAAAAATCTCAGTTTGGAGTAATAGCAAAATGTTAATTGGTTTAGCTTTGCTATAAAACTCTACAGCATTTTTTTTTAACTGGTAAGTGCATTGGTGAAAACAATTTGTATGCAAACAAAAAGACTTGATGGTATAAAGATCTATGAGAGGGATGTAAAGGAAGTGAATAGGGAGTGATTTACACTGAAGGATCCAACTCTGAGACCATAAAATATATACTTAATTGTTCAGCCTTTTCCTGATTACACATTGTTCTTTGAATTACTCAACAGATCTTCAAAAATTCTAGAAGCTACATATAGGATACTGAAATACGTTTCTTTTCTCCCTCCCTTGGTTAAAACCAAGACTAAAATGTTTCTTATAGGAGCTAAACTCTTGATACAATTTTCCCCCAAGAGAAAAAAAATTATAAAATATCAGAAAGGAATTAATGGAGTATTTATTTACTAGAAAGAATATTTTCATGTTTGGATAAGTCCTTTCTATTTTTTCCTCTCCCTCTTCTCTGAAGATCAATGAAGGTGGTGATGAAGAATCTGAAAATTCTGTTAAAGAATTCCGTCCTGGTAAACTCAGACTCAGTTTTGAGGAGATAGAAAGACAGAGGAGAGAAGAGGAAAAGAGGAAAGCAGAAGAAGATGCAAGACGACGCATGGAAGAGGAGAAAAGAGCATTTGCTGAAGCAAGGAAGAACATGGTATGGCGTTTTTGTTTAGTATATAGTTTTAATTTTTACCTAAGTCTCTGATGAACTAGAGAGCAGCTCCGGGATAAAGCTTTAAATACAGCTAGGAATGCATGCTTCAACTCCTTCATTAATTAGCTCACCTCAATACTTATTAGAAGGTGGTGGTGGTGGGTACACTAATCAAGTTCATTTACCAAAAACCATCACAGAACAATATCCCCTCACAGCAAGCCTAGAAAGGATTTCAAATAATTTGGGCCAAACCAGTTATTGTTTCCAGTGGGTATCGTTACGCTACATGTAACAAACTCGGGAAGCAAAATGTTTTCACAAGGGGGATTTGTTGGGTTTTTTTTAGAGGAAAGAGCAATAGCTTTTGCTTCTCCAGGTTTCTCTCCCCACCTTTACAGGGTGTCCACCAAGCAGCTCTTACTAGCTAAAGCATCATTAACAGCATACTGCAACATTGCTCACTGCAAGTACAAACTTTATAGTCATCTGTAGCCCCTTAGGAAGGAAAAATTAAGAAGGCTGAACTCTGATAATTGATGGCTTTATTGTATTTCATTGCTTGTTCAGAGAAACTGAAAAAGTAAATTGTGGCATTTACCATTAGAACAATTCATAATACGGAACTACCTTCGACAAATACAGATCTCTGTGACACGCAACGACTTCTAAAATTTGAGTTAAGATTATATCGAAGACCAATTTTCAGGGACCTAGGACTGACATAGTGACACTACCTGAAAGCAGAGAAAGATGTCTGATTTCAGCGGGTGGCAACAATATTTTTTATATAAAATAACTAGCATGGAGTTTTTCACTGTATTCTTCATGCTTATTCCAACAGCTTCAAGTTTCAGCAGGATTTTGGGTATGAGCCAGTTACTTATTGGTGGATGTTAGGAAATACAGTATTAAATTACACAGCTACCAACCAAGTATTTTTTGTTTGAAAAGGAAGGGCAAGACATGCCACACTGAACTGTGGGATAACCTGCCCCTCTGGCAGTGTCTTCCTACGTTCCCCTCAGTGGTTTTATCGGGAAAGACCAACTGCATGCCTAATAAAGTTTTCTTCATCATTCAAAGCAATGCTTTTGAGACATATTGAGGCTTTGGATGACTACTAATATTGCTCGCAGTGCTCCCTCTGCCTGAAAACTGGGCCAAAGACAAGACCTCTACACTGAAAGACTACCCAGAAAAACTACAATGTAAACTTATATTTGATATTGTACTCGTAAGCAATTATGGAAAACAGTGTCTGTTCATACCTCCGAAGACAGAAAATAGAAGCTAAAGCCATTATAAAAAAAGAGGAAAGAGTGCTGCTGGATTTCTGCCATTACAATTTTTATGAAGAACCAGCAGACAACTAAAGGAAAGCAAAGAAATTGCGTGCTGTCTTCCAGGGTTTTTTTTCCTGCTTTCTTGAGAAGCTTTTTTCTCTGCCTCAGTGTAGCAAGAACCTAAGCTCAAGTGTCCAGGCAAGAAAAATCTCACTGATTAAACAGGGTTTAATCCATTAGATGCAGCACAGAGTCTATGATTGCACTCTTAACAGCAGACAGTGAAGACATTCAGTAATTTAAAAAAAAAAATCACTGAAAATCTATCTTTAACATATACATGTTTGAAAATTTTCTGTTAATTAGCATCCTGAATATGAACAACACATTTTCTATTACTTGTAACAAAATACAAGCCTGTGCTTTCCCTATTTTCCACAGCTCACAATGTAGCAGCAATGTGGATGTGCTTGCAAACGTTTTAAGAACACATTAGTCATCCCTTTCAGAAGCAGTAAAACCTCACATTCAATTTGTATTTAAGCATTTAAATTAAGTAGTTATCTTAGAACCTTTTTCATGTTTATTCATTTTAATTTAGTTTTGAAAGCATACACGTGCAGAAGTAGTAATATTGTTGCTGGAAAACACAAACACCACCTCCTTCTGGAACGATTTCTCCATTTCACATTTGTTTGTGCTACACTTCCACTTCCACGCTTCCCCCCATCAAGGTGATCACTTTCAGACAGAACCATTCGTCTTTCATCCGTCAGTCTCTTTCCATTAGAGACTACATAAAGAACCTGCCTTAGCCAGAACAGAAAAAAAGTTCTACTTCGTATCAGTCACTGCCCACTGAAAACTGGTTGACTGTGCTGCAACTGTTCTCTCTACCATCTGTTCCCACTTTGCAGAAGAAACAGTACGGTCTCACTTTGCAAAAGATGGCTAAAATATATACTGAACTAACCGCAAGGGTTTTGTGCATCAGACAATTCAGCTGATTTTTTTCCTGTGTTTTTTAACCAGGAATAAGCTGGCTTACTCTCTTTTCATCTTTTCCTAACTTACTGCTTCAAAAATACGGAGCAGACAGCTGCTAGTGCTTGCGTATATGCACAGCTTTGGAAAGTTTATACATACACGCCTTGGTACGTTTTGAATTAATGCTTCTCCTATTCACTTAGCTCTATATCTTCTTGAAGTGATGAGTGTATGAACTGATGCATCACAAGCAAGAGACTCTCACATTTCTGCACTGATTTAGCTGTGGTTACCCTCTGCAAACTATGTGGCTATGCATTGTTTTCATTAAAGGAAATAGTTTACAGCTTTGTTTTTTGACACCACTTCTCCGTAACACAGTTTCAACAAATATCCTCATATTATGCAAAACGAATGAAGAATGGAAGGAATGGTGGGGCTGAAGTCCAAATGTAAGCTTACTCAGAGAAAAAAGCTGAAGGAAATCTATAGTGAACAGTAAGTAGTATTTGAGGGGGACCGATCCAAAAAACCTATTGGAAGAGCTGTGACAAATCAAAAGGATATGGGCAAAGTAGGTCAAGATAGCAATATGAACTACGATGGCACAGACAGCAGTGAAATGTTTAAGTTGCAGTGGCAGTAAGCAGCGATAAAGAGAAAAGGGAGTGCCAAAGAATCCTGTTAAAAATATGTTTATTTTCTGTTTCTTTATAAAGCCAGCCAAAACCACCTTCTCAAATGAAAATTTTGCTCCTTAAGCATGTGACTGATTACTGCTGCTGGGAATGCCTACAGCTGAAGGCCCACTGGGCTCTCAGTGTTTGCCACGAGGCTTTTCAAACACGTGCTGATGAAATAGTGCCCAAAGCCACATCACCAGACCAGCACCCGACCTCACCTCACACATTTATCTACAGAACGTTCCCGTTGAGACACTATTACTGTTTACATAGTTACATGCTCAAACATACTTTTATATAGGTTTTATCAGGAAGTTATTTTAAGATCTGCCTGTATAACTCATGTCATGCTACCTGGCCGTTTTTGTAGCACATGGCTTTGTATTTTAGTAATGCTTTGCTTTAACAAATTCAGTCTGATAAAATATTTGTTCTTACACTTTTTGGAATTTATGAAAATTGCTTTTCCTAGGCCCTGCCATCTTCTTACAGATGAGTCTACAAAATAAGCAAACTGCTCAAGAATGACCACCAAAGCCTGCCCCTACTCTGAGGGTTGAGAAAAGACCAGGGAAAGGAGGAAACCCTTGCTGTTGGGTTGTACAAGGCAATGAACTGGCAACCTAACCGAGTGTGATCAATTTGTATGCAAGAAGAGTTTCTTGTAGAAAATTCTGTTCAGTTATCCTTTCTAAGAATACTAATTTTGCTTAAGAACAGGAATATAATTGCTTAGAAAAAGATTACAGATGTATTTACTTCGGCAATGTCATTTATACACAAGTGATTTGTCTAATGATAAACAGGAATGAATTGTTTCAGGTCCCACAGCTACGTTTAGAGGATGTCCTCTCCATCATCTTGCAAAAAAGGCCACGTATTAATAAATCCCTTCATCTTCATTATAAAAGTTTATCATTGTAATAAGAAAGAGCTAAAGGCAAATACAACGCCCCCAAACACACTCCCTCCCAAAAGATTAGAGGAATACCCACATTGTCATGTTGCATCTTACTGTTCTGGGGCAGATGTGGCAAAAATACTTGGTTATATTTATGTCTGAGCAACACTGATTTCATCCCAGGTACCTTCAGGATGTTACCACTAACGCTCTGAATTTCCAGCAGGTGCTGGATGATGAATCACCAGAAATGTTTAAAACGTTTTCTCAAGAATCTCTTGTACCTGGTAAACTGGAAATTAATTTTGAGGAGTTACTGAGACAAAAAATGGAAGAAGAAAAGAGACGTACAGAAGAAGAGCGTAGGCAAAAGTTGGAAATGGAAAAGCAAGAATTTCAGCAGTTGAGACAAGAAATGGGAGAGGTTTGTACATCAAAGGATATGTTAAGCATGCTCTGAATAAGGTTAGACCAGATGATCCTTGAGGCCCCTTCCAACCTGGTATTCTATGATTCTATTCTATGATTCTAGGAATAAAAATATAATAGATCATTTCAGTTAATTGCTAAAATCTGTAACACTGTATATAATATGATAAGTTTTTTTATCACTAATCTACCAGAAAAATGCTTTTATCCCTTGCCATCTGTGTAAAGTACAAATACAATTTCAAATTTGTAATTTTATTTTACAGTCACTTCTGAAAATTCTACAGTATTACTAAAACAATTATGTAATTTTTACAATGTCGGGGGAACAGAAACATCTAGTTCCCAAATTAATATACAACAGTGAAAGTAGGAAAGAGCAAAATGCTTTCTTTTCCTCAAGGGAATCCCGTGTTAACTAATTAGGAAAGAATTACAGTGGCCTCAACCTATTTCTAATCAGCGTATCAAGGGTTTGAAGATGGTCGTGGTTGATTTTAAAAATCACACACAAAATTTGCTTTGCATACCAAATGTCTAAAACATCGTGTTCATGAACTTTATACTTCAACTTCATTCGGTTGTGGGTGGCAGTTCTTTATTATTCCCTTCTGAATGTTACAGGGCTACATTTATTTATTTATTTATTTTTGTTAAGCTGGAGCGAGTAACAACGGCCCTGGCTTGCAAACTTTTCAAGTGAATTTTATATTACATCCTGGGGAAGAAGGGAGAGACAGGGACACCCAACTAAAATGCTTCTACATCTTCACTGTCAGTCAGAGATCATAAAAAGAGGGAATAAAATACCAACAATTAGAACTTCAGATGTGGTTCGACTACAGGATCCAGAACTGGCATTGCTCTTCCAAGCCCTGACATCCTGAAATCTCTTTTTTTTTTTTTAGTTTAATAAAAAGCAAATAAGTAATAACTTTCTGTTTATCAAAGTAGTTTTTAGAAAGTTCTTTCCTATCATACTGCAAGTAAGTCAGGGAGGTAAATTATGGGTCCAGGATAACTAAGTTTTTTGTATTGCTACGTGTCTGGTTTTCTGAGCCTGTGAAGGATGGTTTGTTGACAGCAATCCTTGAACAAAAGGTACATTCAAGCAAGATGTTTTAAAATCTGTCTAGTTCAGATGTGATGCAGACGCAGTAATCCTGAGAACAGTGAGGTAAAAAAAAAAGAAATTAGAGGGAAAAGGTCTCTGTGCTGATTTCAAATAACCAAGAGACCTTAATGCCCCTAAGTGTATTAAGTTACACTTCTCGGGGGGGAACAGGTAGTAAAAATCAGGGCGTTATCCATCTTACACATTCTGTAATTTTTGAACAGCTGGAAGAAGAGTCTGAAACCTTTGAGCTAAGCAAAGAATATGAAGAATTAATAAAGCTAAAAAGAAGTGGTTCTATTCAGGCAAAGAACTTAAAAAGCAAATTTGAAAAAATAGGACAATTGTCTCAAGAAGAAATTCAGAAAAAGATTGAAGAAGAGCGAGCAAAGCGAAGAGCAATGGATGAAGAAATAAGAGAAAGGGAAGCTGAAAAATTTCAAGAGGTAAGTTGCATTCTGTACACATTAATGATAGACTTAACTAGCACACTAATGATCCAGCAGGGGACAACGATGCTGCTTTCACCAGTTTGCTCTATTTCCAAAATGATTTATTTTCTCCCTTTTCTGTTCCCTCCTTTGGATGTATGAAGTCTCAACTCAGCATCCCTAAAGGAAACAGCACCAGTTTATTATCAATCATCTGGTCAAGCAGAGATCTGTTTTTCTGCTCAAAGCCCTCAATTCAGCATCTTAACAAGATAAAACCTGTCATCCTGAGGGTTTGAAAGATTCAGATTTGAGAATTAATCTTTTGATCATCACATGAATTGCATCTCCTTCTGAACTCTTTCTCCACTGTATGAATTAAAAAAAAACCCTCACCAGTACCATCTGAAGAAGTCATCTTGTCATCTGTACTCATTTCTTGGGGTATAGCAGAAAAGGATGCCTACTTATCTACGGTTCAGACTAGAACCTGTCACATTTTTTCACACATTTCTTGTTTCTACAAGAAATGAAGCTATCGGTCCAACCAATAAATCAACACTGCGCTCTGTGACCCAAAACACCAACATGAGCTTTCATCACCTCATCATGTGTCAGTGCAGGAAACTCAACAGTAGGAAGCCTGCTCTCAGCCTCATCCTGAGGTTCCCTTCCACAGCAGTCAGTCACGTCAGCATCAGCTCAAAGCCTGTCTTTTAGTTTTGAGCTTTTAAATTTAATGACTGACACTGTAATTGTGTTTGCGTAAGGTCAACCTGTGTTAGGTGTTGAAGTTACCATAACATTGTGGCACGGAAGTCAAGTCACAAAGGATTTACTATTGCCGCAAGACAGTATTCAACTTCTATATGAAAAGAGATCTTTAGGAGTATTTTTCTGCCTAACAGTTTTGAAATTGTTTTTTGCAAGTATTTTGCCCTGTCCCTGGGATAAGCTGTTATTAGACTTAATCTTAAAGACAACATTAAAAAAAGCTCTGACAAAAGGAGGACTCTGGGTGGCTTTGCTCAGTAAGGAACCGCTGCTCGACAAAACTAGTTTTATTATCATGTATTTAAAACGTAATAAATGAATTAAATCCTTTCCCCCTCTCCCCCAAGGATGACGATGTAGATGTGAAACCAGCCAAGAAATCTGAGGCTCCATTTACTCATAAAGTAAACATGAAGGCCCGCTTTGAGCAAATGGCAAGAGCCAGGGAAGAAGAGGAACAGAGGAGAATTGAAGAACAGAAATTACTACGCATGCAGTTTGAACAAAAAGAAATTGATGCGGCATTACAGAAGGTATAAATTACAAAGCACCTTCTCTTCAGTCCTAAGTGTCGTTTAACTTAGCATCTGATTACCACTGATGGCAATGCTGCCAGAGGTATAAAAGGACCATTAAACTTGTTTTAACAGCTGCTGTGAATTGCTGCAAGAATGTAAAATTGCTTTGGGTTTTTTCACGTGTTCTTGAAGAGTAGGAGAGAGATGCTGCAAAGAAAGTTCATTGTATCCTTTGAATAGTCTGAAAATGGAATCTACATTCATGCCCCAAGATTCCAGCCTCATTAAAATCCATTTTACTGCCCGTTCCATATGCAGATTCAGTGCATTACGTTATCTAGTGAGGACAGGGGTGGCATTTCCCCTTCTCAGAAACATGGTAACTTCTCTGTAATCAAACACACATCACTAGTACTCGTACTGCTATCGTCACTTTAAATGTTCTAAATTGACTTATTTTAAAACAGAAAAGAGAAGAGGAAGAAGAGGAGGAGGGAAGCATTATTAATGGCTCTACTTGTGAAGATGAGGAGGATCAAGCTCGATCTGGAGCTCCCTGGTTCAAGAAGTCACTGAAAAACACATCGGTTGTTGATGGCGAGCCAGTGAGATTTACAGTTAAAATTACTGGAGAACCGAAACCCGAAGTTACATGGTGGTTTGAGGGGGAAATGTTGCAGGACTCTGAGGACTATCAGTATATTGAAAGAGGAGAAACCTATTGCCTTTACTTGCCAGAAACCTTCCCAGAAGATGAAGGGGAATATATGTGTAAAGCAGTCAACAACAGAGGCACATCTGCTAGCACCTGCATTCTCACCATTGAAAGTAAGAGTTAGCGTTTTAATTTGCTCAATTCTCAAATACTCCTCTTGCATCTTTCCTGTTATAAAAATCTAATTATCTGTTTCTCTTCACTCTTATTTTCTAGCTGATGACTACTAATACTCTACTTTAGCTGGAATCTTTCTTCCCCTCAAAACTTTCTTACTGCATCATCTCTTTCTGTGATGGGGCCAACTAAAGAGAGCAAGGACATGCATTGATTTGTCATTCCTGCATCAGATAGTAACAGCCTTCAAATTGCGAGTGTCCAGGTTCCTTGCTCAATACAAAAAATAGTATTGAAGGCTAAAAAGAAGGAATCCGTGTATGAAAGATCAACTAAAGGAAAAAGCTGAGTTATAATAGTGCTCCCACATTTGAAGACCAACTGTTGCGTAATAGTATAAAGCTAAAATACACAGTCTGGAAGCTTGTGCAGTAGCGTAAATCTATTGGTATATTCTGCATGAACACTGAATATTTAAGCTGTTTTACTTTAACCCAGAGGCACTGAACTGGCAAAAGGAAATACTTATTGATGATTTTCAAAAACCCCAGTGTACTATTTTTAAAGAATAAAAGATGATGTAACTGCTCACTTTTGTTGTTTTGTTTTAAAGAGCATTAGTTCTTCTGTTTCAAAATGAGCTTGCATTTAAACTTACGCTCTTATCAACCTGTGCAGTTGATAATCCAAAAGCACAACAATCTCAGAAAGGCTTGGATTGGTCTTTATAGTACCAACATTTGCTTGTAAAATTTCTTATTTTTCATTGCTCAAATGATACAGGAACAGTTGGTGACAAATATGAGCCCATCATAGCTAATGTTGGTAGGAAGCAAGCCTTAAGAAAAGTATTTTCAGGAAGTGCCTAGCTTCTCGAGCTTTGTTCTCTCAATGCAATGCATTTATTGCTGCATCTCTTAACATTGTCTTCTTAAGGCTACTGTACTCTTTTTCTCTAAGACCTCTTGATATCCACACTAATGTCATTGTGCTAACATCATCTGATTGCTCAGTTTAAGCTTCTGTAGGAATAATTTTACAAACAATAGTCACATTTTAAACTAAAGAACAAGTGTATAAGCCTTACACAAAGACAAGGTAAGCTGCAGCAAATTGTGATTTTTTTCAAAAAGAAATTTTCCTGTGTTTTAATCTGCTGCTTTTTGTACAGTTATGTATTGCAAGTCACTCTTTTGCCTTAATAAAATAGTTACAAATTCAGAAACATCTTGAAAAAAATGGTAGTGAGCTGCATGATGCTTTGAATGATAATTATCCTAACAGCCATATAAATACATTTTACTTCATTTCATGTGGGTGATGTTCATTCACAGAAGTACTAGTTGCTGCAATATCTTTCCTCTGAAGCTGTTATTTCAAACTAACGAAGGCAGAGATAGGAGCATAAAAAAGACAAATACATTGCTATTATTATCCATCAGTTTACATTTATTGAGGAAAAACCATACAAAAAACATTATACAGTTAACGTGTACCCATATTACATACAATGTCAATGCAAGCTCAAAACCACATTTTTGTAAAGCATTCAATTTACCTCAAGTCCAAGCTGCATCTCCCTAAGACACTGTTCCCATCACAGTTGCCTTTTAAAGCCAATCTTCTTTTTACACACGGGTAGTTTCTGCAGAGAACACTTTTCTCAGGACGAAAAGGCATTTCACATGCACGCAAGAGAAATATTTGTGCATACATACGAGTTTTATAAGCTATTACTAGGGAAGAGGGAATCCTGTCAACTGTATGCTTTCTGAAAAGCCCAGGCCTCCCTTCCTCCCCCCACTTCCAGAAAAAAGCAAAATAAAAAGCTTTTAGCATGCAATGGAAAACTTAAAAATTACTTTGGAAGAAAAACAGGGGAGAAACAATTTCTATCATCCAATAAAATACCACTAGTAAGAAGAGGAAATATTTCAAGATAGGCTGTGCAAGTGAATAATGAACCTGTCTGCCTGGACAACTTAAATACATGACTTATGATCATGCTAGACTGAAGATTATCCACCTGACATTTCATTTCATGTCCTATTAAAGTACAGGCTGCAGAAAGTAATATGAAAATGCTTTTCCTACTTGGAACATTATGCTTCCTTTTTAAACTTCTTGTACTCTTCACGTTCTACTTAACTTGTGGGACTCTAATGGGGGGAAGGCGGGGAAAGCAGGAAACATTTAAAGACACCTTGTGGACACTTCCCTTACATTTCTAAGGAAGTCCAGTTATGTTCCTGGATGAGGAGAACCCCAATAATCTATTTTCTGTTCTCCTAAGAACTATAAGTTTGGAGACAGAGTTGAAAAATAAACACTATGCTTAGCACAAAATAGCATGTCTGTAGGCCCAGCAGTGAGAAAGCTGGAAGTCAATACACCTCAAACGCTACACACAAGAACATTTCATCTTCCACACACTAACAACATTCCAATAAACTGGCTCCTTCTCCATCTCCTCCCACTGGCTAAATTTACAATTGAAAGACTTTTAAGGTATTTTAGCAACAACAGTTATCATGTAAAAGGAAGTGAACAAATGACTCACCCCAACACTAAATTCACAGTATCAAAAATCCAAATGGTACACTCCTAACCTTTTCTCACATCAAAAATGAAGTTACATATTAAACTACATATTAAACTAAGATGAAATATTAAGTGGCTTGAAAAACTGAAGCACAACTATTAATTTAGTTCAAAAAAAATCAATATATCTAAGCTTGGCTGTTTAGAATAATATAAATTAAAATAGATGGTTTATGTTATTAAATCACAGTTTAAAAAACTTAACAGATTATGGAACATTTATGGTCAAACAAATAATACTTTAAAGAATGAAAAGTGATCAAAACAAAAATTATACCCTACACCATTATGTATGGGATACATTTCAAATCTGTTACGTTTTTGCCAATTTTACCTTCTACATGGAGCCCTTCTATGGTCCATGCTCATCGGCTCACCAATGGCATACACTCAAAGGATTCCTCTTTACTGGTAGTAACTATCTCAGGACCTGATTCTATGAGCTATGATTTGGTGCTTGCAGCATCTTCAGCACTGTGTGTGAAAATGAAGGCAGCATTTTTGAATATTTTTCTTTGATGTACAGATAAGCAGGACTTTTGAAAGAGGAGCAGCATGTTTCAGAAACAGAATAATCAACAAAAAACCAAATAGATGCTGCTTTACTTTAAGCTAAAAAAAAAAAAAAAAAAAAAAAAACAAACAACAAAATCCAGAAACAAAAAACCTGTACCAGACCATCTATAAAACATACAAACATTTTAAACTATCAAAATATACAGCAATTCAGTTAAAGTATCAAGAAACAGGATACACTGACTGCTATATAGATAAAAATATTATTTGCTATACTGTTAACATTTAATTGGTGCACATGCTTTTTCAGTTAAAATATACTAATCTCTGAAACTCCAGAATCTGCTTCCCTACCATGTCAAGTATGAATAAGCAAACTAAGTTATCTAAAAATACCACTAACACACTATAACTTTAAGACAAGTTATCAAGTTCAGTGATAACAACAGGAAGTCATATTCTTTATATTTAGCTCTTACGGGTTTCACCTGGGAATAGTGCCCTATTATAAAAAAAGCATTTGTGAAGGCTGTTGACATTTCTAACCACAGTAATTCCTGTATATTTTTAAAGGTTTTGATTCTTTAATTGCAACAATTAGCTATTTGAGGAAAAATAACAAAAATTACTTATTCTGATCAAGTTTAATTACTGCAATCTACTCATCTTTTCTAAAAAAAGAAAAAAAAAAAAAAGAGATACATATTTACCTAGAAATATAAACAGTTGTTTAAAAACTTAAAAGACTTTCCACTAGAAATGGAACCGTGAGTAACAATGCATTTGGGGAAGCAGCAGATTGCTTTTCAATACACAACCACAAAGATCTCACAGGGACAACATTAATGTACTGAAATATATTAATTTATATACTTCCTTAGGTTGTGCTTACCTGTTGCTTTTTTGCAGCAGAACCTAAGGTGGAAGGTCTGGGAAGGCACTGTGAAGTATAAATAATTGCACTGTTTGCAATTAATAAAGATTTTATACCTTAAATGAATCAAAATCAACAGCCTCCATTTTGTGAATGATAAAGAATCCAGTGAATTTAAATTTGCTCAGTTTAGTACATAATAAATGCACCATTCTATAAGGTTATCTACAAAATACCATGCAAAATATCTGAACTATTAAACTTCATACCCTACACTGAAAAGAGCAAATACTTTCCTAGCCTTTTTTAAGCTACCAGAATAACTCTTCCTTTTAAAAGGGATAAAAATAATTCCTTCTATTTCTACAGCACAATACATACATTGCTAATTACCTGAATAAACTACTTCAATTTTCAAGCCTTAACTTTTACTTCTCTGTGCAGCCACCCTAAAAAAATTTAGTCTCAAAGCAACAATATGGTGTTCCAAAAGATAAAGCAAGTAACAGTTATAGAATTATTTAAAAACATACCTACATCACTACATATCTGCAAACTCTCTGAAGATAAAGACAACTTCTGTCTAACAAGTGGTTCCAAAGACTTCAATGTTACGATATGCATACTTTTAAAACACTGAACAATACAGCTGTCTCAGGAGTACTGATGAAAAAAAACTATTACTCGGATAAACAGAAACATGATTTTCTTTAGCTATTGCTAAACGTTTCTGGAATACTTACCCACAAAGCTCATATTATGTGTATGTATATATATACGCAAACCTATGTTTCTGAATTAAGAAGCAATTATGATTTCCTAAGATATCAGCACTGTATTCCAACATAATAGTCACACAAGTATGGCATTTTCATTATGTGGAACATTGACAAAAAGATACTGTTGCAGTTCATCAATTTGTCATTCTGATGTACTTACAGTGCAATGCTCCTTGAAGGAACAATCAAGGATGATACACAGCCCAGTCCTCCTCACCCCTATAGAGCTAGTTCTATACTGGCTGGATCAAACCTGCACTTCAACAGACAATGGCAAGACAGACTGTATTGCATGTAGTCTAATATATGCAAAGAGCCAATAAATATGCAAAGAGCAAACATAGGATTTCAAGAGAATCAGATTTTTAGTATGAGCATTAGAGCAACAAGAAGTTTCAAGTATATATAAAAAAAATAATCAATTGTTTCAAATACTTGAGTATTTACAAAAAACAGGAGTTATCTGCTCTGCAGGAAGTTTTCAACCACTCCCCACCACTCAAACAAAACAGCGTTTTAAGGACAGATGCAATTTTTGTAACTACTATGCATACCACATTGACTTTTCTACACTGAATTTTGAACTGGACTACTTTAAACTGAAGGCTTAAGCACATTACACTTAAAATAAATTTTATAACTAGTCTGAAAAAATCCATAAAATAGTTATGCAGGAACAGTTTTGAAGTATTCAATTAAGAACAAAAGTTATCTGTTATAGCAGCTGCACAGGTCTGAAACAGTGGTCATGTATAAAAGGAAATTTCACTGTTAATGCAATGGAAGTATGCCAAAAGATCACCTTCTTAAACACATGCAGTTTTAATCAAATAGAAAGAAAATTAAGGTATCAAGATTACTGGTGCTAGGCAGCAAAATACAATGAATGAAAGAGATCCTCCATCTACAACTATTCTGCAAGAGGGGAAAAACATGCTAATGACAAGTTTTAAACTCAACAAGATTTCATGGGGGGGGAAAAAAAAAAAAATCTCATTTGTGTACAGGTACCTTGATTCAGCGTTGCAAATCAATCCTACAATTCTTTATATACCCACATATCCAACTTACCGACACAGGAGGTTTCATATTATTTATTGTAAAGCACAAAACAGGCATTTTAAAAGTGATAAAGTATACATTGAAAAAGTACATTTATATCACAAAGCATTGACCACATAATTGCAAATACATTTGCTGGAATGTGTACATCTACACTAATACTAAAAACAAACCATTTTTCATTTCTACACAGAAATATTACCTCCTATCAGTAGTGATAGATATTTTGTACATTTTCAAAAACACTATTTTTTTAACCAAACAAAATTAAGATCTTCATCAAGGCGTCTGCATCCATACATTTAACAAAGGTTTTTTCCCCCACACAATGAAGCAAATACTGTATTGTCCACTTCTTATTATTGGCCCTGTGCAGAAGAGATACATAAGAGATACACAAAAAGTTAAAGAAAATCCTTTAAATCGAGCTAACTCAGGAGTGAAGCCTTTAAGAAAGAAAAATTGGTTAATGTAAATGGTGGCGGCTTCTTGCATGGTTTTCAAAACCCTGGGAGGAGAAAGTTTTTCTTTTTTTAAAAAAAACAAAACATAATCACCAGACATATAGATAGATACAGAACTCAAGTTAACAGGTAAACACAGTCATCTATTAATTATTGATAGTTATTTTGCTAGAAAAAAAGATGCATACTCCAAAGGTAACAAAGCAGGAGACATGCAAGAAAATATCTACAACCACTGAAACGGAAGCCAGCCAAAAAACACTTAAAAGTTTATACCTGTGGTGCTGGAGGATGTTGTGGCATTCCCTGTGGACTTGTCTGGGCATAATACGCTGCCTGTTGCCTGTAGTACTCAGCCCACGCCGCACTGTAGTCTGGCTGACCGCCTGGCGGGGCCCCAGCAGGGGCAGGAACTGCTTGACCTACAAGTAATTCAAATTATAGAGCTTTGTTCTTGCAATAGAAATCAAAAAATTCCAAAACTTTGCTGCGTAACAGACATCATCTAGCTTCTTGCAATTTTCCTTCAAGGCTTTTGAATAATGGTGTGGCTGCTTTTGGTTTTTTTCACCTAACCACTCATCCTATTATTTTAATATAATGATTCCCATGTAAAGCAAAATTGAAAAACTGTAAGGATGTTTTTTTCACCTCTTGAATCATGTTCCGGAGCAAAAGTCTTTAAAGCCTGATGACCTAAACAACCAGTAGCATCTAAACTAAAACAGAGGTCAACAGGCAAGATTATTTTTTGTAATCCACCTAGACTGACTTTATCTTATTGTACAGACTGCCTTAATTAATTCACCAGATGCCAGTTCATTCATTCCCCCAGTTTTGGCCTCCTTAATGTCAATTGCTAGGTTATTGCAGATTATATTTTTCAAAGAGGGCATTAACCTTTGTAAACATTTATTCCACCACAAGAATATAGTTCTGAATCTTCTCCTTCCAACCTTTGCTTAAGTTTTGTTCCTCTAGAAGTAACAGCACGTATACACTCATACACACACACTCTCCCAGACTTACAGCTGAGAACTACTGGTCCTTCCAACAAAACCAACTGACAACTTAAAACTCTGTAAAGGCAATAGACTAATATACAAGGACTCTGTAGTGTCAACTTTTTAGGACCTCAGTCCAAGGAAGGTTTGTCAGACATCTTTACTTCATTTTCCCCTTACTTCAGAAACATCAAGCGCACTCCACTTATTGCCACCTTCTTCACTATTTTTTATCTGAAAGGTGTTCTTGCAATTACCGCTACAGAATGTACTTGACTATAGGCAGACCACCACTCTGTCCTCTATCCAATCATCTTGCACGCATCCAGACAGACGGGTTTTATATGGAGTGCTTCATTTTAAGTTTCTTGAACTTCCAAAACAGAAGAACTATTACTACTGTGACATGACATTTTTGTGATCTATATTCTTAAAGGGTTATTTCTTCAAATCAAAGTTTTACAGTCAGAAGAATTAGGATACTACGAGAAAACCTCCCCAGGTTTTTTTCTAGGATATAAGAAAAAAAAAAACCTGAACCACCACAACAAAACACGACACTCAATTACACTACATCAAATAAATCCAAGCAAAATGCAAGCTTGCACCCCATACAATTCCATGTGCACCTCATCTTCTGCTATCAAGAAAAAGGGGCAGCTTCCACACGACAAGGGCTGAAAGTTTTCAATCCTACCTTAAGCCACCTCATGTTTTATTTGGATACAAGACCACTCAGCAACCTTGTGGGGAACATGAGTATCAAAGATTCTAGCCGTTTTCTAGGGTGTCAGACAGAAGGTCGGGACTGTCGAAAAACTTACCTAAATTTCTTCAGATCTTAAAGGCAGAAACCACAGTTTACAATTTACCGTGACTCACAATTTACACTTCTGATCAATTACTTTAACCAAAATTATTTTTAATATGGTTACAAATTATCCCAGGATACACTTTTTGCAAGTTCACTGAGATAATAATTCTATTTACAAATTATTTTAGTTACATCATAGCTGTCAGCACAGCTGAATGGCAAAGCTAAGGCATTTTTTGTGCATTATGACCCAAGAATCTTCTGACATTCAGCCAGCTGTCCCAAGGCAGTGCTGAAATTCAAATAATAAAATTCAAATAATAAATCAAATATAGAAAGTTTAACATCTACTGAAACATGTCAAACTGGACTTCTGTCCTGAAATGGGTTAGT
Organism: Numenius arquata; assembly: GCF_964106895.1. Classification (NCBI taxonomy): domain Eukaryota; kingdom Metazoa; phylum Chordata; class Aves; order Charadriiformes; family Scolopacidae; genus Numenius; species Numenius arquata. Next base: position 48,791,378 of record NC_133583.1, on the reverse strand, counting down.
AAAAATTCGAAGTATTTTAGCTGCAGCATTTCCCTAACAAGTACTGCAAGTAATTCTGAACCTACACACGGAATTCAGGAGCTTAGTCAAAACTTCCTTTCAGAACTGCACTGAAACAGTACATGCCCATGTACGTACAGATTCAAATGGAGCACTAACAAACAAGGTTGAAAAACTACATACAAAGGAAATAGAAGAAACGCAAATACCTCCCCATTAAGGAAGATTAAGAAAGAAAATGCCAGCTGATTCTACAGTTCCACTACTCAAATCATGAAGGCTGATTCTAGTAAGAGAAAAACTTTCTTTGTCCTCTTTGCCATTACAACGCTGAGGAATCATTAAAGAACAGTTCTACTGTTTTATTATGGAACCCCTTAGTTATAAATCGAGCTCACAATATAGTGGAATTATTTTAAATAACAAACTTACAAAGTCCTGTGGTGATATACAGATAATTTACTAAAATATGACTTCATGTTTAGAGGGAACTGCTACCCTTGGGAAATTTTTGAGGCCCAGTTAATGCATATAATTATTTTAGCTCTTTTTCTCTATTTCTTTCATCTATAGGTCTTCAAAAAGCTAAACTGTTGTCTTGTTACCTGGCAAGACTCGAGGGAAATTTAAAACAAGTGTTCTGAATTTATTAAGTAGGGTACCAAGAAAATACATTTCTGTGTCACCTACAAGATCCATGTACAGTAGCTTTCCAGAGTGTATGAGTAATTTTACTATTGCATTTGATACTCATAGCTATAGCCCCTGACCAAATCAGGAATCTGAAGAAGGAGATGGACTTTGCCACTATATTTGCAAGCTGGAAAACAAAGTTATTTTCAAGTACACTGAAAATAATAGGAAAGAGTTCTCTGTGATTAGCCAAGTTGTACCACACCAGTAGGAAGTCACTTTGGAAAACAGCATTATGGTTTTGATAGGAATATTCAGGAGTGCTTTGGAGTTTTCAGATCACTCATACTTAAAGTATGGGAAAATCCAGAGCACCAGTTACAGTATCGCATCCAACTTGCTCAGCTCAGTACTGTCACCCTCAGAAGCTTGCCACAGGGGTTACCCAAGTAGCTCTCTTCAGCAGGAAAAATAAAACTGCTTGGGCTTAGCAAGCCCCAAGTTTCAGTTCAGTTCTTCAAAAGAGCTCTTTGTGTAATTATCTGTGCTGTGAAAAATCTGAAAGAAGAGTTAAAGAGTGCCTTGTAACTCCTAACATCCCCCTTTTTACAAGTTAATGGGGACCACAGCATTACAGTACTATAGGAAGCACAAACAGTAGTAGCTGTATTTGAGAGCCCAGAGACTACAAGAACTTGCTGATGGAGAGCCTTCCTGTTTGTCACGTCTTTTACTAGGTCTTAACATTGTTGTTAAGGAGATGGGGAAAAACACCTCCGTTTAGCACTAAATCAAGTCTAAGTGAATGCTCTGCCCTTCAATGTCATTTGGTCAGTTGTTCCTCTTTCTTAAGTGGATCTTAAGAGAAATGGCATCTTCCATATCAAGATTTTCAGCATCAAGATTTTCAACATGCTGAAGAAGCAAAAGTTCTCATTATTTACACAGTAAAGTTATACATGTCCAGACATCAAGAGTTCTCCTCCAACCAACTAACTCAATTTGAACCAAAAAGAAATGAAGACCAGAACTGGTCATCTGTTTTTCCCCTTCTTTGACTGTTGTCTTGGGATTTTTTTAAATTTTGCATTTTAAGAGCAATTCCTTACATCTCCCAGTGTCTATCTTTTTTGGATTCACAATCTTCTTTGGACTCGTTCCCAAAAATCTCTTATCACAACACCTTTTAACTTGCTACTATTTAATTACAGCAAATGCAAGACTAGTGCAACCCACACCTTGCTTTCCAGAGACAGGAAATCAGAAAGATGGCAGAGCCCCGGCCAACAAATTGTTCTTAAAAAGGCAGTGAAAAAAACCCCACAACTTTGCATTGAAGAACGCAAGCTGAACAAACAGACAGTAAATTGGAAAAAAAAATTAGTTAAACAAAACAGGAAAACGGAAAGGCCCATCACATCTTTAAAATCATGTGTTTGGGAGTTCTGTTGCGATTTTCTTAAGTCTGATACACAATTCTTGAAGTAAATCATCATATATTTTCTGTTTCATTTCATCACTTATGCTGTGCCAAAATAGAGAAGAATAAAGGTAGTTATGTCTTAGCAAATAATTTGAGATCAACCTGGTAGAAGGTTGGTAAGAGGAATTAAACATGCTATTAACCTTGACTCCAAATGCTTCTTAATATTCCATGAGAAAATGGGGTACAGTTGGCAGAGGGCAAAAAACTCACAAAACCCTCCTACTCACTGAAACAAAAAATCCAAACTTGATGCTGCTCTATGGTCAAACAGAGATACCAGGGAAAGCACTGGCATTCAAAAGCCCACTAGTCTTCAAGACACAAATCTGTATCAACTACAATATCTGTGGGAGGACACTGTGGACAAAATACTGACCTGTAAGACATTCTCATGATTTAAAAGATAAGAGCACCTTCTGCCAACACATCGAGACTCCATATTCTTTCCTTACTCAGTAATTGATGGAATTATCAACTTAACAAGCAAATACATTTCAGTTTTGTAAGTCAGCTCAAGCAAAATATTTCAAAAAAGCTAGCAACAACATATAATCTGCAGTTTAAACACAGCTCTTTAGTGCTGCAAAGAAAATACTATTTAAAAAAAGGGCATGATATAAATGAAAGCCAGTTATGATGCTTCAATAACCTGTAACACAGAAAGCAAGCTATAAGAGAAAAAAACATCTGTAATCTTGAAAGCAGTAGAGAACAACTACCAAACAAGACAAACAGAAGCTTCATGAAGTAGATCAAGGTTGAACTCCAAAACTTATGAAGTATACTTCAAGAATACTCAGACTGAAGTACTTAAAATATGTTGTTTCCCAATGATCAAATATAGACATCTCAATAGGTATGAAGTATTTTTGCAAACCTAATGACTAGCATGAGTACAAGTAAACGCCTTTAATGTAACACAAACTTTTAAGTCTGTTTTTCTGCAGGGTTCAGGGCCTCTAGCAGTAAACGGTTCAGAAGACACATGGACTATGCATTTTTTTTGGGGGGGGGGTAAAAACCCATCTCAAACAAGACTCTCAAGTCTCCTAAAACATTCTACTATGCAAGAACAGAAAAAAAACACCTGCATACATACCCATTTTTTTGTAGTACTCCTCCCAGGCCTTGGTATAGTCAACCTGCCCTGCTGGTGCTGGATTTGGTTGATCTCCTGAATTAGATTAGTCAAAATAAAACACTGGGTTTTGTTTCATACACAGAACGATTTACAAAGCATCTGCTGAATTCAGTAACAATCCCGAATAACATCACTCAAATCTGACACTATAAACCTATGCGGTACAAGCTATAACAAATATAAACAATTAGAGAAGATACTACAAAGAGACAAGAAACTGTTTCGTGTTCAGCATGTTTTCAAGATTTGGGAAGGGCACAACACTCCCAGTACAAAATACTACCTACAATTAAAGTGGTAAGCCTCATCCAGGCACAACAATTACACTAATACAACCAAGTACTACAATTTTAATTGTCTTAAAACCACTGGAAGTGATGTAACTGTTTAAAGCAGATGACAATCAACAGGTTGGCTCATTCCATTGTTACTTATGACTGACCGCATTATGTAGACGTAATTAAAGTCAGCCCAAGTTGCTGCAAAATTCTCTTTGAGGTATGTTACAAGATAAATACATTACCCTTATTACTGCTGAAAATAAGAAAAGCAATATTGAAGGTTGTAAGCAGTTTTCCAGCAAAACTGGCTGTCTTGCAATAAGTTTACCCAATATATGAAGACAACAATAAAAAATAATGGGACATCTACATCCCCAGCAATGAGAAATTTATCCATTTTAGTTTTAACAGCTACCTTGTCCATTAGTTTGCGTTGTAGCTGGTCCACCTGGAGGGGCTGCAGGTGGTGGCTGTGCTTGCTGCTGATAGTAGTGAGCATAATAAGCTGCCCACGCTGCTGAATTGGGATCTGTTCCTGGCTTACCTATGAAAGCAAAACATAAGGATTTATAAAAGTAGCATGAACAGAATGCTGTCCTCAACTAACCCTGTCCTGAGTACTTATATTTTTCCTCCAAGAAAAAAATCCATCTCCACCAAATGACCATATACATCCTGTAAGTGTCTTTTCTTTCCAACACAAACTTATGATCAGGTTTCAGACAAGCGTATTGTAGGAAGTATACTTTCATAGGACTGACAAAATCATTCTAGAACCCTTACTACTACAATGTCACTTAGTCATTTTTAAATACGAAAAAGAGAAACAGATTTTCAACTTTAAACAAACGGCCATATTACTAAATGGTAGAAACATTGAATCATTCTACCACCAAACAATTTCAGTGGTTTCACTCTTGTTATAACCTCACACTAATGACACTGGCACAGGCGGAGGAGGCATGCCAAACACATATTTCTGAAACGAAGAATACAAATCTCACTAGGTATTTGCAATGCTTGTCAGCTGACCTTTAAGGTAACAGTAAAATACAAAAACAGATAGTATTTTAAGAACCTGAATCCCCATACAGGGCTATAAAGCATCACTGTTTACTTACAGCTTTTTAGAATAATAAATATCAGCAACATTGCATCTTCTGCAGCTATGTCCATGCTTTCCTTATTTTTAACTACATCTAGGTAGGCCAACGATGCTGCATCCTAGAGTCTTATTTCTCTGTTTTTCACACACAGCCTTTAGGAATGGCTTATTCTTGCTGAATCAGAGATTGATTACATTACCAGATTAGCAATCCAGAAAAACCGCAAATCTACTATTAGAGAACATAATTTTCTATAACACAACCAGCATCCTTTAACATTATTTGCATCCTTAAAGAATAAAAATATCCACAAATAAATGCAGCCAGGTGAGGGGAGAACTTCATGTAAGGACAGACACAACTGATACTTTAGAGTAACTACACATGGAAATTGAATTATATTCCTCCTGAAACGCAAAATAGGTAAGGGAGCGACTAATGGAAGAGAAAGAAGAAATACCCTGAAAAACACATTCAGGGAGAAGAAATCCACTACACATTTCTTGCAGTATTTCATTTAGCACTTAAGTCAGATGTAACCACTTTAAATGCACACAGTAATATCAGCATATAGAAAACCATGTTAACACGCCATTTCCTTTTAAAATTACACTGCTTCCATCAACAATAGTGCATTTAAACTAACATGTACTATATTCTAAGGTTACCTGCAAATATCAAACAAGCCATTGGTTGGTTGCCCCCCCTCTTTCCCCTTAGTAGCTACTTCTCTAGAATAGAAGAACACAGAGCAGGACTCAAATTTCCAAAGAAATCTGACTGTAGTAACTAGCTCCACTTTCACATGACAGGAGGTAACCACGGTTCTGGAGAAAGATTTTTTTTTTTCTCTGAAAAAAATACTAAAATAATCCATTTATTACACTGAAATGAGCAACTAAGTGGACGACTGTACAAAATTAATCCAAAGAAATGCTAGTCAAAAAAACCACCAACTGCAATTGCGTATAGGAAAACTTACTAGATTGAAAGGAGTATTCACCCAAAAAATTGTTATAAAATCATCAAGATGACATCAAGGTGAGTATTCACCATTTTTCTTACAGGTCTTTATAAACTATAAAAAATGAAAAGGCAGCATGAAAAAGGCTGTAACATTTTGGCAGTGGATTTGGAGTAAATGACACTTTTGGTATGCTGAGACTTCGAGTCAAGGCACTGCGAATCATTCATTTTAAATAATGACAATAGGCATTTTTAAATACTAAACTGAATGCATGCAGAGCTACCTTTTATAAAAGTTAAGGAAATTAAACCAGAGATGGTTCTTTGCCAAGAAAGGATATATAAAAGACTTGAACATAATAGAACTCTCCATAGATTGTAACATCCTCCGAAGCCATCTCCTTTTTCACTAACGAAACTTGTGTCAGGACCAGTGGCTATCAGAAAATATTCCATTTATAACAAGAACAAACTTGAGATCTTTTGGCTGAAGTTCTGAAGAAGGTCTACCTCAAACAAATGAGGTACAAGTGACTCAAGCATCTAGCCTTACCATGCCTTCTGTGACTGCAGTTCCGTTTCCCCATATGCTCTAGTCCAACCAAAGGATGTAACTTAAAGAAAAGCAGGATACTAGACCTTCGGGAAGTTGTAATTAAGTAAAAACTCCCAGTCTTCACAAAGACAAACAGATATAGAAGAAACAGATTCTACAAATATGGATTTCAGAAGAAAATGCAAAACTATCATAAGCAAAAGCTCAACACATATTCCTAACTAGTTTTACTGTATCAACAGCAGTTCAACAGAAGCTTAACCACTCAAAAATGGCTGAACAAAATACATTTGTATCAGACTCTGAGAAGCAATCCTCATAAAGATCACCAAAAGCTGGAAATACCTAATATAGCAGAAACTGTGCAAAGTCAGGATCAGTGAGATTGTATTTTATTTTAAACAGCGCCCCTTACAAAGTAATTGACTATTAGGGAAAGAAAACACATCCTCAAACAACTTTATGTAAAAACATCCACTGTAAGAAAGATTAACTGTTTTGCAAAAAATCAGTTAACTAGGAGTCTTGCAAAAAGTATCATAAACTGGGATGTAGTATCAATAATGTTTAGTAAAGAAACACATTCCAACTGTAACAACTGAATTTCAACATCTCACAAGCAACACATAGGAAGTTTAAAACATACATAAACTGACAATCGTAAAGAAAAGTCCAAAGAATAGCTTTTTCACATTTACCAGTGTTAACACAAATGAATTGCGAAACATACACACTTGTAAGGAGAAAACTGATGTACTTAAAGTATATCCTCACTACGGCATTACCGTCATGCTTCTTACCTGGATCTGGTGGATTTGGTGGCTGCCAGTGCGGGTAAGCATTTCCCCATCCTTGTGGAGCATACGGAGCTGGAGGACCACTATAAAAGATCAAATCATACACACACAGTGAAAGCCAGCCCCAGGTCACCCTCCAAAGAAGGAAGCCAGCTGAAGCAATACTTACTGAGGTGCTGGGCCAGGAGGCCCTGGATTATAAGGAGCTGGGTTATATGGTCCCATGGGAGCACCAGGACCTGGTGGCCCAGGAGGTCCATGTGGGCCAGGAACAACACCATGGGGTCCATGGGGAACAGGTGGACCCAATGGATTTACTGGACCCTGTAACAAGAGTGGCACACAGGTGAAAATAAACCTTGAAGTTCTTAATTTTCCAGCAGTTTAGAAGCGTAAATCCTAACACCTAAAATAATATAATCTAAAAGGTTTGATTGTTTCTAAATAAAGACATTTCCTTGGAGAAAATAAATGTCTTTCTGAAGATTAATTAAGCTTATGGCTAGTTAAAGAAGTTTTTACCTGTAAAAAAACAGGTAATAAATTTGATTACATGCATACACATGCAAACAGAAGTGCAGTAAATTTACAGCATGTAAACTTGGATTAAAACTCAACCTAAACATGCCGAGACTGAAAAACTAAACACAGTTTAGTAGCTTTACCTATATCAAGGATAACTTTGAAGTCAAAATTTTCATTATGCACAAAGTGTGCATCTTCAAGAACACAATATTAAAAAACACACTGTATTACACTAAAGAAATCAACTGTTTATTTCCATTTCAAGTTTTTGCTGCTTTTATATTACTTTAAACCCAGATTACCATTCATTATTGTCAATATATTATCTGATTAAGCAATTTGGAAGTGAAATGGAAGTCTCCACAAAGGAGACACTTCTTATTCTGTTTAGTTATAATAGTAAACCAAAATACACTCACTCCAATCTTTTCTTCAATAAGTTGTCGTGCATAATCTATTTGCTGGGGTGTTCCACGGATAGTAAACATCTTCATGTTTGGATCCGCGTTAGGTGGAGGATTTCTTTGAAGTTCTATTCTAGCACCAGACTGCTGGCTTATGCTTTTAATAGTTTCACCACCTACAATGCAACAGAGAGCTTTTATGATGTGCATTAAAGCAAAAATACTAAGATTCAAATCAGAGAAAGTCAACTGCATGGAAGCTGAAGACAGAGAAGCAAGACGACACCTATTCTTATGAGCCATAAAAAAACATTCTAACAATAATTTTAAAAAGCCTCTTCAGTGTAGTATAGAGCTTTGATTGCAGTAAACCAGTAAAAATAAATAATTTTTTAAATTAAAAGACCACAATACTGTTGCTCAGAAAGAACAGCAAAGAACTCCTACAATGTTGCCTGGATTTTTTCCATTCATGTACAGATATAAGATTAGACACGAATAACAACCGATACCCACAGTTATCAGTAAATACAACCTTAAAGCCTAACCTCCCTATAAAGCAGTAAGCAAGCACGCATTACAAAAAAACCCCCGAAAGTTGACCAGATGGTAAAGTCCACAGGTTTTGTAGTGCACTAAAACCAGAAAGTTAAGCTCCCTAAACTAGTTCTTCCTCTTACAGGATCCCGAGAAGTTAACTGTAACATTAACAGGCACAAAGTTTTCAAAACAGGGTCATTTGCCATTTAAATCAAAACAAAAAAGTCAATCAACCTTCGAGGTGAAGAACCGAACTATGTCAACCTATTTGTTGTGTCTGGAAAACACATTACAAACAAGAGATAAGGATAACCCAACTGTTTCATTCAGAAGCATACAGTAAATTATTTTTAAAAGAAAACTGTTTGAGAATTATTTTAATAAACACACACCTAAAAATTGTTACAGGATTCCACTGTAAAAGATCTTCACTGGAATACGTGAAATTTATTTTTAAGAGTTACAGATGCAGTAATACTAGGCTAATCAAGCAGCATCAAATGCAACTTAATTATAAGATACGTCATTTAATAATCTACCAAACACTACCCATGTAACTCAGTACTTACTACTTAAAAAAAAAAGCGGTTAAATAGATTGGTTCTTGACTTTTAAACTACTGGGATAGGTGGCTTTGATGAGGAAAATCTGATAAGAGTATTACAAGTGCTATGATTTAGCAGCATTATGTTGCTCTACTGTACGTGAAACTATTTGCAAAGGCTTCTCTTGAAACATCTCTCCAGTATGGCTATTTGTACAAATAGAAAAGCTGAGAGTATTTTTAACTACATACAGACACACATATATATAAGATATATTGCCTTTGCCAATGATTAATCCAGTTTTGCCAGTGGGAACAATAAAATTGAATTCCTGTAATCCACCAGGAGGCCCCATGTTCCAGTTGCCTTGGCCTCTACCCCTTCCTCGACCACCAGGTCCTGGTCCACCAGGGTTACCAGCCTGAAAAGAAAAAGCAACAAATCAGCACGTTCTATAAAAATAACTGCAAACAAATTATTAATGTCAGTTGGTTACATCACATCATTTGTCAAGAAAAACCTGATTTAATACTCAGATAGTTTCTCTAGTTAAAATATTATCTTTTCCAGAAGATCTACACTAAATTTTAAAAGATGTTCTGTACAGCTCTGTGTACAAAAGATGGAGGAAACAATATAGAAGAAAGCAGGTTTCACATGTACAAAGATACAATTTCTGTCTGCCTTCTGTAAACGAAGCAGTGGGCCTCATCTCAAAATAAGCACTTAAACTTTCAAACACCAATTACAACCAAAAGTAACAGCATACTGGTTATTAATACATCAGAAGAAGCAACTCTATAACCAGCCACATCAAGAACTGCCATGACTGCAAATCAGTATTATCGTTCTGACTCTTGCAAAACTGCAGCTGTAAAAGCAAACATTCATATTCCAGACTGAACTTTGAAGGAGATTCAAGTAACTCCATCAAATTATTTTCTTTAGTTACACACTAATTTTTAATATTTAAGTCTTTCCTAAAGTCTGGCAGGAGATTTTGAACAGTAAACAACATATTATCCAACCTGAACACTTCGAAGGAGATCTGTAATAATTTCTGCAGCATGCTGACATCTGTCAGGAGGCCCTGTGATCTGGGCTATTCTATCTGGAGTTGTTCCATCATCTGGAATGAAAATGAACTATTCGAGTATATGTAATCAGTAAATTTACATTAAGTTCACAAAAACTTACAGACATATTACCAACCTGGTTTAAATTGGATCCTAACACCAGCATCATTCTGTATCTTTTTTATCATCTCTCCATTTCTTCCAATTACAATACCTACAGCAAATCGTGGTATTGGAACCTTAAAGAGAAAAAAATATGTCAATTAAAGGGTCACATATTAGAATGGTAAACTAGGGCCAGCCCTACGCCACTTAAGGCATTTTGAAGCGTGAAACTTTTAAGATCAAGTAATAAGCCTAGCAAATATTGGAGAAAAGGATCAAAAAGAAGGAGATCCTATGCACCACAAGTTCTCACAATTCCAGCAGCTCCAGTGGACATTATGCTTCTCACAAAGAACAAAAGTTCTAATGGGCCTAAAATGCAGATTCTAGCAAGTGAAGTTTCAGCCTCACCTCTGACAAACAGTTAGAAGTTCATGACTTGCATAATAGGCAAATATTCTTCTGCAAAGGCCAAACTCCAATTTCTATAATGACATTATATACTTAGCCATAAAAATTATTTGCTTATTTGATAAAAACTCCAGCTAGCTGAAATAGTTCAGAACTGCTGGTAATGAAAAGTGAATGCTGTACACCATTCCAAGTCATAATTTCAGCAACGACTAAGTAATACTTACATGCCACAAGTACTTTTGGAATCTCGTTAATAGCTTTCAGCGACATTACCACGTATTACCAGCAGTGTTATCATTACATTTTAATGTTAACATCTCAAAATACAGGGAACAAGTTTTTCAACCATGCTTACGTCTATCCCTTCATTTCCTCCTATTCTTGACCCATATTCGTTGCGCACCTCTCTAAAGCCACCTTGATCACGAATTAACTCCAGCACCATTTCCTTGGCTTGCTAAAAAAAGAATGAAAGTTCATTTAGGTAATGCAACATCAGAATGGATTTTAAAATGCTCTGAAGTGTGAAGGGCTCCTTACTTGAACTTTATAAGGGTCTCCAGTTATCCTAAGCGGCTTGTCAGCACCAGTGTTCTGTGGACCATCTTGAATCATGACCATTTTCACACCTGCTCGCTCCTATTTGACAAAACACAGGTCAATAATCACTCAAATCCAAATTGGATATTACCACATGTTTGAAGGAAGATACATACATACCTGTAATTGTTTAATTGTCTCTCCACCTTTTCCAATAACTAATCCTGCTTTACTTGCTGGAATCATAATTTCTTGCACGGCATTTCCAGGTCCATCACCATGATGAAAGCCAGGTGCAGGTCTTCCCTTTTCAACTATCTGATCAAGTAATCTTTTTGCTGATCTGTTAAGAAAAAAATATACATTTATAAATACATTTGTTCCTACAAGTATCACTTGCCCACACCTATTCTGCTTGGAAATTTCTCATTTTTTCCGTCTGAAAAGTTTCTGCAGAAGAAATATAATTACTCTCACTAAGAAACATGAGGCAAACTCAGCAAGTCTGTAACAGTAACTTAAGAAACTAATTGCAAGATAATGTGGTAGACCTGAAACCACCCCAAATGTCAGAATACAAAAGGTGGTTCTTTATCAAACACAAGAAAAAGTTACCTCCTCAAACATGATCATTATCCCTGAATAGTTACACTGATCAAACCACAGTACAGAACAAAATATGGAAACCTTGTCCTTTAAAACATTTGTAAAAAATCTGTGTGAATTAGGGTAAATTGTAACAGTTTCAAATCTTCTTTCTAGTGCATTAAATTTTTTTTTTTAAAAATCACCAAATCTTTTTCTAACTTTGCTTAATTTCAGTAGTAATTGAGGTAACACCTTATTTAGCAGTAATTTTTCTTTAAACTTTTAACAGCCAATCTTAAGGCAAATCTATTTTATGATAGCTGCTGCTTGATTCAGCATGCAAAGTTATAACATTTGCACTTGTAACCATTACCAGCATAGCGGACAAAAGCAAGTACATGTTCACCACACACGTAAGTCAGCTGCCATCAGAGTTAAACCATGATTACAGTACTGACATTAGTTAAAAACTCTTCCCTCTAATGTGTGAGTAGAATAAACTGTAATTAGAAAGAAAATTCCCATAAAGAAATTACTTCATTAACAGCAGTGGCTTGGCTGCAACATAAGAGGAGAATGCCATCCTACTTTCCCAGAGGAAAACACGTAGCTACAGGCCTTACCCGCAAACATGAAATGGAAGCAGCTAACATGAGTGAGGTAATACCAAATATACTACCACATTTATGATGTTTCCCAGCAAAGCCCGCCTAAGTCAGTCTTCAAGAGGTTATATGACCTCTGTGACAGTAAAAACCCCCAGCATTTTCATTGCTATCATCCTCTTCCCTGAACGCAGGACAATAAAAGTTAACTTTGCTGACAGGTATTACACAGATGTTGCTTCTGTAACTTTTGGTATACATTGATTTATACCACAGACATTTAAGAACTCTGATGAGCTGGGCTTTGAGGAACTCTTCCTCTTACACATTACTGATCTTCCACATTTTCCCTGTGATCTTCCAATTTATGGTTAATAAAGTTTCTTTTTAGCACACATTAGTTACAGTTAGTATCCATTTACACATTTCATTCTCAAGCTGAAATCAGTGCATGCTTAGGTAAGTATTATTTACAACAAGATTTGGACTTGAAAAAGTTAAAGTTCCGTATTTTTGTCTTAACATTCCAAGTATGTTGAGGGACCTGACTGCAAGTTCAGGGCCTTTTTTCTTATGTATACATTTAATTGTCACCAGACTGCCTCTTCAATAGAGGAAAAACAGTACTATAAACATACTATCTAAATATTATATTTAGATCTAAAAAATGAAATGTATTGCACAATTAAATATGAACACATGGAATTTGTTTTACTTACTGAACAGACTCTGGTGTTCCAGTTAGCATACAAGATCTTTCAGGCAGGCCTCCACTATCTACGGTCACAAAATAAAACTGAGTTAGTGGTACTGTTAAGCCAGAGATTATGAAATTAAACATAATATACAAATTACTGAAACTTCACTGAAGTAGAATAATCAGTGTATCACAATATTCTGCATTTGTTTAGATCACGATAATCGTAATTAGCACAAAACATTAAAATATACCTTAAATGAAGGTTCAGGCAATTAGAAGCAGTGATCAGCCTTCTGAACTTTCTACCAAAAAACCCCACCAAAATAAACAAAGAAAAAACAAACACAAATAGTTACCAGGTGCAATCTGTATTTTACAGCCAGACTCTTGCTGTATACGCGAGATCTGCTCTCCACCTCTGCCAATTACTTGGAGAAAGAAAATACAGAAATATTGTTTGTATTAACAGCAATTGCTACCATCCCTCACTATACTACACCACCACATCCATACTACTTACTGAATCCAACCATCCCATCCGGAACTTTGTACTCCTCTGTCATCACAGACCTACAGAGAACATTAGATCAAACAAAAGACAATGCCTATTCACAGACCAATCTGGCATTAAATTTTTATATATCCTCCCATTAAACTAAAGAAAGCTACTTGCCTCCCATTCACTTTAAAAGTCATTATGCAAGCACAGTACTAGATAAACGAACAATATATAAAAGCGACCACAAAAAATCCAAGAATAATATGAACTGATCTAAGATATCCTTCATCCTCTCCACTATTAACAGATGTGTGGTACAGAAAAGGCTAGTGTAGCATTTTAAGTTTCATCTGTATATTTGTCAAAGTATTTTGAAAATACACAAATTCCAGCATCCCATCTACCAAAACCAACCAAAGCACAAGAATAATAGTTGCATGTGGTTGCTTAGGAAAGAAACAAGTAGAGAAAACCACTATGTTGTAGAAAATGAAGCTGACTCAGCAATACACTGTGTTAAATCCAAACTTTTTTATTATTTTTGTTAATCCATTAACTTTCATTTTTGTTTACAAGATAGTGTCAACCTTTTCCCCTTCAGATCTGCTTCCAACTTCTGGTTATGCTACCTATGCTCAAGTAGTAGAAACCAGCAATGCATTTTCCTTTTACTAAGCTTGATACACAGGCTAGGCTGCGACGAGAGAGAGCGCAATGTAGCTGCATTTTAAGTGTTTGGCTTGGGACTTCCTGAAGCTAAATTTCAACTGATCACACAGAGTAATTGCTTTATACACAGATAACACTTTTTCAGAAAAATTTCTTGAAACTGCTTTCTTTCAGTAAAGAGGAAAACTCTTCATAAGATGTAGTGTAACTCTTACCTTTGTTGCTGCTGATGCATCGGTGGTAGCTGGTTTCCAAAAGCTATAAACAAATATCATTAAAATTAAATTCAAACAAGTAGTATAATTTAAAATAAAGCTTCTCCTTTGATAATAAAATGTAATCATATCAACTTTTGTCCAAGTTTACTTTTTAACAAGTGTTATCAAGAGATTTTAAAACAGCTAAAAAGATTTTCAGCTGTTGCTAACAACATTGTCAGTTTTACAAAGACGACTGGTACTGCTTCAAGAAAGTAAGACATAAACCCCCAGCCATTCTTTTCATCTTACTGATTCAAGGATCACCTACCAGAACACTGTTTCAAATTCTTGTTCTGACAATGTTACACTTGTTTAGGGGTTTTTTTTGGCAACAAAATAAAAATTACTTACAGTCGTTCTGAGGAGCAACTTTCTTAGCATCTGGTTGATCTGCAAAATTAAGATTTTTAAAATTTTTTTTGCCAAGAAATTCAAGAAGTGTTTACACCTTTTAGTGTGAACTGTAATTTTCCAGTGTATTTTAGTCTCCCTTTCCTTTCTTTTTTTTTTTTCCTCCAATTTCAGGGAGTTGATCATCTGAATAAAAGAAAGAATCTCACGAACACTTAGCACTTGGTTAGTATAGCTGAAAAGATGTTAGGTTTTTCCATATTAGCTATTCAGTAGTTTAACAAAAGGCAGTTTTCAGAACACACTGTAGATTGATCATAGATACCCAGTCACTGAAACTTAACTAAGACAAGGAACAAAGTTTAGCTCTGTTGGTTGCTAAAGCTAATGATGCTTCTATGGTAAAAAAGAAAAAAAAATAGAAAATCAAATCCATACAAAAATCAACAATGATTTAAAGAAAAAAAAAAATCTGACAAGGACCACAAATCTAGATCAAACATCTGAAAATACAACAGTATCACATGGCAATGCAATCTCAATCTGAATGCTGATATGAAATTCCTACCCAAAGCATTTCATAGCATAAAACTTCAAAAAAAAGCAGATTCAAAGCAACTACATTACTACCATCCAAATCCTTTCTGTACAGTAAAGGAATAAAAGGCATAATTAACCTGTATCTGAAAAGATAAGACTTCAGATGCTTTCTTCCCACCCCAAAATAAAGGTTATATGAACCACCATAATTTATGTGCAGCAAAAACTCAGACACATATTCCAAGAAATATTTGTGTCAATCCAGAAAGATCCACTAGTTTATGTCATGTTTACATACTAAACACAGGTAATAAATAAAAATTCCTGCCTTTAAAAGGAGAGGGCATTCCCTCCCAGTGTGTTGTACTGCTCGGACTTGTCCAAGAGCCATCTACACATAAAATAAAAAGAATACATTACATATATCATCTGAAGCATCATTAGCTCATTTTTGTATATTAAAAACCTCACCCTTAATAGAAAAAAAAAAACCAACTTTATTACAGGACACAAGAACTCCTGATATAAAGCCTTAGTTACACTCTGTAGACTGAGTTTCAATCCTCCTTAAAGGAAAAAAGGCATTGCTCTTTTGTGAGACCTATGAGAACATTTCAACAAGCTCAGAGATTTCTTTCCACAATTTAGCCAGGATTTTGTGTGTATATTAAACATATCAAACCCTGTTAAGTTCAAACGGGCTGCTTAGTCAGAGACAAAAGAAGAAACACACATTTCAGGAGAAAACTTTACTGCAATACAAGACATTAAAAAAGCTGCAACAAGTTAGACATCTTAAGTATGATCTCATCAGGGTTCACACATGCTATAGGCTTAAATATTAGACTAAGCAAAAGTGTATACAAGGTAGAAAATTTACTTTTCTGTCTTTTTTTAAAGTCCTATGCTTTTACAATGAAATGCATTAATACTTTTATTTGAAGCTGTGCAGTAATAAAGTATACGAAACAATCGAATTTAAGGAGTGAGCTCTTCCTACTCTAATTGCAATTTACAAACTGTAATCAGTCCTACACAACAAAAGACTTAAATGACATACCTGTGTAAGCGTTTCTCAACCATGAATTTATGTGCCCCCCTCCCCAGCATCCATTTTCCTTTTTACAGTGTTTAAACCACATTTAAAATATTTTAAAACAGGCTTACATTCACTTCAGGTTAGAGCATGATGGTTTAAACCAAATTTCCCCATTAAACTGAAAATGAAAAAGCATGTCATGAACTATAAAGGGAACAAAATGTTTTTATGCTGTACTATGGGAAAAAAAAAACACAAACAAAAAAACCACCTGCAATCGTTCTGGTACCGTAGCCATACAACAAAAACAAATGCAGCAGTAACGAGTGCATACCTCCATCCTCAAGAGGTCTTTTTTGTCCTCCATAACCGTAGTCGTTTGAATTCATTGATGTGCCAGCATCTCCTCCGATTTTTGCTGCAATCTAAACAAAAGGCAGATGTTGTAAGTAAAAGATATAAATATATATATATATAAAAAAATCAGTCGGAACTCATTGATTCCAGATCTTATAAATGATTTTAAGCGATTTAGATAACGCATATTAAAATGACTCCAAATTAGTAAAGTGAAGGCTGCTGATAGAAACACTTTTGCTCACAGAAATTTTGTTAATGTCTTAAGGAAACCTGTGCTCATCATTCAACAGCAAAGCTTCCTGTATTTTCTTCATCAGTCGAAACCCCCCCCCCCCCAAACCCAGCCCTTTACAAACCAGAAACTTTTATCTTAAAGGTGCTTTTCCTTTTCTACCTATTCTTCACGAAACACTGCAGTATCTCAGAGGGCCTGACCGCTAAAACTAATTCAAACCTTAGCAGTCCCGACTACAACGGGTCTTCAACTATTGCCAAAACCGCGACGGTTGACTACTAGACGAGGCGAAAATTTTTTGCCCCAGAAATAACGAAAACATCGCCCGTGGTGCAAGAGCTACAAATAAAACTTCAGGATACAGAACTTCCGAAGCGGCCGCCCTCGCTCCGCAGGCCGCAGCGCTTCCCAACCGGTCTGAGCAGGTTAGCGGGCACCGAGGCCGCCTCGGGCAACACAATACGGGCGCCGCGGCGGAGCCGCCTTCCCTCCAGCCCCTCCGCCGCCTCAGCGGCCCGCCAACCCGCCGGGCTACCGATAAGGCGCCGCTAGTCGCCGGCCGAGATTTCGCCTCCCCGCCGGCCGACTACAGGGACCCGGCCGCGCCGCTCCCCTCACCGCGCCGTGGCGCGAATCCCTTCGGGCCGGGGCACTGCGGGCAATGGCGGAGCGGAGGGAGCCGGGGACTGACTGGAAAAACCTTTCCCAGCCCGAGGAGGGCTGGCGGAGGGGGGCGAGGGGACGGGACAAAGCTCCCCCCCACCCGCCCCGCAGAAACATATCGGGGGACGGGCCCCCTTCCTCAGGTCTCCCCAGAGCCCAGCGTCGCCAGGGCGCAGCCCGTGAACTCCTCCCGCGGCCTGGCCAGCGGCCGCCTGCAGGCCTCGGTACCCGAGGGCCCATTGATTTGGCAGGGCCACCTCACACACGGACACACCTGCCTAGCCCTCTGCAGCGCGTCTTTAAAGGCATCGTTCACTCCTCCACCTCCACCGCCGCCTCCCCCGGGCGCGCCCGAAGCAGGAGGGGGCACCGTGGAATAGTCCGCCATGCCCGCTCAGCCGCCGCTTCCTGCCCCGCTCGCTGCCTGCCAAGAAAGAAAGAAAATGGCGGCGGGCGGGCGCCTTTCACATTCCTGCGCGGCATCGTGCTCGGGGAGGGGGGGGGAGCGGGGGGGGGGGGGGGAGAGCAGAGCGTAACCTCGCGAGACCTCGGGCCGAGATTTCATAGGGTTGCCAGAGAACAGCGGAGAACCCTCGCGGCGTTTCGCCCAGCCCCACCCCTCCCGCCCGACTGCGGCGGGGGGCGGAGCTCGCGATGTTTCCATAGCAGCACGAGCGGTTAGAGTCATACGCTGATAGGGCTGGGAGCGTCACGTGGTGCGGGGGGGGGAAGGAGGGGGGGAAAGGAGGGAGGAGCGCGACGCTGCGCTTGAGGGGCCTCGCGGACGGGTTGTGGGACAGATCTCGCGTGGTTTGGTTGCGAGCCGTGGGTGCGCGAGTGGGAGCCGCGCCTGAAGCGCGGGGGCTGCTGGGAGGGAGCACGGTTGGCTGTCGGGGGCGGCTCAGGCGACGTCGGTCGGTCGGGTGAGTGCTATGAGGGGGATGACGGGGAGGGGGCTCGGGGGTTAGCGGCAGCGCTGTGGCTTGGCTGCCTGCCTGCTCTTAACTGCGCCTGGGGAGGTGTCGGGCGCTCCGGTGTCTCTGTTCCTTCCCGACTGTGTTCCCGGGCTGGTTGAGGAGCGGGCGGTGGGGGTGGCCGCGATGCTGTCCTTAGGCCCGAGCGGAGCCGGGGGAGCCGGGCCTTTTCCCCGCCTTAGCTCGGCGGTGCCCTGTGGAGGGGCTCCTCGTAACGTCTTGCCGCGGTGCCTGGTGCTGCGCGACCGCCCGGCGCTGTCGGTGGTGCCCACCGTGTGACAGCTGGGGAAAACTCTAATACAAGCTCCTTTCTCGGGGAGAAACCTTGGCGTCTGGCGGTGCGGGCTTTACGGTAGCCGGCGAGGCGAGAGGCACCTCTCCGGGCTTGTTCCCGAGCCCCGCGGTGAGGCAGCGGCGTTGAACCGAGGGGGCAGAGGCGGGGCCCGGCCCGGCCCCTCCGCCCCGCTCCTCCCGGCGCTCTGTCCGGCCTGTCCCTTCGGGTGCGGCCCGGCCCTTGTTCTGAACGGCTTCTCGGCGGTTCCACCGCGCCAGGAACGGGACAGGCTTCTTCCTTTCACCTTTCAGGCAGCTTCACTTGCCCCCTCCTGCAGTGGACACGGTTATCTCTTAGTTGGAAACGATCACTGCTATCGTTTTGTATTTTGTAGTACGTAGTTGTTACAGTTGTTCTGTGGTTTTGGTTTTGGTTTTTGTGTTTGTGGTTTTTTGGGTTGTTTTTTTTTTTTTTTTTTTTTTTTCCTGGCTGCGCAAGCACAAGCTTTAATGAAAAATTGGAGCTAGTAATGCTTTAATCTGGGCCCTTGTTAGGTCCTATGACCTGGTGGGGATGAACTGTCATGCTGAGTATGGGTGACAGTGTTGCAAAGCGTTCACATCTAGATAAGGTCATAGAATATCTACTTAGCTATCATAGCAATAGAGGCTAGATAATACTGAAGGGGAACTAAGCTGTATAACTGCTTTCTGTACTATTCTGAGGGGATGCTTTGCAATTTTTAAAAATTTATATGTATCAAACTGTAGCTTCTTCCTGGGCCTCTCGATTACATAAATATCAAACTGTTTTTTTGAACATGAACTTTTAAACTGAAGTGTGGGAGTTCTCTTTCAACCTAAATAAGTCTGTGTTCCTCTGTTGTCATTACTTCTAATTAAGGAAGTGTTGTTTTGGACTTTGCGTGGTTTTGGGCTATATGCAGGGAGGGAGCAACTCTGTTGAAGTCATATGAGAAAATGAGTCTTGCTGTCTTCTCTTTTGGCTGCTCTTGTAGTTCCCTGCTGCCTTAAGACGTTCCTGGTTTCTCATTGTTCCCTTTGCTTCTGGCTGTTTATAAATGGGATCATTTTAATAGACCTTAAGACGCAGTGCTGCTGCTGAGATCAGATTATCCTGCATCTCCAGTCCAGATAACTCCACCAAAGGTGAAAACACGTGCTAGATTGTTTTCCTACTATGAAACTTTTGAAGTAGTATAGCTCAAAAGGGTTTTAAGATTAATGTATTTCACAAAATTAAAATTCCTACATGCTTTTAGGCAGATTACAGTGTATAATTAGAGCTAGGTGAAACTTGCTGCTGAGATACTTCTGCTGAAAAGCCTGTTCAGAAGAATTAGCATGTACTTTCCATTAATGTAGCTGTGCTAACTGGGAGAGGGGGGAAGCAAAAATAGATTTGGAAAGTGTGAACTTGATTTTCATGCTTGTCTCTTTGGTATTTCTAAATGATAATTTGACCCTGAAAGATTTTTTTTCATTTCCTTTGTTATTGAGAATTTGGCTATGTATACTAGTCATGCTATATGCAAATAAGTAAGTTGAGCAATAATAGTTGACTATGATGCATTGAAGCTAATACTGGCTACTGGCTATGTCTTTTATGGCTGTTTGCTTATTAGAAGATGTGGAGTGTCTATGTACTTAAGTTGTCATTGTTATGAAATGGGATAATGATTCTTTGCTAAGTTCTGTGAGACAAACCAGTAGCTATATAACACTGATGATATTTTTAACTAGCTATAATGCCTTGGGCTAATGATAACACTGCTGTCTGGTACTGTAAGTGTTCTAGTTGCATTCATAAATGACTAATGATAAGTGAATGTTAATTTTGGAATTTTTATCAGCTTTTTACTACTGTTTGAGGTGACCTTTCATTTGAAAGATGAGATATTTAGTATATGTATGATTCCTCGGTCTTCCAAATTCCTGAAGTCACTGTATTTCTTAGGTCTTTAAGATAGTTAGAACATGAAACTTAACAAACTACAGAGGAGTAAGGTCTTTAATATTATATACTATATAAATACGTCCTTATTTTCACTGTTCTTAAGTAGATGTAATGACCTTTATAAGCAGTTAAAGAGTTGCTTCTATCTGTATTTCCCATGATGGCACTTAGATTAGAACCTATCTGCTGGAAGGCTATGTCACTTAAGCACTCTATATCCTTTTCCCTTTATTAAATGATACTTCTGTTGAGAAAATTATCTCTGTGGGATTAATTCCTTTTCCTTAATCTCTTAATGGAGCAGGGTGAGGATGCAGCCCCTTAACAGCACTAACGGCAATATTCTTTCAGATGCTTTTCTGACTTGTTACAGCAGCATATGCCAGGTTATTCTGCTTTCTCACTTACAAAAATTGCTCATTGCCTGTTTTTTCAAATCTGCCTTCTAAGAAATTAAATGTAGTAGATTGGGAAGCAAGTATTTGCACTGCGTTGCTAAAGCAAGAGAACTTCTGTTTTGCTGTGTAAAATAAGCCTCAGTTCTACAGTAATACATTCTTACTAAAGGATATATAGTAGAGAAAGCTACCACTTACTTTCAGAATTCTAATAATTAGATAGTAGACAATATAATAGGTAACAAAGAATATGGAGTTTTAAAATGTCTTTCAGTATTTCTTTTGGAGATTGGAAAAAAGTGTCTCCCTTAGCTAAATTTATTAGATAATGACATCTCTCATGGTTTTCAAGCCATAGTGTGGTGATTACTGAAAACAACAACTAGAACATTCTGGTAGATGTAATTACTGAGAAATAGCTAGTTCAAATGAAAACTGACAAGTCAGAAAACTCTTTTTGTATAGTGTGGGTTGTCACAGACTTAAGTAATGGAGAGTTCTCAGGGAAAAAAAAAACCACAAACAAACCACTTCTTTTGTGTTTTGGTTTGTTTTTTTTTTTTAAAATCAAGTATTATGTGTATAAAGGAATCCTTACTTCTACCAAAAGGTACTCAGGGTATTTCTGAATTAACTAATTCAGGTGTTGCAAAAGCATGGAACTTGCCAAAATGCTCTGCATAAGCTAAGACGCTTCAGTGCATGCTTGCACTCAGTTCTGTTCTGTTGGTGGGTTGTTTGGAGTTTTTTTTCCCCTTTAACAATTTACTTCAATTTTGATCTGTGGTGACCAGACCAAAGGGTAAAGCAGTCCTGAAAGAAGTGGTTTGCTAGTACAGGTAAGGGGACCTTTCACAGGGTCATAAACTAAAGGAGTACATTTCTTTCTTATAAAGTTGCCTCTGCTGCAACTCTCTGGGTATTGTGTTTCGTTTAGCTTTGCCTCAGTATGCTAAACCCCTATGTCAGAAGAGTGATTACAGTCACTTAACTATCAGAGAAGGATAACCATTGTGATAGCTTTACATCTACCTGCTGTGCTTTCTGCAAGTCATTGCTGGTGTGTGGAAATTTGCAATTGATTTCTGATGCTTTCATCACTTCCAGAGATTAACTGATTCAGATCCTGTCAGCTGATGCTCCTGCACAGGCAAAGGAGCTGATGCTCCTGCACACTGCAAAATTATCACTAGAAAACTGCCTTAAGTAATTACTGAGAAAAGATTCACCATGTGCTCTATATCCAGACAACTGTTGATCTGTCATGAGCTATCATATTTACTACACATGCACCAAAGTAGTAATCACAAATTTCAGAGCAACAATTTGGATCTGAAAGAGAATGTATGGGTGGGAAAATGGTAATATTAAAGCATAACTTAAACTATCTGCAAAGTCTATACAATGCTCATAATTAGATTCTTCTTTGAGAGAGATGAGGGTCAAGGTGAACAGTTTTTAGGACTGAAATAGTAAGATTAGTGTGCAGAATTCACCTACCCGGGATGATACAAGTGATGGCCAGCTGTGTCGTCTTAGTCAGCAAATATTCCTATATTATTCATTCCAGACAAATGCAGAGGCATGGGTTGTTACTGAGGAATTGGAAGGGGTAGGAAAAAGTATTTGTGGAGGGGATGGGAGTGTTGAAGAGGAAGGGCAGCCTGCTCTGCAGCTTCTGTCACATCTGCCTTCACTCAGTGATGATAACCCAGCTTTCCCCCTTGCTTTCTGGGGGAAGGGCAAGAGTGAATTTGCTCCCTAAGCCCCTATCTGATCCCCTGTGTACTAACTTTTATATAAGCTTCAAAAAACCCCAAATCTTTGGGGTTTCTGGCTTACATTTAGTCATGCTACCTTTTTTTTTTTTTTTTTTTAGCAGAAATGTTTTACTGTATGAAGTATTTGGAGAAAAGCTGTGTAAATATTGTAGATCCATTAGAGCACTTGTCTTGCATGTTTTACTCTTGTGAATCTTACTTCACTTCATATGTATTTGATTTCAAGCCAGAAGTGGGTTGAAGCTGCTGAAAGGAAAAACTTAAAAGGGAAGAGAGGGTCTTTGCACCGAGGTTTCTGTTGAGGTCTACCAGCAAATTTGATTTTGGGCTTGAGGACAGTTGAGCAGTAAAAGATTAACATAACTAGCCTCTGAAATTTTGACTAGCTTATAGAAGGCTATCAGATTGCATTAGGTGTGTCACAAATACAGAAGGCTAAATCAGAGAACCTGCACTTCTTCCTTAAATACAACTGAAGTATGCAGTGAGACAGTGGATCAC
Source organism: Numenius arquata (assembly GCF_964106895.1). Classification (NCBI taxonomy): domain Eukaryota; kingdom Metazoa; phylum Chordata; class Aves; order Charadriiformes; family Scolopacidae; genus Numenius; species Numenius arquata. Next base: position 48,767,849 of record NC_133583.1, on the reverse strand, counting down.
CATATAGAATGAATGTAGGGCAAAGAGGCAGCTGGATAATATTAGTCAGCATAACGTAGTCATCACTCTTGAACACCCGACTTATCAAGAGGGTTAGATGTTTTTGTGTGGATGTCATGGGAAGGAAAATTTGGAGAGCCCAGAGAATTTGTTTGCTGTTAGCATCTGCAATGCTCCTCCCAGATGGTGGAAAAAGTGTGAAATGCCTTGTTTGAAATAAGTTGGTTGATGGTGCTTAACATGGAAGTTGCATAGGAATGGGGGTTAAGAAGAGCAGAGATGGGAACTGAGGAACTTTAAAGGGAGAACGAATAATAATTGCAATAGTAGCTGTAGGGGATAGAAATGTATATTGTATTTCTGTCGGGAGAGCACTGGAGAATGGGCATTCAAGTCCTCTTAATAAGTGTGTAAATACATATTTTATTGAACTATGGCAGTAGTGTTCAGAATTCTCATGTCAAAATGGAAAGGCTTGATTACTCTAAAGGGATTTGTGTACTGCCCTATTGCATAGGCCTTTCTGATGCTGTTTCATTACAACTAGCATCTTTGTTAACTTGTGAGTCACAGCACCTTATTTTTAAACAAATTGTGCATATACCGCAGTCAATTAAAAAAACCAACAACCTGGCACAGAAAGGTAAATCTCTTCTGAGGGTGAGGAAGGAAAAATGGAAGAGGTGCTTTAGAAGCTCTAAATGACTAATCCTTTCAGTCCATAAAATTATGATTGTGACAAGTTTATCTTAATTTAAAATCTTCTTAAACTTTATTGTAAGGGTTACATGCATGTTTTGGGAAAAGTAAATGTTTACAGGAGAGTTTGTGAACGTGTAAGGATATTTTTTCTTTAATCAATATCCAGAGGCACCTTAGAGAAAGCTGTAGTCCAACTGCCACTTTAGTATCTGGTGGTGGTTAAAAGTATCTTGGTGTAATCATCAAAAGCCCAGTTGTATTTAAAAATGAGCCCTCAATAACAGCGCTGCATAGACTTGGAAATGGATGAATGGTGCTGGGCTAATCTTAGATATCACTCAAAAAAATCAGTGATGTGGATGTCATGATATGACTTCATCCAAAGAGCAAGAAAACAGGAAATTCCATAAGCTTAGCTTAAACAAAAAAACCATACATCCGTAAACCTTTTGGCTATGGATTGGTATTTTATGCAAAGAGTATAAAGAGGAGGTCTTTTACTTCCTTTGTACAGGTTGTTGTCTGTTAGGGTTATGTCCTGTGAGTGAACTGATTCTGTGTAACGTTTTCATTAAATATTCATGGAAATGATATTTTTTTTATTTGCAGCTGTCTTCTAATTGATCACTATTCTTTGTACTGCATTTTTTCATTATGGACAGGGAAACGGTTAAAAAGCAAATATGTCGCTTTCTACAGCGAAATGCCTTTCTAGTACTTGCTACCATGCAAAGTTTGAACTTCTGAGTCTGAAGGAAAAAAATCCATAAAACTGCAGAATTTCTACAGTTTGTTAGTAGAATAGATGCTGAATTTTTTGCTGTTGCTTTAGAACATGTAGACATTTTTCTGATTAATTGTTCGTCTTTCCATGTTGTACCTTCTTTACCCAGCACCATTTAATCTAGAGGAATAAAGTCATTTAAGAGAGAAACTGCAATGTAGAACTATCAAACTTGCCCCTCCCGTCTTCTTGCCCTAAAACTCTTCTAGGCTGACTTAAGGGTGGGGTGAACACAACTAAGAAACCTGATTTGAGCTGTGGCATGTGGTTGAAACATTTGAAAGACTAAATGAGCAGCTATTTTGACTTCTGTTTCACCTGATTCTGATAAATAAAACAAGGGCTGCCTGTATTTCTGTCTTCTGTAGGTGAGCAGAAGTACATTCTTATTTTTTCTACTTAAATCAAGTGAGTTTAGGTATGCTGGCATATGTTCTCCTTTCAGGTTAAACGGAGTTATTCTGACCTCTCCTTATCAAATGCCTGTCTTTATACAACAGTTCAGTGCGTGTGTTTTCAGCCTTGTGTGCAAAACTAGCTGTGTGAATCAGAGCAGCGGGGTGGGATTTTGACGAGCACGTTCTGGAAAAAGCATCTAGTGTGACCATCTCCTTTGGCTTATGTAAGAACAGTGTGATCACATGTCCCCAGCAAAAATGTGTGCAGTTCCTTATTTGGTAACGCGTTAATAACCTTCGTCTTGTTTGAGTATAATAGCAATTAAAAACAATACAGTGTAGCCAATGCTTTTCCAAGTGGATTTATTTGGAGTTCCTCTCTTCATCAGGAGTGAGAAAATAGTTTATTTTCTGCTAGAAACTATTAATTTCTGTCATTATTACAGGAAAAAAATAACCAAGTAGAGTGTGGATAGGGATTGTGCAGGCATCTTCCACCTACCCTTCCCCCTCTTACATGTGACCCATAACTATGATCAGTGTCATGTTTAGCCAGTGTTTTTCTCTCAGCTGTTCTATTTACTGACAGCTTTTTAACTGTGCCAGAAAAAAATCTAATTCTTTTGCAAGAAGAAGCAAGGACTTGCAGACATGACTTCTGTCTGTTCCTTAATTATGGAACATGACTGAAGTAGTGGTACAGCTCTAGATGAGCCTATCACTCTTCAGTATAAAGCTGTAGAGTATCTTCACTGTTAGAAAAATGTTTCTGTAATGTGTTGTGTTCCACTAATGAATCTTCCAAATTGGCAGTGTGTTGGGGCTGTTTTTTGTTGGTTTGTTGGGGTTTTTTGTTTGTTTGTTTGTTTTTGTTTTTTTTTTTTTAATAGAAGATTCCAGATACTTAAATGATAGGCTGAGAACCGTTTGAAAGAAAGACTTCAGGTTCAGATCAGGTCACGTCTGAGTCATGCCAGTGCAAACTTACCAGAGATTTTTAGCAAAACCTAACTTATAAGGACTATCTTTATTCTACAGGTTCTCTGAATTTTGTGGTGCTGCCTCTTTGCTGAGACAACAGGTTGTTAATTACATTGTTTGGTGGAAGAAACCCCTTAGGATTCCTTTGCTGTGAATGAAGGAATTGCTATCATAGTTAAGGTAAACACCAATAAATTATTATAGGTGGCAGATACCCTCCCTCTTCTACAGGTGAAAGGCTAAAAGAGGAGCTGTTGTATGTGACTTCAATATCTATTGAAATAGATATTAAATGAAACAGTCTGCCCATCCTAATGTTTCCTGGGTGATAAGGTGGTTGTGATAACTTACTTTAGGCAGGATATTGAGATAAATACATTTTAAATGTCTTTTAAATAATCTTTTTCCATTCCAGTTTCTTGAAGGAAAGTCACTGAGGGTTATTGTGGAAACTAGCACTATTTTTCCATTGTCCTTTTCCTGTTAATCAGTACATAGCACTACTGTTAGGTCACAGGAGTTCTGCATCAGGATTCATTTGGTGGAAGAACTGGTAGGGAGCCAGTCGCAGTTCCCAGGGTCTGAGCTGGCTGGCCTTGTGTCCAGTCTCAGCTAGCCCAGAGCAAATGTGACTTTGGTTTTTGCCAGCTGGCCCTGGTCCATGGGGTGGAGAATGCTGGACTGCAGAAAGAGTAGCATATGAGCTGGTTATTCTTTCTCTGTACTTGTAGGGAGATCACTGCCCCTTCTGTGCTGCGAGAGTGGGGCTGAATCCATTGAGTGTTAATGTCAAATTAAGCCTCACATTTACTGAAAACAGGAATATTAGAAACACCCTTACAACTGTTACTAAATACCTGTTTTAAGAAGTCTGCTTATTGTAAGCAACACTCCTCTTTATTTCACTTATATTGAAAACAGTACAGATGTGCTTAATATTCATTGCTTATTTTCCAAGGCTTGTATAATAAACAGATCTGCAGGTAGGAAAATGACGGTTTGGGGTTTTTTTGCATTTGTGAATTGTCGGTTGCCTATGGGCTCTCAGATACTTTTTTTTCATAGGAACAAATGGAGAGGCGTCAGGAGAGAAGGAGGCAGCATGGTTGCAAGTGGTACCGTGGATTGTAATTTTAAAGTCAGTTTTAAGTAACATGCCTCTAGTGTGTGTACCTTTTAAAAGAAAACCAAAACAACAACAAAACACCAACCCCCCCCCAAAAAAAACCCAAAACAAAAAAGCTCCCACCAACCCTCTTTGGCAGTACTGATAAATGAGTTGAATTGTTTTTTGAAAAAATATACAAAGCAATGCTCCAGTTGCATGACAAGGAAGCATGCTAGAATAAAGAGTACTCAAACACTTTTCTTCTAATATGTTAGATAAAGCAGATTTCTAGCGCTTGGCTGAACCCATACATTTGGAAAGCATTTTTCTGTCACTGAGGTTGATTACATAGTGCCAGTGCTCAACGTTTTAAGCTATGTTAGCAAGTGTTCATTCTTTAGAACATGGAAGTGGCTGAATTGCAATATATTGAGATTTTCATGAATCTAATGAGGGTGCTCATCTAGAGAATGTTGAACTGGTTGTCCATTAAGTGGTCTGTTTAGCCCAGTAATTTGCATTCGAAAGTGGCCATAAGTAGATGCTTCAGGGATAGTTGGAATAAAGTAAAGGCTTGGTCCTCTTTTCCACCTTCCTAGCTTCCAAATATTTGGAGCTCAAGGAATTGCTGCTCTGAGTTCTTTGTTGAGAAACTTGCAGTGTATCTCTTCTATGGTATTTTTTTCAGTGTCCCACTGAAACCATTTTTGAGTTTCCAGTGTCCTTTGACAGACAGTTCTATCACTTGTAGAACTTACTAATTTTATTGTTGAAACTGGCTTCTGCTAGTTTCACATGGTGGCTCTGGCTTAGATGGGAGAAAACCACGAAAAGTTCATGTCTCCTCCTTTCTACATTATTTGTAGACCTTTTCTGTCTTTTTTTTTTTCCAGACTGAAGAACTCAAAGCCTCCTCATGTGGAAGCACTTTCATGTCTTTGATAAGCTTTTATGGCCCTTCTCTGAACATTTTCAAAAAATATTATACTTGTGTTTGGGGAGTTGAGGGGAACAGACCTGCAATGTTATGGTGTAGATGTACTATTGGTACTGTACTGCTCATATGATACTACAATAATGTTTTCTGTTTTGTTCTCTATTCCTTTTCTAGTAACTCCTGAACTTCATTTGCCTTTTTTTTTTTTTTTCCTGGCTAGCAAGCAATCTTGTATTCTTTTTGACACTAATCAGAATTAATCAGTACTTCTTTTACCTTTTTGAAGCAATATCTATTCTGTTATGTGATATACTATTCATCCTGAGAAAAGTGTAACATGGAAGCCGGTGGCATATGTATAAAGCATATGTATACGCAATAAAATACTCCTATGTGACTATTGAAAACATACTCAGGGTCTGAGCATGTTAGCACTTGAGAATCTGAAAGGCTTGTATTGCAGCAGTATGCTGTTTCTTAAAACAATTACCAGAAGGGCTATGAAACTTAAACATTCATACAATCAAATAAGAAGCAACTAGCGTTGGAGGGAAACAGCGAACGATTATGGAGCCCTAAACTGTTCAACATGTTTAACATCTTGTTATACAACCAACATGGGAAGTTTGATGGCATGGGGGAAACCTCACTGGTACAGTATGATAAATGTGTGATTAAGTCTAAGTCTTCATTTGCATATGGGCTCTTTCAGGACAGAATTCCTTGAGTCTTGGATAAATTCCTGAGTGATAGTGGTCAGAGCCAAAAGTAGTTAGGACAAAAATCAAGGCTTCTTATATGTAAAATTGAACGGAAGAGCTTTGACTACTATAGTTTTCTGCTTTCTTTGCCCCAAATTGATCACTTAATAGTAAATTGTGCAGGTCTTGTCAAAACAGAACATTTTCTTGGAGATAGCAGAAGTTCAGCTTCCTTATGAATTTGATTTGTTTTGGTAACAACAGAAGATATTTCTCCTTACCAACACAGTACACTTTTCTATACAGATGTTTACAAAAGTATGTATGGCAACAATCTCGTTAACTACTTGAAGTTTGTAAATAGTGAGTGTGGTAAATAGGCATAGTCAGTAATGCGAGAGAACCTGTGAAATGTTTTGCGTGATTTGGCATTTTTCCTGGTTGACCAATCAACTTGTCTTGAAGAGTCCTTTTACAGAAATTTATGTGGGTGGATATTGAATAGGACACTGAATCTAAGTAAAGAATTGAAAAGCACTTGTGGAATCTCTATTCTTTCAGAAGAGGGAAGCCTTAATCTGTAGATGAAAATACTTTGTGTGTTTGTTGCTTTGTGTGACCGTGCCTTGGATGTTTCCTTTCGTTTTTCGAAGTGCAGCCTGGTACTTGACTGAAGTAGTTAATCACACCGTTGTGAAGTAAGGGGGTGGGGGTGGTTAGTTGCTTTTTCATCAATGCAGTTACCTTATAGCCGAGTCTGAGAACTTTGCGTACACACAAGATGTTCGTTTTCTCTCCGAGGTGGAAAGTTAAATTTGGAACATTCTTCCAAGTGTATTTTTGTTCTTCAGCCATAGTAGAGATTGTGACTTGGTAGACAGGAATCAGGTATGAGAAAGCAATTCTATTTGTTAGTGACATGTAAGTTTGCTATGTTGTGATGAAGGATCAGTGTGCATGTGTGGCTAGTGTCCTAGTCGTGTTTTTGAAGGTAGTTGCAATCTTGTATAATACAAAATCTACCGGAGGTTTAGATCAGTTCATTTTCTTTCCTCTTTTTCTAGTATTGTATGTACTTTTACATAGGTCACTATATATATATATATATATATATATATATATATATATAGTGGAAATAATGATTTTCTGAAGAAAAGAACCCAACCCTAGGACTTAATATAAAATAAACAACAGTAAGTTTTAATGTGAAAATATGGACATCTGCAGTTGTGCATAGCATTTCTAGCTTTTGGTCTATTGTTACAAAAGTAATAAGAAAAATAAAAGTAATTAAAAAAAATTGCTAACAGTGCCTGCTGTCTTGCGTGGATTTTCCAAATAAAATTGGAGGCTGCATGAATCACAGGCTTACAAATTCATTTTGAAAGTTCAGGAGTGGTAACAGTATATCTCTGGGTCATAGCAGTATGTGTTTTGAGATTTAACATTTGAACTTGAGCTGTAAATTCATGGCGACTCTGGAATGTATATTTAAAGTAAGCTTCCTCACAGAAGACCTTAAAAACATGTCCTTTGGCCTGTTTGCCACTCCTGTTGGCAGGAGCGTAACTTCACCTATATGCCAGTAATATTATAAACGTTATTTTTAAAAAGATACTGCTAATATAAAATAGAAAATATTTTTCTTGATGCTTGGGCTGATATAACTTAAATATAATGAATTTCATTCTCTTGGATGACTTTGTATCCTGCAATTTAGCTTATTATCTCTTCTTGAACCAAAAATAATCAGACCAGATCTTTCTGGACAGCACTATCAACTTTTAAATATAGAAAGTATAGTAGGTATGTGTCCTGTGAAGTAGTATTTCACGGTGACTTAGCTATATCTCTCATGGAAGCCAGATATTTTTGTAGAGGATGACTATACCTATCCTACTACATTTCTTCCTTTTTAATCAGTGAGAAATTAAAAGTCGACAAATCTTGCTAATTTAAGCTTCAGTTGCTAGTGAATTACATTAAATTGCACTGTTGCATGTGCCTCAGGAAAGAAATTATGGTGTATGTAGTAGGCAAGCTGGTAAATACTTCAGGGTGTGTTTCAATTTTAATTTTTTATGAGTGTCTCAAAGACACAATGTATGCAATATGAAAATATAAGTGTGCCTAATTACTTAAGTATGCTGCTTAGCAAAGTTAATGTCACTGTCTATTGTAACTTTGTAATTCTATTAATTGCTTTAAGTTTTTGTGTGGTATTTCACTTTCTTGTGAAATCAGCCCCAGAATCCTTATGTGCTATGAGCTTTTTACATCCATCACAGTAGCAGCATGTTTCTGCAGAGAATGGAAATAAACATTTGATAAATTTGGGTAGTTACTTCAGTATGAAGTGCATGACTAAATGAAGCTTTTGTTGTAGAGCCATTAACTGATTAGAAAGAACTATTATGCTCTGCAGGTTTCACTTTGCGTTTTCTTTTAGATAGATGATTTTTATATCTCTCTCTCTATTTGTTGCTTCTGTTGTAAACTCGAAAATTTATTTCTATATCTGAGACCAGCTACTGAATATTTCTGTAGTTAAACTTAATTCTGTAGTTCTCTGTAGTTAAACCCCATTCATGAATGGGGTTTACATAGAATCATAGAATCATAGAATCGTCCAGGTTGGAAGAGACCCTTGGGATCATCGAGTCCAACATGTACAAAGTCATATTCACAGTCCAAAAGTATAAATGTAGCTCAGGCAACAACTACCTACAGTTAAAGATGGTGAGGAGAAAAGCCTGTCAGGTTTTTTTCTCTGGGAAAATAATGAATGATCTTATAGGAAATTTTACTATTGTATATGGGCGTGCTTTCTTCAAGCCACTGTAGACAAATGTCAATTTATTCCATTCATTAAAGTGTTGTTACAAATATTACGATACTTAATTGTGAAAGCTTTTTCTGGGGAGGAATTTGGCTCCTCTGCCTTGACATTTACATGCACATGTATATTTATAGTTGTGATCTGTCTGGAATTTGCCTTTGTGGTTTTGTTTGCTCTTTAACTTGTTCTGTGATCTAGTTCTGTCACTTTCAGTTTTGTTTCTGAGGTTTGAGAGGTGAGGAATGCAGAAGAAATGGCTTAATTTAAAGGAAATAATAAGCATTTTTATTCAACCAGATATTTCGGGGAATAATGACACAGTTCTGCTTAGAAGCTTTTCCTTGAAATACCCTTATGTTGGTGCTAATTTATGATTAATCTAGAACTTGAGTTCAGTCTATTATTGTGAATGTTTTCTTGGCTTTATCTTAATTTTAGTTATTCTTATGAAGGCTTCTTTACAGAAAGCAATTAATTAAAAGTTAATATTATCAATGCAACTATTCTAAGAGTTGGAAGTGGTATGATGTTGCTCCCACTGTTCTGCTGAAGTTATGATGTGTAGCACTTGTCCATATGTATGTGAGTTGAACTCTGGTTGTTCAGAGAGACTAAGGGGAAAGATACTTAAAAGCAGCAATTATTTTACTGAAATACTAACTCACGTGGAATCCTGGATATGAGTAATCAAACTCAGTCTCGGAAGTGAAGGTGAACTGTTGAAGGAACAATTTTCAGCTTTCTAATGTATATTTCATAAACATTTTTAGATTAAAAAAACTGAAGCCTTATATTACAAAAGTGAATGTCGCTTTCTTGTTTTTGATCAAAGAACATAGAAAATTCTCTGTAGATAAGAGTGAGTTTATACTAGGCATCTGTAGATAAGAGTGAGTTTATACTAGGCAAGTTCTGTATGGTTTCAAAATTTTACTTGGTCTTCCTGAGAATTAATAAAATATTTTAAGAAATTGTGTATTTGGCTTTTTAGTAATTCTATACAGTTGAAGATGTGTGGATTTTTTTTTCCCCAGTCAACTTTAAAAAGCTTAAACTGGAATTCTCAATACTTGGTTGGCAGCTAGCAAGTCTTGAGGAATATGACACTAAAAGATCTGTATTCTAGTAGAATTCAGAAAATAACAGAAAAACATACAGAATTTATTTGAAAATTAAACATAACATTTGGATCGATATATTGTACCAAAGATCTGGTCTTTATTAGGTATGTCTTGTAGATAAATAGCTGGATAAAAGTTTTGCTCTGCTGGACATTTTAGTTCTTTAGCATGATAGCCAGCTTCTGATGCTGTGTCTTAAGTGGTTTGCAGATCTCATTATGTATCTTAGAACATCTCCACTGTTTTATCAGTCAATGCTTGTAGAATGAGAGGGTCATACAACACTAATATCTGGTCTCTACACATACTTCAGAATAAAGGTTGAGACTATTTGGATAGAGAATGGCTGAAGAAGCAGCATATGTGTGTGTATATATATATGAATGCTTAAAAACTTGTTATGCATGCTTGAAGCAAGCTTGTTTTCACTGGTGCCTACAAAGTGACAGCCCCCCTGAAAGTTTATGGATGTGAAGTGGACTGAATCAGACTAATATGTTCAAACAACTGGGATTATTCCATCATATAAGTCTTATATTTCAGATGCCTCTGTAATATGTGAAATTTCATGTACTGCACAGATGGCTGAAATTCTCTCCTATTTATATCTGCCCCCACTCTTGAATGAGGTATTTGGGAGGAAGGGCGGGTTCTACCAATGCCTGAATTATGCAATTAGATTTTATTTTTCTTGTAGTATTGCGAATATTGGACATAGTTTGGCAGAAAATTGCTTTACAGAAATGAATATAAGCTGAAGCTTCATAGATAACATTTGATAATACAGTGATGATAAAACATTTTTTCTCTGTATGCCTGAAATTGAATACGGTTGTTATACTTGAAGGCTGTAGACAAAGAGCTGATGGTTCATCATATAGATACATATGGTTCATTGATTCATAATGTGATATATTAGTCAGAGAAATGTTAATGTAGTAGTATGAGGAAGAAAGGTAGCTAATTGATGGTGGGGTTTATCTATTATGTGTTTGAGGTGGCATCACAGCCAAGTGCATTACTAGATTTGTATTTCTGAGAAGTTGCTTGGCACTCATTCAGGGCTACTCTTAATCAAAGTCCTACTAATTTTATAGATACCTAGTTTAATGGCTTGCCTCTAGGAGGCTTGAATAAGTTGCAGGATGCACTTGTGCTTCTGGCTTGTCACAGCTGAGGCTGCCCTTGGGTACATAGGTTGTATTGGGTTGTGTGCTGTTAATGCTCCCTAAACAAATCAAATCACAGCAAACAGCCCTCCTTTAAGTAAAAGGTAAAAGTCCAAATAGAGGGTGAGTACACATCCCAGCATGCTGCAATTAGAACTGTGCATGAGCAGATGTACATACAGTACAGGTGCCTTGTGGTACTTGGACACAGGGTGTCAATCTCTGAAGTAAGGGGTGACTGAAATGCAAGACTCCTGTGCATGCTAGTCTTTTAATATAAAAAAAAAAAAAAAAAAAAGTAGTCACTAATTCTATCAATCATATCTTTCAATCTATTACAAATTGTTTAAAGAACTGGATAAGCATCTAAGAGGAACTGCAGCCAAAAAGATCTTTCCAAAAGATCTCTGATTATATGATGAAAGGAACATGGAAGAAAAAGAAGGAACGTGCTTTCTAGAAGGAGGTGCTCCAGTTATCCCACCTAATCTTAGAAGATATGAGATTCCAGACTGTAAATTCATTCTGACATGAAGAACTCATGCAGGGCAGGATCTAGAAGCAGTGTATTCATTGCTGTACATCTTGCTCAGAATCTTAAGTAATTTTTAGGGAATAATTTACCTAATTAGGTTATAACTTGGCACTTATGCCAGAATAGCACGTTCCCCTCTCTAGGGAGAGAAAGGATGCCTGAACACTTACTCTTTGTGATTGTCAGCAAAAATGCCCAGTGTGACTTTTTTGTTGTTACCAGAGTTTGTTCTGTAATTTTTGACATTTGAAAGGAAGAAACTCTTGATTTAAGAAGAAATCCTGACTATTGCTTTTTTTAATGAAACCTGGGAAATTAATGACCATGTTTTACAAAATGGGGAGGGAGGAACACTAAGCCTTGCTAATTGCAACTCCTTGAGTATTATTTTGATATTTAAAAGAAGAGGTGTTTAATATAATATTCTCAAAGGGGAAAATTTCTTATACCTTGTTTTTGAAACTAGCATATATACCCTCTGCCCCTTCAATTGACCAGAGGTTTTGAAAAACGTAATGAAAAATACAGTCCTGAAACTAGTCTGAGCTATTGCTGTTGTGATAATTCCATTATATGACAACACAGCAACACAAATATCATGGGGTCCTTCTTAGACACTCACTGGTGGGAATACTTCAAGTGATGTAAGTTATGACCCTACCAGAGGCTGCTCAGACTGTACCATGGGAGCACAGCTGAGTGTAGTAACTCCTTGTGCTGCTAGTTTTGCAAGAGAATTTAATGCTGCTCTAAATCTTACTCTGCCAATAGTGATGAAGTTTGTTTGCTGTTGTAGTTCAGAGTTATAGTAACTTCTGTGTTTGGATGGCAACTTGTCATATCTGCAACCATTTCTTGAGTGTGGTAAAGTTAAAACTCCCCATTAAAATGTGTATGTAAAATAGCTTCTTAGGGAGTGGTATTATATTTTGCATGAAATTAATTACAGCAGGACTTCAGTTGAAGCTATCGTACCTACTGCTTTCAAAATTCTGTTGTGGAGAAAATGTTGACTTTAGGACATGGGTCTACAAGAATTTGTCTGAAATACTACTAGTAAATTAACAAAAGCAGCACTCTCTAAAGAGAGATTAAAAGGTTGATGAGTGAAAGACTAACTTTATACCATATGGAGTTCAGCTACAACTTCCTCCTTCAACTGTAAAGATAATTGATTCTGTAACCTTGTGGCTCCCAATGTTCCAAAAATGCAAGTAAATCCTGAGAGGCTTGGTGGAAAGGGTAGCTGATTCCTTCTTTCAGTACCCTTTGGCCTCGGTTACATTTGAAATAATAACTACAGATATGCAAAAATTCTTGCTTTCTCAAAAATTGTGGTGAAATGTTATCTTTGTACTGTTCTGTCTTCATCTTTCCCACCCCTATTCCAAGAGGAATTTTAAAAGAAAATAATTAAGCAAATCCTGGATACATTGAGGGAATCTGGTCAATTCAGGTGCAGAAATAGGAAAATAATAGATATGATGTGAGGAACAGAGGGACGATGTGTTTGATTTGGTTTGGTTTTTTGTTTGTTTCTTTTGGGGTTTTGTGTTTTTTTATTTGTGGTGGTTTTTGTTTTTTAAATACTAAGTCCCAAGTCTTTTTCTAGTACTCTCTGGCTAAGGAGAAATTTTCTGTCTCTTCTGATCAACTCCCTTATAAGTTTGAGCAGGTTCTGGAAAACACCTTCAGATATAATGTTCCCTGAATCAGAATGTTAGTGTTCTTCACTTCAGTTCGATGGTCCCTTGGCTGCTATGTGCCGCTTTGCTTAAATTTTTTTTTTGTTAGAAAGAAGGCAATTGAGCCTAAATTGTTTTCATACAGGTACCTACAGGTTTTCATATACGTAACTTCTAGGTCTGACCATAACTGGCATATTTTAATACTTTGTTCCAGGGAGGAGTATTTTTCAAGCTTGATATTGCCTCTTGTGTAGAAGGGGGGAGGGAACACAGTTTTGATCTGTTTTAGTTCAGTGGCTTGAGTTGTGGTAAATTAAGTGGTATTTGTTGCTTCTTAATACTACATGTCTGCAGTCAATTCTGGTTGAGGGTGGGTTAATTTTAAAGAAATGACCTTAGGCTTTCTGAAACTTTGTAGCTGACTTGGGTGTAAAATGCTTCATAGTCTTTGCTGGAAAGGGTACAAATCCATGTTGATATATTTGGAAAATGGTTACATGTGCAGCTGTCTCTATAGAAACTGTGAAGTAAAACGCTACAATTACTTTAGATAGTCTACTGCATTTCTATTGGGGCAGTTATGCCTTTCGAGCTGACTGGATTCAGCCCTGCTGGTGAAAGGCACTGTATCACCCTCTTAAACCTTTGAACTTTCTAGTTGCTTGAGAAGGGAGGAAATAGAAGTTCAGCATTTTCTGTGTGTGTGTGTGTGTTGTGCGCATGCGTGTGTGTGTGCGAGAGAAAGCTGTGCAGGCTGTTCAGCTGGGGCAGTCGGGGAAGTGACGTCCTGTATTATTTGTCGTTCTAGAAAGAGCGGAGACACGTACTGTAGGTGGGAGGACTCTAAAGAGGGCTGTGTTCTGTCCACTGTGTATAATTATTTATAAATGAGCAACGGGGGAAGGAATGAAATACGGAGAAGCTGTCTAGTGTTTCTTGAATGTATCGGAGAGTTCGTTGATTTGTAACAGTCCTGTTTGTTTCAATTCCAAATTTGATTTTTATTTTTCCTCCTCTAGCATCTCTACGTTGCTAAGACACTGGACACTGCTTTCTTTGTAGCAAGGAAAATCTGAATTCCTCCAACACTCAGGATGGGAAAAGATTATTATTCTATCCTGGGAATTGAAAAAGGGGCTTCTGATGAGGATATCAAAAAGGCTTACAGAAAACAAGCGCTTAAATGGCATCCAGATAAGAACAAATCTCCCCACGCAGAGGAAAAATTCAAAGAGATTGCAGAAGCTTATGAAGTGCTGAGTGATCCCAAAAAGAGAGACATTTATGATCAGTTTGGGGAGGAAGGTATGTACGTCTCTGTTATGCTCTGATCAGTCACTTCCATTATCGAATGAAGCAAAATAAACGTAGATGATGCATGAAAACATGGTATGTGTTGATTTTTAGGTAATGTGTTTGTACTGCTTGGAAGTTTGACTCATCAGCTTTTCTAATATAAAACGTATTGCACAGTTTTAATGCTGATCTAGTTTTAATTTCTTTTTTAATGTATTTTTATGTTTGTTGTTTTTTTTAATCCCAAATACTCGACAGGCAAAAAGTTATTGAAAAAGTTTGTATGACCCATAAAGAGCTTTCTGGGATCTCTTGCTGCTGTCTTCCCTTACCCTAGCACTTTTTGAGGTGCAGTTGAAAAGAGATTTTTTTTTTTTCTTATTTTGCTAAAGGACAGCCTGCTTGATCTAGGCAGGACAGTACTTCTGAGCAGAAGCCCAGGTGTCCAGTCTGTAGTTGTCCTTGGCTTCTTGCCTGGAGAGGAAAGAATTTGGCTGATGTCATGAAATACCAGAACAATTTTTTAGCTTTAATTGTAAACAGTGATAACATGCCAAGAGAATGAGGCCTCAGAAATGTCATATTTATCCTAAAATGGTTATCTGGAGAGGATGAGGGTTTTTTTTCTTTTTTAGCACCGTGACTTTCAGTCTTATGATTGAGCAACAGAGGAAGTCACTAATATCCCTCCCCTTACATGTATGGTATCGGAAATGAAATCCACATGAAATGATTACTTTTGTTGTGACAAGTGGGTCCACTCATTGCCATTCACTCGGGGACAGGTTTTTTACAAATATAAAGGAGGACGTGTAAATAGCACTACTTAGGGGAAAATTGTGGGCACTTATGAATGCATAATAAAATTTGGTCCTCTGTAATCCATAAGACTTAACACAATTGTTAACATCCATAAATTCATGTAGAAGACCTTCAGCTTCTACAGAGGATGCAGGTTTTTCCGTCTTTTGTTCCATTGCCTGTATTCAAACTTTAGTGCTGTTACTGAGACATTCTAGGAAAAAAGTGTTTATGTAGATACCACAGCAGACCTTTGTTGCCTCTTGGGTCTTTTGCCTTCTTGCAATTCTTCTTTATCACCCCCTGCCTCCTTTCTGTGGATTCATTTGCATTTTAGATTCCTGTGCAGCAGCTTTCCCAAAACACCATTTTAGTCACTTTTACCAAAGAGCTTGAATTTAAGCATATAAAACAATACAGCCTTTGGAGTCCTGATATTGCATACTTGAAGACAGAGGTTCAAAATGTAGATTTCTATTTATTTGGGGTATAAATATTAAACCAGGGTGTGAACTTTTAGAATGGTGAATCTGGAAATAACCTCTTGATGTCTCAGTTGCTCTCAAAGCTCTTCAATTACATCTGAGTGTATGTAACTAGTAGTTGTGAGTAGTTGGTTAGCTATTGCAGGAGGTGTCCTTCTACTATCACAGATCGAATCCACTGATCTGCTTTTTTGACATTAACAGTACTGTAAGAGAAGGGTGTGCTACATGTTGCTAAGTATTTTTAATATGGTCTAGTACTGAGATGGGGAAGGCATTCTCATTTTAATGTCTTATTTGGTTACTGTTGATAACCAATATTAAGCTTATGCATAGAAGTTCTAAAACACTGAGCGAAAGAAACCCAAACCAACCTCTTCCAAATTTAGGGAATGCATGCTTCATTAATGTAAGCATTCACGCTTTTATGGCTATGGGAGTAGGACAGCAGCTGTAGAGCCGAGCTGCTGTAAGATTGAAAAAAAATAAAAATAACCAAACATTGTAAGTTTAGAAATAAAAGTCTCCTAAGAAGACTTTCAGCCTTTCATCTTAAAGGTTTGAGAAGGTATCCTGAAATGGTCAGTGCAGAAGGGCACCAACTACTACCAAGAAATACTTAGACATCATCTATTGGGAAAGAGGCATTTAAGAAATTTGATTTTACCTGGGTTTGGAATTTGAGAGCATGAAGTACAAGCGACTGTCCAGTGCAAATTGTAAGGGAAAGCTTATCAGGAGGAAATGAGATGTAGGTATCTCCTTGTGGAAGACAGAAGAGAAAAGAACAAAGCTATTTGAGAACATTCTGATTTTTTTTGCACAAAGGCGGTGACAATATATACAAGATTTTTGCACCCAAATGGGCCTTAGGAACTTCCAAGTTATTTTTATTTGTGGCTGGACTGAGAGGAGTTCCCAGATTTCTTACCTATTTTATTTCTTAGAAAGACAAGCTGTCGTAAGTTTGGGGTTCTGAATTGAACATTAAGGAAGCATATGGCTGCTTGACTATTGGCATGTTACCGTTCCCTCAAACTGAATTGCAGGAAAACATAGGTAAAGATACTTAGCACTGGGTTAAAGCTGAGGTATGGAGACTGTGGAAAATGTTGCATGTGATACTGCATAATTTTCCCCAGAGTTGATCTTGAAGAGGGATGCAACTCCCAACAAGTCTGCAGCACAAGAAAAGATCAAGTCAAGCAGATGTGTCTTCTGTTTTAAGATGCTAATTCTTTGAATAGTTGGTTTCAATCGTATGAAATAAAATTGGCAGCGTCAGAATACTTGTTCTTCTGAAGTAGAAGTCATTCTAGAGCTTGAGAAATATTGTTGCTATTCAAGCTATTGAATTACTGGTTGGTGCTCTAGTAGGAGGTCTGGAGGTCTGAGAGTGTCCTCATTGAAGAGGAGACCTTTCACTCTACTGCAAACATGTTTTTAACTCATCAGTTCGATATTATTACACTCTACAATAGGAAAGCTTATACTAATATTCCATTTGTTTTTCACTTTGCTTATTTGTCTTATTTAGGTCTCAAAGGAGGAGCTGGAGGACCTGATGGACAGGGTGGTACCTTCCGGTACTCCTTCCATGGCGACCCACATGCTACATTTGCAGCTTTCTTTGGTGGCACAAATCCTTTTGAGATCTTCTTTGGAAGGAGGATGCCTGGTGGCAGAGACACTGAAGACATGGAGGTGGATGGTGATCCATTTGGATCCTTCTCTAGTTTTAGTATGAATGGTTTTCCAAGGGAAAGGAATACAGTTGGTAGCCAGTTACGTCGTAAACAAGATCCCCCCGTAATCCACGAACTGAAAGTGTCATTGGAAGAGATCTATCATGGCTGCACAAAAAGGATGAGGATTTCACGTAAAAGGCTTAACCCAGATGGTAGAAGTGTCCGAACAGAGGACAAAATTCTTACTATTGAGATAAAAAGAGGATGGAAAGAAGGCACCAAAATTACTTTTCCAAAAGAAGGTGATGAAACACCCAACACAATTCCAGCTGATATTGTGTTTATCATTAAAGATAAACCTCACTCTCACTTCAAGAGAGATGGATCAAATATTATCTATCCTGTTAAGATCAGCTTAAGGGAGGTAAGTTTCTGTTTTGGTAGAACCCTAAATGTATAAACCTGTTACAACATGATACAGTGGCTACACTGCATAAGCTGTATGGTAGCAGTAAAGTTTTGGTTGGTGGGTTTGGTTTTTTGTTTTTGTTTGGTTTTGTTTTGTTTTTTTTTAAATAGTGTTTCGTTCTTGTAAGGTCAGTGTGTGGCTGCAGAGCACAGTTATTTATTGTGGAAGCATTAGCTGTTTTGATAAAAATGGAGTATTGTTTCAAGTTCTTTACTATCGATGTGGAAGAGAACAAGGGTGGGAGAATAAGAGTAAAGGTTGATATGTCTTTGATCTTCATACTTTACCTTTCTAGTTAAATATGTATTAGGCTGAAGTAACAGACACAGATACAATTAACAAATACATCATACATCCAATGTAGCATGATCCCTACTGCTGTGTTATGATTGTTACTTCTGTAGGACAAAGTAGAAATGTATTAATATTTTTCACTGCCAGCAAATTCTAAGTCTGCCTTTTTATGTCGTAAGTTATTTCAGTGTTATTTCAAAGTACATAGAGATTGATTTCATGAGGATAAATGATTGTGAACAGGTGTTACAGGAGCTATAAATAATAACAAAAATGGTATAGCTTTTAAAAATTCTATTCTAAGTCAAAACACATTGGCTTTCAAAAGGAAAAATCAGAAAAACAACTGAGCAGAGTTCTTAAGGGTCTGAAGCTTTGACACGATCACTACTTAAAAGATAATGTAGCTCTGTTTTTTCTTCTTAATTAGCATTAGGTGGAGAAATAAACTCTTGCTTGTGTTATAAACTTTTTGTGTACATTATAAGCTCACTTCTTAAAGGATTCTTAACTAAAAATAAGTCTGAAGTGAGATGAAGCACCTAAAATAGTAGGATGAAGGAGAGAGAAAAGACAATATTTAATGCTGATGTGGATAATATAGTTCCTTCATAGAGAAAAGTCTATTTAGAATCATCGCACTGTTACGTAAATTGGACATTATCAGTATAGACATAGCGTACGGAATCAGGTGAAGTTGGAGGAATCAAAATTTTATTATCAGAGATCCTAGTAATCAAACCCCAAACTATTGGATAAAGCAGGAGAAAGTCTATGGTGTTTTAGTTTTTGGTGCACTGAAATAGTTGTTTGTTTTTCTCTGAGCATCACAAATGCTCACCTAAGACAGCTGTGAAATTTGGTGTGCCTCTGCTTATAGATACTTAACTGTTACTCTGCTATCTGATATAATATGGGTTGATGATATATTAGAGTAAAACCATGTGCAATGTAAACAAACAAAAAAATGGAACAGGACTCTAAATTTCCAAGGGAAACTGAGAAGCTGGACATCTCTGGAGAAGTGTGAGTGAAGAGTTCACTATTTGATAAAGTTTCTGAAAGATAGATCTTAATTACTCTCCAGTGGCCATTGTGTAAGATTGGTAAATTCTGTGATACTCAATGGCAAATTGAAGCCTTCCCCTTTTAAGAAAGGAACACTCTGTTTGAATTTTGACATGTCAGTAGTGCACAGTGGAAATACTGTTTAGAATGCTAGTTTTTTCTAAATAATCCAAATTTGGTTGTAGGTACAAGTGAAGTTCTGACCAATTTCTTTTTTCTCATGATAAAATCTTCCTTTAGGCTTTGTGTGGCAGCTCTATCAACGTGCCGACGATAGAAGGAAGAACCATACCCATGACAGTAAATGAAGTTGTCAAGCCTGGGATGCGAAGAAGAATTATAGGATATGGTTTGCCGTTTCCCAAAAATCCTGACCAACGTGGAGACTTAATTATAGAGTTTGAAGTCATTTTCCCAGATAACATTTCTCCAGCATCCAAAGAAGTACTTAGGCGAAATCTTCCAGTTTCATAAAGCAAAGACTGTGTATGTCAACTGTTTAAATAGGACACTGGAAATGCAGAAGACTGGCAAGTCTGTGCTTAAAAGTGCAATCTGTAACAACTAGTGGAATATTTGTTTTTTGTTTTGTGGGATGGGTGGGGGGGAAATACTGTAATGCTGCATGAGAAGAAAAGGTTTCAGTACAAGTCATACAGATGACTTCTGCAGTAAAATTTACAGGGAAAACCACTCATTTTATTTTACATCTTCCTAATCAGAAAAGTTTATTCATTATTTTGCCTAATGTAAAATGTAGTTGTTTTTTACAGAGTCAGTGCATATTTCTGATAAAGCACTTGAAGGCTCAAGTACTTTATTTCTTATATCTCTACCATATCTATAATATTACACATTTATACAGAAATTGGAGATAGGAGTAGAAATGCACAAATGTATAGATATTTTAAAGAGCAAAACATGAAAGATAGCATTTTGGTATGTTGTCTTCCACTGCACAAAGCATAGGCTGGAAAAGTCAGCTTGGACTCACGAACTACTCCCCAGTGGAATGAAAGCATTTTCTGTATTGCCCCAGAATCTGTGAGGACTGCGTTGCGAGGGAGTCAAGCAAAGGGCTTGAGGAGGAAGAGTAGCCATTTACTGTGGGATGGTTCCTCAGCTTTCAGGAAGAACAGCAAGAAGGGATTCTACAAGTACATAAACAGAAAATGGTGGACCTGCTCTCAAATGAAATGGGGCAGGGAAACCAGTGACAAATGACATGGAGGAGGCTGAGGTACTGAATGCCCTGTTTGCATCAGTCTCTAGCAGTAAAATAAGCCTTCAGGAAATCCAGGCCCCTGAGATCAGAGGGGAAGTCTGGAACCTTGGTGGTGGAGGACCAGATTAGGGTGCACTTAAACTGGAAGTCCTTGAGCCTGGAAGGTTGCACCTCTAGTGCTGAGGGAGCTGGCTAATGCCATTGTAAGACCACTCTTAATTGTCTTTGAATGGGATTGAGAGGTGTTCTGGTAGACTGTAAGAGAGCAAATTACACTCCTATCTTTAAGAAAAACAAGAAGGGAGATTTGGGGAGCTGCAGGCTAGTGACCTTCACCTCACCTTGGGAAGGTGATGGAGAAAATCCCCCTGGATTGCATGTCCAAACAGATGAGGGACAAGAAGGTGATCAGAAGTAGTCAGCATAGATTACAAAGGGGAAATTGTGCTTGACCAACCTCATTGCCTTCTACAGTGAGGTTA
The DNA here is from genome assembly GCF_964106895.1 of Numenius arquata. Classification (NCBI taxonomy): domain Eukaryota; kingdom Metazoa; phylum Chordata; class Aves; order Charadriiformes; family Scolopacidae; genus Numenius; species Numenius arquata. Next base: position 48,747,078 of record NC_133583.1, on the reverse strand, counting down.
CCAGCTTTGCAGATGACTGGAGAACAGTCCATGTTGTCTACCTTGACTTTAGTAGCCAGATTGACCAAGGACAGATTAGGTAAGTGGTAAATGAGGTGGATTAAAAACTGGCCAAATGAGTGGGCTCGAGGTGTAATCGTTGCCACAAAGTCCAGTTGGAGGCAAGTCAGTAGAGGTGTACCCTAGGGCTCAATACTGGGGCCAATACTATTAAACATCTTCATTAATGACCAGGGTTACAGGATGGAGTGCATCCTCAGCAAGCTTGCAAATCATATAAAACTGGGAAGAGTGGCTGGTAACACCGGATGATGTACCACCGTTCAAAGGGACCTCAACAGGCTTGAGAACTCGACAGAAGATTCTCATGAAGTTCAACAAGGGGGAATGCAAAGTCTTGCTCCCTGAGGAACAACCCAAGGCACTAGTACACCCTGGGAGCTGACTGACTGGAAAGCAGCTTTGTTGAGAAAGATCTCGGGGTCCTTGTGGACAACAAACTGACTGTAAGCCAGCAATGCACCTTTGTGGCAAAAAAGGCCAAAGCTTTGCTAGCAGGCTGAGAGATGACCCTTCCTCTCCATTCTCAGCACTGATGAGGATGCATCTGGAATACTATGTCCAGTTCTGGGCTCCCCAGTACAAGAAAGACATAAACTTGCTGAGAACTTCACAGGGCCATGCATGAGAGGCTGGGAGAGCTGGAGCTTTTCAGCCTGGGGAGGAAAAGGCTTGAGGGGATCTTATCACTGTGTATAAATACCTGATGGGAGGGAATAAAGATGGGGGAGCCAGGCTCTTCTCAGTAGCTCTGAGGCATGGTCCTGGGCAGCCTGCTGTAGCTGACCATGCTTGAGCAGGGGTGTTAGACTACATAATCCTGAGAGGTTTCTTCCAACCTAAATGATGCTCTGAACTTGGACTTAACACTTCTCATTAGCCAGTGCTATGGGCCATGTCCTGCAAATGAGGCTTAGCCCAAAGGTGGGTGGTACTGATGGGACAGCTTGAATCCCTAGGGAGTAGGTCTATGCTTGAGTGGAAAGATGCACAAAGAACACTGTAAAAGCATTTGGCTAGTGCAGATATTTAAAGATCATGCTGATCTCAATTATTCAGTATTTTCAAAGGCTGAGCTTTGCTCCCACAAAGAAGGAAAAACCCAGGTCCTAGCTAAAGGAAAGTTTGCTTAAGACACAGAATGGGATAGGGGTGGCCCGTAAGCTTTCACATGCTTGAATTGAGTCTTTTTTTTGAATACAAATATGAGGTAGTTGTCTTTAGAATTAAAAGGTGTATAGGGAAATTGAAAGCCCTCTGTAATAGTCTAGTTTTATAATACAGTAATAGGGCTGGTTCCCTTGATTGCAGCATGATTTTGGTGAAAGAAATGCCTTGCAGGCGTGCTTTATTACTTGAGTTTAAAATCATAATACAGTGCTTTAACAACATTTTCAAAGTTTTTTTGTTTTTTTTTCTTCATAAGAAAATATGTAAGATTTGCTGTCAGCCTTTTGTCTGTGGAAATTTAGTAGTTACCTGCTCTGTAAGGTAGCTTAAGAAAAAACAGTATTTATCTTCATATATGTGATTTTCTGCAGGAAAGTAAATCATATGGAAGTTGGGATTTAACTTACAATAACTTTTTAATGAGCACAAGAAGAATCCCATTTCTGTTACTCAAAGGAATAGAACTTCTGGGAGACACTGTTTGAGTCAATTTTTCAACTGCAGATCTCTTCATGCAGTGTCAGTTAGTTGTAGTCCTAAATCTACAAGGAGCTAAACAATTGCTGGAGCAGTATCACAAAAAGAAAAAAAAATTGCTGCTTAGTGCTTATGCATATAGTTACCACATATATATTGTTTGTTCAAAAAAAATCCCATTTCAGTATGTTCCATATTGCATTTCTTATGTGGTTTTTAAGTAAAAAATATAAAGTTGGTTTTTAACTTTCTCTTATCTTTTGTTATGATGGCAGATGCTATGGGCTACACAACTTTAAAAGCATATCATCCTAAAATACCTGTTTGTCAGTTTAAAAGCTAATGGAATCAAGCATTTTGTAATCCAAGATATTGTAACCATAGTCCAACTTGTTAAAAAACTTGTTAAAAAAAAAAGTTACAGCAACTAGAACTATTTTTTGTAACCATCTTCAAGTAAGAGGAGTAGTGTTAAATTGAGGAATTGCAGTATCTTGTATTAGAGGTATATATGTATGTATAGCAAACTAAACTCCAACTGTTTTCATGCTCAAAATACAGAACTATAGGACTGGTATGAAATGTCTGTATTTCTTTTCTTATGGAGAAGTAACAAAGTATATGTTGTAGAAAATAGCGTGTGGAATTACTTCAAAATATGAGAGGGAGTATTAATATCTAATCCAGAATTCACAAAAATTAATATTTTTCTAATCAAAAAATGTGCTTAAAAGCTATGTTTTAAAAATCACTTGATTATTTAATAAAGGCTATTTGGGAGGAGGCGGCAAATACTCAGTCACCTACTGTATCTCTAAC